>NW_022631094.1:5795307-6175307 GCF_010015895.1 Lontra canadensis | reverse complement strand
AATGGAACCAGAAACTGCCAAATTCAGCCCGGCTGAGAGGACGTATGATGGCAAGGTCAGAGTCACGGTGGAAGTGGTGAGGAAGGGGAAGTTTAAAGGCGTCGGAGGAGCTACAGGATCGCCAAGTCTGCAGGAGCAAGAAGAGCCCTACGCAGCCTCAAAGCCAATCAACCTCAGGTTCCCAACAGCTGAAACCCCTTTTTACAACGAAAAAATTGTAACTGGATTCTGCAAGTAACTTGATCTGAAGTATCCTAACCAGGCCGTGAAAATGATAGGTAAACCTATCATCACATATGGAGCAGACTGAGTACCTGAAAGAAAGAAAAATGAAAAGCAAGAAAATGGAAGAAGAGAAAGGGCAAAGGAAAGAGGTGGGGAAGAGAGAAAATCACATAAGAAGAATGGATAAGGAAAAGAACAAGAATTGTAAATCTTCAGGAATTAAGTTTTTCAGAAGAATAACAGCTCTGCCTACAGCCGGGGTGCTGTGAGCATGGAGGCACAGATGAGAAAAAGGGGACAAAATATTTCTGTTTCAGTCATTGCATTTCCTTCCTTTTGCAAGGAAGTACATATTGATGATAAGAAATCCTTATAATAAGACAATGAAAAGTGATAATGATACTGGAATATTTTAAGAATTTTTTTCCATTATTAAATTAAGACAATTGGTTTTGGCAATGGAGCGAAGGTGGGTATTGAGTCCTGGAGATGTCAATGAATAAGTGTTCTACCTGTGCCAGATAACACAGCTAACACACTTTCATTCCTTTCAGCTTCCACAGCAAAATGGCTTACTACGTGCAGTCTATGACATCAGTAAATAATCCATCCTGGAAGACAACAGGTGTTGAGTTCTTACTTCTTACTTGTATTTCTAATTTATTACTTATATTCTAGACTTAGCTCTTTAGAAACAAAGCCCATACTGTTGCCATGGTTGCCAGAGTTATTGAAGCTAAGGGTATTTTTTTTGTGATAAAAGACAAATGATTGGAAATAACATGTTGATGTTGCGTTGTTGTTTTTTTTTTGTCTCTGTGGGAAAAAATTCTACGATTTAACAAAAGTCGTCAGGCGGACTAAATGGACTGAACAGGCTGGGAATTGCAGGGGATTTCCTAGAAGTGTTTTTGGCCATTTCTCATGGACAACCAAAATTCAAGAGTAGTTGTTTTTTGTTTCTCCCTCGTGCTAACTTGGAACACTGAGACAGACCAGAAACTGAAGATGCGAAAAAAATGTCTCAAAGTACAGCTTTTTTAAAATGGCCATCAGGAGCAATTTAAGTGTCTGTGGATAGTATGTGCATGAACTTCTAACATCAGCTATGTGGATGCTTCCTCTACTTGGAGCTAAGAGGAGAAAAGCTTAAAGGATGATTTCAAGCAAAAATTTATTTTGGCCATCGGCATGAGAGTTTGCTGAGTTTTTCTGCCTCGTCCACCACTCTCTCTACTACAAGTGAGGGTAGATCAGAAGGAGGTGGCACTCATTGATTCTAAACTAAGGAAGGGACAATTAGCAGATGTGGGACAGGAATGCATTTCCTGATCCACACTCTCAAAACAAGTATATAAAGATAGCAGGGGTATGCTTGTGCATCCCTTCAATGGTGCTCTTAATGTGTCTGTGACAAGTAGAACCCTAATTAAAAATGATATTTGTGATGTCAGGGAACCAGACCACACAGCAGCTGCAGTGTGGCTGGCCTCAGTCCTCTTAGGAGTGCTGTTTGTTGACTGCCATTCTAAAGTCTTAGCTAGATAGAGGGCCAGTTCAGATGACCTTGGTAATGGCAGCACCAGCAACTGACAATGGATGAAAGGGGATGGGTGTTATTTTCAGATGGGGAAGACAACATGACTAGTGCCATTTAAGTATTTAAAATCTCATGAGAGAGAGCAGCACACATTCCCAGGCAGCATTGGTAGAGCAGGTAAAAGACCTCAGACATCATTGGCTCATCTCAAGGAATTCTTCAGACATTAAAGAGTAAAAATGAAGTTAAGAAAATCGTTAAGGGCTGAATTGCCTTTTCCCCAAAATTCGTATGTTGAAGTCCTAACCCCCAATGCCTCAGGATGTGATTGAATTTGGAGACAGAACCTTTAAAGAGGCAATTAAGTTAATGAGGCTATTGGGATGGGCCTTAATCCATTCAACTGGTGCACTTAAAAAGAGATTAGGATATATACCTGGGATGCAGGAGCACAGAGACCACAAGATGACACAGGCCGAAGGCAGCCATCCACAGGCCAAGGAGACAGGCCTTAGAAGAAACCAACTCTACCTACACTTTGATCTTGGATTTCTAGCCCCCAGTACTGTGATGAAATTGATTTCTGTTTTGTAAGCCACCCAGCCTGCAGTACTTCGTTCTGGTAGCCTGGTAGCCCTTGCTCTAGCCTACGTTTATTCAAGGTAGCCCTTGCAAACTGATACAAAAGGTAAAGGAATTTGTCCAAGTTCGCAGAAGAATTTGGAGTCAGAGCTCTGAGACTTCCAGAACTGCAACATTTGACCACAGAGCACACACGTACATAACAGAGGAGTCACTCAAACTTTTGGAGGGTTTTTTCTGTGTAGTTCTATGAAGCCATAGAGGCCCATGATGGGAAAATGTGTGCAATTCCAATGCTACTTACAGTGATCGTGAGAAGCCTACCTCTGGAAGCTCACGTGAGAAGCAGTGCTGGTGGCACAGCAAGCACTCTGAATCTGATGTCTTGGGGCACAGGTGCTGGGGATGGGGGCGCATGTGTGACAGAGCCCGAGAGTGTCATGAAGGCAGGGGTGGGGTGGCAATGGGCTGAGGTAAGCTGCAGGACCTCTGGCCCCTTCCCAGCTGGTTCTAGCCTGTTCTGGGCGGTAAGTGCGCTGGCTACCGCCACCAAACACTCCCAGCTTATGGGTAAATGCCTCCCGGGCTCCTATGGTGCCTGAGAGCTTAGATCAGGGCTATTTTTGAATGGCTGTGCACAAAGAACAAATAAATAACTCCGGTTTAATTGCAAGCTGCTTCAAGGCCAAGTCCCTAAATCTTCGGGTCCTCTTCTAATATTAAATGTCCCCGGGGCACTCTCTCTTTCTCCTGTCCATTTGGTCAGAGTTCTGCACACCTCACCTTTTCTTCAGGCTTCCCACTAGCACGGTTTGCCTGTTTTTAGCCTTGTTCATGGAACCGAGTCATTTCCCTTGAAGTCAGGTTGGTTAATGTGTTTTCATGCAGTAACTATCTCCGTGAAATGCCTCCTCCGG
The DNA here is from genome assembly GCF_010015895.1 of Lontra canadensis. Taxonomy (NCBI): domain Eukaryota; kingdom Metazoa; phylum Chordata; class Mammalia; order Carnivora; family Mustelidae; genus Lontra; species Lontra canadensis. The sequence goes on along the minus strand of NW_022631094.1, from coordinate 6,172,043 downwards.
CTTTCCCATACCCCTCGCTGTACCTTATGTCAACACAGTGTTTTGCTCTCCGCAGGCCGTTTCCACTCCCAGCTGACGTATGTGCTGGGCTGGAGGAGTCTCTAAGGGAAGCAGTCTCCAGCCTGGGCAACTGGGCGGAGAGGGCTGCCATTTGCTGAGATGAGCACCTCAGAGAAAGATCATGGGTGGGGGAGGGAGAGAAAGCAGAGACGTCTGTGACAGTGGGATGTGACTCTGTCCTGGGCTGGAGGCAAGACTCAGAAAGTCTCAAGCAGAAGGCTGGCTGGTGAACGACCTGCTCAACGAAGGCATTTCCCTGATTTCTCAACACATTTCTGCCTTTATCAGCTGCACCACAGGTCCCCACCAAAGGCAACTTCCCTTTTTGTAGATGGTACAGTGAGACCTCTGTTTTGATACATAAGGAACTGGCCTCTCTACAGGAGCAGGGATAGGAAATATCACCAACCCAGCCTACAGTGAAATGCCCTTTCCCTAACTTTGACTCTGGCTGCCACCTGCTTCTCAAATTCCTCCTTCATTCTCCCTCTCCAAATGCAGCTACCCGTTTGCACCCATGCACTACTTGTTCAAGCCTCCTTTGCCAAAGGGAGTGAGGTTGTGTGCCTCTCATCAGCCCTTTTGCAAACACTTTCTCTGCCACGATCATCAGTGGGAAGCTGGAGCAATCCTGTCTGCCAGGCCGGCCTTCTGGGCTTGCCGAGATATAATGCCCAGTGAGTGGCAAGAGGCGTGGCTTGGATGATTTCCTCCAAGCCGAGCAGAGGGATGTGATCATTAAGACCTCTTGATCTTAATCAACAGGGAGTCGATTTTCAGAAATGAGTCCCCACATCTGCATCTAGCCCTTATCTATGCCTTTCTGGAAGCTCCCACCACCCTCAAGGCCATGAGCATCCAACCCTGGCTTTGGGCTGGGACTCCACAAAAATGAACTGCAATGCTGGAAAATCCTGTGTGATGCCTAGTTGTTCCAGTTATTTCGGGACATTTTCCTGCTAACAGGTTATCCCTGATTGCCACACATTTCCCCAGGAGCATCGTGAGTCTTCAACCTTATTCATGCGAAGCTGACAACTCTTTGATCTGAGGGCTTAAGAGTAGAACTTGTTTACTCTAACAAGTATCATATGCAGTCAGAATCTGGATGGGGAAAATGTCTTCACATAATTTAATACCCCAATTCCTCTTTATCATAGGTAACATACACAAGATGCACAAGTACCTGAAAATATCTAGTCACAAAATCAAAGATATTTCAATAGCTAGGGACATTCAGATTCCTCCAGTATTTGGTTCCAAGAGATTTGATCAGTGAGATTCAGGGGAAGTTGCAAAAAACAAAACAAAACCGTAGACTCTGATCAGGGAAAGTAGCAGAATGAGTTTGATGTTGTACCAAGTTAGGCTGATTGTGTACGGTGGACATAGACTTGCTTCAGGGCAAATCTGTATTCTACGGAAACTCAAAAGAACAGGACCGGGAAGATGAAAATAGTCATCAGGAGGATTTAGAGACTATCCTGCCTTGTTAGTATTAAGGTTTTCTATCGTTGCAGTGTCCCTAATCTTATGTTTGCAACATCATTAGAGCTTTTAAAAAGTTTTGGAAAGCGGTAGGTCAAGCAATCTGCAAAAGCAAAGGTCCTCTAGTGGAAACAACAAAGTATAGTATGCTTTGCTGTCAGCAATTTCTGCTACTGGCCAGTGAGTGAAAAGAGAAAATATGTAATTGGAGCTAAAAACCTCCAGCACCCACAAGTGTCCAATTTCAAGTTCAAAATGCCGTGTCTAGGACTAGCCAGTGGGTTTTTCAAAGCCCCCATTTATTAGAGCGTGAAGGTAGCAAGGGAAGGCAGCGCTGTGGATTAATGAGCTGGACACCTAAGGGGGCGATGGGTGGGAAAGTATTTTCATTGGTATTCAGTACTAGGCTCTTTAATAAATAGACCATTGACAACTGGGAGAACTCTTTTCTATTTGCTCAATTCTTTTCAAGCAGTGGATTTGCACTCGCAAGACTTTTTTAAGCAATATTTTCTTGAAGCATCTCTGTTGTTAATGTCACCAGGATGTCTAGGGAAGCAAAAGGAACAGAATCTGAAAATCCAAGAAACCACAGGAAGCTTGTTCTTCCTCCTGGCAGACTTTCTAACAACGGACTGGTTAAGAATCAGGTTGGCGTGAGTTCAAATCGCCGCTCAGCCCTCCTCGAGTTAATTAACTTCTCTTCACCTAAGTTTTCTCAGCTAGAAAGTGAGGGAAATAATACCACTGCATAGAGTAATTGGGGGAATTTAAAAATTAATGGATTCTTAAACTTGTTTCTTAGAACGCCGAGGTCTGCTCCTGGTATTGCAGGAATGGCTAAGTGGGTGGAAAGCGGCCCTGCATGATTTCTTGCACTAGAGCAGATCCGGGTGCCTGTGCCCTAAATACACTGGGGTTCTAGAGAGGACTTCGCAACTGGGAAAGGGCTGCTCTGGCGACACACACAATGGGAGCCACCAGTGTGTAAACAGCTGGCGGGGGCGCGCTGGGAACCATAGCTGCTAGCATGGAACCGTGGCTTACGCCAGTGGCCCCCACCCTGTTGTGTCCGACAGGGGTGACACAACAGGGACACCCCGGCGTCCGACAGGAAGAGGCGCCTCAGCCGCCAGGGCCAGGGGCCTCCAGGGCACACCCTCTCCTTTCTCACAACCAAGGGTGCAAGCTGAACAAGATTCTGGGAGAAGGGGAAGGGCGCTGTGTGGGACGGAGCACGTCAGAAACCTTCCGAACCGCTAGTGTTCTTACGGAGAGGCTCGGCTCGGGAGCCCGGTTTTCTCGCCCATCAAGTGACTAGGTAGGACTTGATGATCTTCTGGGGAGTCCTGTTTTATAATCGTTAACAACAGGGCTCCGGAGGACTGGCAGCACCGCAAGGGCCGCCCTGGCCAGGGCTCGCTCGGGCAGGCACCAGCAGCCCCAAACACTGACGCTCTGCCTCTCGGTGCAGATCCAACTCCGTACTCGGAGTCCACTCGCCGAGTGGACTTGGATCCGGGGACTCAGCACGAACATGGTGAGCACAGATTCTCCACCTCACCCAGAGCACGTGTGTCGAGCCGGGCACCTTCTGCTCCAGGTAGAACCGAACTACAGACACGTTTGGGCAGAGGGTGCTTTCTGAAACTCCAGGGGAGAATCTACAGAGCCACACAAATCGGTCATTTGTAGATGGGTGGCAGGGAACCTACTTGGCCCTCCTTTCTGAATGGCTCTGCCTACACATTTGATCAATTGTCCCCAGATCTTTTAGGGCTGGAAACGAGGTTTTCTGCCAGGACGGGAGAAAGTTTCCGATCCACCTCTTTGCAGACAGTGTCTAGGGCCTGGTGCCAAACACCTTGATTCTACCCCTCTGGTAACTGGAGTAGGAAAGAGGTGCCTAGTGCAGAAGCACCCGACTTGGAAGAGAAACCGAAAACTGCCTTTGACCGCATGTCCAACGCACAGATTTCTGCGATCGTCAGGCCCCGGCCACTTGGGGAGGCATCAGACAGGCCCCGGAGGCTCTCCGTGGCCCAGCCTGTGCTGCAGCGGTTCTCAGGTGACACCAGGACCAGGCTGGGCTCTCCACCTCAGCACGGCTGCCGCTCTTCCAGGGTCCTTTCTACACAGAGCAGACAGCTGCGTCTCTGTGACTCGGCCGGACCGCTGGGTCCAGTTCTCCCCTCTAGGGCCAGAGCAACACCTGCTCCATCTTTCAGCTTCGTCACTCAGTCCTCCCAAGTGCGGATCTCACAGGCCCTCCGGGCACGGGGAGAGGCTGAGACCAGTTCCTGGGACGCTATTTTATTCCCTCATCCAACCAACAATATTTACAGAACCTAGAAGGGGCATTTTTCTAAGCTCTGGGGACACCGCGGTGAACAAGACAGAATATTCTTGGCTTCAGAGAGCTTATGGGGGCGGTGTGCGGAAGCAAAAAGTTTCTACCCACTCAGGAAGGACTGGTCACACGAGTAACCTAACCATAGAACTGGTTTAAAACCCACTCTCAGTGGTGAGTGAGAGCTTCCCAGCAGCAGCCAGGCCAGGCCTGGAGCACCAGTGTCACCGCAGTAGCCACGCCTCTACAAGTCAAGGTCAACCAACCTCTGTGCCCTGGGCACTGAAGCCCCTGAGCCCCACCCCCTCCAGCAGCCTCCGGGAGATCAGCTGTCCCCTGGGCTCCGAGACAGCACCTCACAGCTGTCTGTCCCTCAGCAAGCCGTAAATTCAGCTTCCTGTGACTGAGGCGAGTGGGAGGCTCCACCTCTGGTGGAGAGAGGACGGCTGACCCCCCACGTGAACAAGCAGGGGCTCTCGCACAACGCCGTGCCATGAAAGAAGACAAGGAGGCTAAGGTGAGTGGTTGGGTGGGAGGTGGGGAGAAGTTCTACTTCAGTGAGGGGCCAGCAAGGGCCAACGGGATGACTGAGACATGCACAGTGAGGAAGAACAGGCCACACTAGGACACCCAGTGAAAGTCTGAGGCTGGGCATCATTTTGAGCTAGAAAATGCACCTCAAACTTAAACATGAGAAATCACAAGCACAGAAGGATAACACCACAGCCCAGCAAGACCCATACACGCCAGGGGAGGAGCCGTGCCTCAAGGGAGGAGACAGGGGTGGCTCTGGGACAAAGCCCCAGGGATCCAATTGTCTAAAGCGCTTAAACTGAGACCTGAGGGGTAGAGGGTATCACTGGAGGGCCAAGCAGGAACTCTGAAATAGCAACTCCTAGATTTCTGTGAAATGCCTGTTAACACGCCAGACCCACCATCTGCACGGTAGCTATACTTAGAGCCATAAAAATAACAACCCTTACATTCATGCTTTAGGTATGGCGAAGCTTCATTTAAAAAACTAAATATTGCAGCTGTCTCTTCTCCCAGGATGCCGCGCATGCAGATGCATGCGACAGGTGAAGCTTGCCTCCTTGGCAGTGTTTCGGGCTGGCGGAGCCGACCTGGACGGCCCGCGGGTTGCTGACTGTGCAAGCCTTTCCAACTTCAGCTCTAGCTGGAAAACACGGGAACAGCACCTGCCCCACTGCCACCAGGGAGCTGCTGAGATGAGGAGAAAGCTTAGTAAACTGAAAACACCCAAAATGTAAGCGGGAAGGATGTTTCTGGGGGAAAAAACGTGATGTTCAAGACGGAATGACACTGGTCCCACTTCCCAGGTTGATTTCCAAAGCCTGTCATACACACATGTGCATCTCTCCCGAGAGCCGTGCCTCCCCAACACCATCCCTCAGAGCACTGAAAGAACATTCTGGAGTGGAATTCCTTTCCTTTCTATTCATCCAGATCCCACACACAACCCAGTTCAAGTTCTGCTTCTCTCCTTAAGCCTGCCTCAAGGCTGTCCTGCCTTCTACCTGGGGAAATTCCCCTCCCTCCCTCTAAAGGAGGAGGTCTCGGTTGGGTGTAGACACAGGACGGGGGCAGGAGGCCCGTGGAGACGGGAACAGAAGAGCGCACGGAGCGGTGGCAGCCACACAAGGCTGAAAGTGGGGTGCTGCAGGAGTCACCGGGAGGGCAACCTTTGAGGGCGTCAAGGTCACAGCAGGCCTCTTGGACCCGTGACTATAAGCAGAAGTCTTAAATGAGTGGTGCCAGTTTCTGGGGGAACATGCCAGACAGAAATTCCAGCTCAGAGAAAGGTCCTAAACTGGGACAGAACCGGGTGTGCTCAGCGTCCACTGGCCAAAGGGGAGAGTCGCAGGGAAGAATGAGGAAGAAGGGACATTTTTCCAGTACCGTGACTTCCCACTCAAGACACAGTGTGTCTCATGTCTTTTTTGTTGCCTGCCTGTGAAGCTCAGTGTTCTCTTTATTTAGGAATCGCACGTGTTGGTTTCCCGGAGCTGCCCAACGCTGGGGGGCTTCCGGCAGGCACGGAGGCTCTCACAGTTCTGGAGGCTCGAAGTCTCAAACAAGGCGTCAGCGGGGTCGTGATGTCTCTGAAGACTCCTTCCTTGCCACTTCCAGCCTATCAGCCGGCCTTGCCACCCCTCGGCTTATGGCTGTTTTGCTCCATCCTCTATGTTGTCATTGTCCCTAGGTCTCCCTAGGTCTCGGTCTCCAAACCTCCCTCTCTTTATAAGGACACAGGTCATAGGGCAATGGCCCATCGTAACCCAGTATGACCTCATCTTAACTAATTACATCTGCAAAGGCCCCATTTCCCAGCAAGGTCACATTTGCAGGTTCAGGATTGGCATGACTTCAGGGGTGGGGGTGGGAGGCTATATAGCACATTTCTTGATAGGTTTTCTTCCCTGATGAGGGCAGCGAAAGGCCATGTGGCAGGGGGGTTAAAAATAAGCTCTGGAGTCAGGCTTTCTGGCTCTACAACTCTCTGACCGTGGGCCCAAAGCAAGGTTCTAACCTCTGCAAGGCGACGCTGCCTCATCTGGGAATGATAATGGCAGCTACCCTGAAACCCAGTGAGGAGTAAATGAATTCAGGTACGCTAGATGCACTGTAAACGCGTCCTATTTCTGTTCTCAGGTAGGTTGTAACTGGACACCGCTTCGAATGGCACCTCCTCTCCACTGTGTTCTCTAATTGGTTACTGCTGGCGATTAGGGAAACTATCGCTTCTGTACAGTGATCTCCTAACTGCCATCCTACTAAATTCTGATTATTTTCCAGTGGTTTCTCCTCCATTTCCTTGGTAGCCATCACATCAGCTTTAAGGTCCCCTCCCCCCCAAATACCGGCACGTGACACTAAAGGACAGTGGAACTCCATGCATGTCTGCAGGGAGAAATGTTTCGGAAGCCCCTCATATACATGTCCACGACCAGAGATGGGTTTAGACGTTCTGCCTCATGCTCACGACAGGATGAAATGTGTGTATTTTCTTTATTGTCATGTCGTTTGATCCAGTGGACAGAGTCAGTTTTCAGTCCCGATGGACTCCCACCGTGTACAATGCCTGGTAGACAGTACAGGGCTTGTACTCCTAACCTTGTGAGCAGCTCCTCTGCACTCAAAACGCCTGACACAGGGAAGGAAGGCAGGCGCTGCTCGGGGAGAACCCTATCTCATGACTTTGCTAGCTGTTCTTTTTCCAGATCTAATCAAGGAAGGGCCCAGAATTATTCTGGAATGCCACTCTTTCAGCCTGCATTTAAAATGACTTAGTTATATGGACAAAGTTCTCAAAGACCTCTACCTAAATTAAGCCACTAAAAGACATAGGAAAGCTTACAGACACCTGTAAAATCTGAACGCCATCCCGTCAGATAACTTCTGAGCTCATTTCTTACTGTCGTAGATTCTTCCAGAGGCCTTCGGCAAAGCCTACAATGGAAAACCCAGTGGCCAAGACAAATCCGCACCTGAGTGCTTGTGGCCCAGAGAGGCACGACGCAGACACACAGTGCCCTCCAAAGACTTTCAATTGAGAGACAACCAAGAGCGGACCATGTCAGTGCGGGTCACGGAACTCTTGAAGCTTCTAACGGAAAGGGACTCCGTATTCCTTTAGCAGCTTCACAAATACAAACTTGATAAAAAAATCAAACAGGAACACTGGAAACGAAGTCCCCTGAATCGGTCAGGTCCACAACCCATCACCCATTTTGTGACTGCAAGCACATTTCTACAACTCCCTCATTCATACTGAGACGGGGGGCTGGGGGGAGCATTTGTTTTTAGATGGAATAGCTCTAGTAAGGTTCTGCATTAACAGCAAATCCTGACCTTAATGAAGTTGCGTGTAGCATTTTCCTTGCAATCCATATAGTTTAAAAAATAAATCTCAAGCCTCCTTTTCCCGTTTCAGCTTGAGGGCGTGTTTCTGATCTCTTCTCTTTTTCCACAAGGATATGGGCTCTCTCTGGCTGGCCTCTCAAACGACGATCCATGCTTCTAAGATCCACCCAACAAAGTCTTGAAATGTTGACTCCAATGAAGTCAAAGGGGATCAAGTTATTGAAATAAAATAAGGTATCAATATAAAGTGACAATATAAAAGTATCCACATAAAATTCTCTGAGAGGTCTCTCTCATGCAACATCTTAATAAGAGGTGTTGAGTATTCTTGTGAATTGCTCAAGACTCAAATGGACTAAGAACACCTTACATTGCTCTTGCAAAGAAATGGTTCGCACTCAAACAGCCATAAAACCTGTGGAATTTTATCTCAATAAGGTATTCAAAAAAATGCAGCAGGAAGGCACTATTTGTTCTATGTATTTATTTATTTAACACTTATTAAGTACCTACAACGAACCAGGAATTATATTTTATTGTTTAAAAAATTCAAAGCTGTAAAATATGGCCCCAGGTGAGAGGTTACCAAAAGCAGCCGGATAGGATCAGAATTGCTCACTGCCAAAATTCTGCTTTGCAGTTCTGCTGAGGATCAAAATCCCCAGAACCAAGGGAAACCCCAAGATGGAGTTGCCCCTGCCAAAGACCAAGAGAAGGAAATCGGGAGAGCCAGCCCAGGAGAAGAGCCAGACGACGGGCACGAGGCTCTGACACCGGCCTCACCTAGTGCGTTAAGGCATCAGAGCACATCTTGGATCTTGGCAGGATCTCCCACCTTGCCCTCTAATTTGGTTCTAAATCCCTGACTTCTTTCCCTTTTCCTAGTGGGGGTGGGGGAAGTAAAACAAATCAAAAAATTTCACTGGGATATATACTTATTGTCCCAATGACTTTATTCGTTAAGTCTAATCTAAAATTAAAGTCAACAAAATGCGTTGTTTTCTTCATCCTCCATTAATGAGAACTGTCCATTCAAAAACTACACTAAGACAATGTCATCCCAAATAGCAATCCGGCTTTAACTGTAGGGCATTGAATCACCTTGCAAACAAATTACAGTCACTGTGATTTACCAATGTTACTGTACTGGGTGTTCTTGGGGTTTCTTTTTGGCAAACTTAGAACAAACCAGAGAACAAAATTTAAGTCTTCATCATCATGTAGAAAAATAAAATAAACAAACCTAAAGTATCTACCTATGTGTCAAGTGATTCATACTGCAAAACTAAAATCTACACTTACAGCAGAGTTTTAAAAATCCTCAGTGCAAGAAACATAACCAATTAATACAGATCAATACTTATTAATGAATATGGGAAATTTCCCTATACAGAGGTAGAGTCCAGTGCACAAGGCTAAAACAATATTCAATAGTCTAAACAAGACTGAGTCAGGTTTTACAGAATCCACTTCAAATTTTAAGTTATCAGACTGTATGTACATACATACAATAAATAGACTATACAATTTTTTAAAGTAGTTTAATAAACTCCACAAAATAATAGCAGATGCATTGAAATATTTACATAATTCAATTTTCAAATCTCTCTCATTCAAATAAAAGGGATAAAAATAAGCTTTCTGCTTTAAAGGCAGCAGAACCTCTTTCCTGAAATGGATCGGTAAAATAAGATACTTTACATGAGAGGAACTAATTTATGCTTGAGAGGTATTCATATTCAGCTAAGAAAATATGTCCCTTTTTAAGCTATATAGATTAGGGAATATAAAATGATATTTTCTACATTTTTAGATCTCTATTTAAAGTTCTAAATCCGACTCTTACTTGAAGAGAGAAGCTGATTTTGGTACCCATACAGAGTATATCAACACCATAATAATGGAAAGATAATTAACTTTTCAGATTCTGTTGTCGGCTTTTGAAAGTTTAGGCCAGAAAGACCTTGACAATATTTCTGGTCCAACCAGTTGTTTACACATGATACAAATCTCACTGAAACCTGACTAGCACTTTTGGCCTGGGGATCCTGGGATTTCAACTTTCTGAGTCTCTTCCGTTTCCAAAGTATGTTTCATCAGAAGCAGGCATGTTTGAGGATCAGGTGTAGGACGTTAGGGTACCCAAGACTAATACCCCAAAGTTCTCCACATTCACAGAGGAAGAAGGTGAAACACAGAGCATCTGCTGCCATTCGCCTCGCAGAGACTTGAAAAGGGAGAAAACTTAGAAGCCTGTCATTGTGACCCAAGAAAATACGCAAAAACCCAAAGCATTATATGCTTCGTTGACTCAGATTCTTAGACTTAGTATCCACTTTACTCTGATATTCTATCATTAACCCTTTTATTTTACTTGATAAAAAAGATTCTCATCTAGCCCACAAGGAAATTAGGGATAATCAGAAAATGAAAAAGTACGGTCATAATTAATGAAGCATAAACCTTCACAGTTTGAATTTTGTGTAACTTCGCTAAGCACCCACAATGAATATGCAAGTTGAGTTTTTTATTCAATTATCCTGTGAAAAATACCTCAGTAAATAGTAACATTTTGCCCTTCAATGATCTTCCCACTGGAATAACCCACCCCCCCCTTTTTTTTTAATTTTAGATTTTTAAAAAATTTTTATACAAATAGACTAACTTTGATTTAAAGTAAACATATAAAAGTTGAGAAGAATATTGCTTGCAACAATGGACATGGAAGTAGACGAATGAGCTGGGCAGGGGGTACAGAGAAATGGCTCCTACTCAGTAACTGCAGGCAGACACCTAGCACTCTAGAAAAAACTTCACCCAGAGGACACCCTCCACTGCACACGGTTTCCTTCAGCCCACAAAATCTGACTGATTTGTAACTACGACCTCAGGTCGGAGAAAAAAAAAAAAAAAACAACTGTGAATAAATTGGAAGGCACAAGCACCCATGTGATCTAGAATTTTCTCGGGGTGAGGAATAGGAGGGAAAGGGATACTTTTGGTTCAGCACTACAGTCAAGTTAATTTTGCCACCGTTGAAGAAAAACTGTATAAAATAAAGGCATACAGAAATATAACAAGCGCATCCCACTTGTGAGGAAGAAAGCTCAGAAGACAGCTCACAGGAATAGTGCAGAGAGAAACAACCAGTACTATTTATTTGGATGTCTGTGCCATGGTGGGTACAAACGATATTCTCTGCTTTGTGGGACCAAAACCAAAACAGAAACAAAACCAAAACAAAAATTCCCCCAAATCCCAAAAAAGCAGCTAGAAGGAATGCAAGAAGTCTTACAGAACATACTGATCCAGATGGAGGTGGATAAGCGCGCACTCTTGTCTTTAATGCACATCCGACTTTGTTACCTACTGCTGGGTTTTTCCATCATATTCATCTACTGACCAGACGGGGACTTAAGAAATGGCCAAGCCATTTCACCTTTTCTCTGCCTCTACACGACTTCCCTTTCCCTTTGTTTCCTTCTCCAGGATTAGAGTCTTTTTCCTCCTTGAGGGAAGTGCTGTTAATGACGATGGGGAAGGGCATGAAACGGGATTTCCAGAATACTGATTTCGCTTCCCTGGAGGCCTTACTGCGTGTGGGCCACACAGCTTGGAGGCGGTCATCAAGGCAGCCTGACAGAGCTATGAATTAAAAAAGGAAAGGAAAACAAAAACAAAACCACCCCAAGTCTGTCTTTTCTCAAACTAAAGGAGAAATGGAGGGATGGTGCGGCCTCCAGCGGGGCCCCCACGGTTAGGAGATGATGGCCGGGGACCACCTGGGCAGAGTCAGATTGTCAGCACTCGCTGACCGCTTCCTCGTGGGTCGACGCAGGTCCTTGTACTTGTCCTCACAGAGGCGAGAGATAGCCTGGGGGGCAAAAGAGAGACAATTCAGGTAAGGGCCAGCCTCTAAGTGCCCTCCACGCCCTCACTCATCGGACACCAGCCACTGCTGGGTACCAGCATGGTTCCAGGTGCTGAGGACACGTGGGGACAACACTGACAAGAGTTCCTACCCCGTGCAGTTTTCACGCTGTGGCCCAGAGCTGTGCCGCTCACAATGGGGGCCACAAAGGAAGTACAGATGCAGGCTCCGTCTCCAAAGTGCTTACGGTCTGAGAAAATCATCACAAAATGTACAACAGTTACAGGACAGTGTAGCCTGGGGCTCAGCTAGACGCAGGTTCGATGCTGGCTAACCACTCGGCAGGAGTAGGACCTGGGCCTGTGCCTAAGTCCCACATCCTCATCTGCAAAAGGGGCAAGGAGCACCCACCCACCTTGTGCAGTGGTAGTAACACACCACAGTTTCGTGCTGGGCCACACTGGGAGTCAGAGCCGCTGACCAAGTGTCTGAGTCAACTCTAGTCAACCGATGAAGAAAGGAACTGGGAGGGGCCAATGTAGCAAGGACAATCCACACTGCCCTCATTTTCTTGATGAAGACAGTGAGACTCTGGGGGGAGACCCTCAGCCAAGAGCAAGACTCAGCATTTCCTGGGGGGTCAGAGCCCAGTCCCAGCTCTTTCAGGGTTACTCCTGGGTGCAGGTTGAGAGCACATCAATGACAAAGTGGGAGCCAGCTCACATCACCCCAGATGTCTTGTCCTGGTCACATTCACCTTTCTTTCTGTCAAAATAACCCAGGAGTGGGGCTGACTTCACTTATGATGATGCAAACATGAGGTCTTTTAACTTGTATACAGTTCAAGCAATAGGCCAGGGACGAGGCAGGGGCTAGGAAAACACCTGGCAAGAAGTCACCATCAAGGAACAAAGGCACAAAAGCAGCAGACCCTGATCACATCATCATGGCTCTCACTGGAGTGACAATAATCATCCTTCCAGCAGCTCCCTTCAGCTAATAATCCTCCCTGCTTCCCCTTCAGCTAACTCTGTGATCTCCTCCCCCACATTCTCCTCCCACCTCACCCACCCCGCTCTGTGGCGGCCACTCCAATCCCCTTCAGCTGAGCCTGAGCTGGCTCCCACTGTAGGTTCCGAAGCAGCTCTTCCCTCAGGCTGGAGGTTTCTGCAAAGCTAAGACATCCCACGCTAGAGTCCTCAAGGAACCATGGCCAACTCAGTGAGGCTCCTGGCAACGGCAACCCCCGCCCCACTGCTGCTTTTGTGCTCACCTCCTAACACACTAGTTTATTATTATGTTTAATAAACTAGTATTACGTTTACTGTTTACTGTCTGTGTCCTCCCAGCAGAACGTAAACTCCAAAAAGCCAGCTTTGTTCACGATGGTGTCTGGTAACCGGTGCCTGGGATCAGGGGACCCTAAGTAAACAGGTGCCGAATGGATGTGTAAGCGCCGACCAAGACGAGCACGCAACAGGGGCATGCGCCTATCAGGCTATGGTCGAAGGACTGGGAACAGGGTGCTGACAACTGATTCTCATTTATTTTCCAAAACCCAGAACTGCACTTGGAACTGCAACTTCGGTGGCAGCTGGGAGCAGGGATTAGAAGAGAGAAACAGGAGTTGAGGACATCTTCCTCCAAATGACAGACGAATGAGGGCAGGAGATGGCCTAGAACACTGGGAATTCCCCATGTGAGACACATTTCACACACATAATGCAGGTGACACACTTTAAGAGAAAATCAGATCCCTCACAGACATGAGAGCCACGATTTTTGAAAGTAAATTATTTTCGTTTATTTAAACTCTCTGAGATGACTGTGTGTGGCTTCTCAGCTTATGAACAGTACACAGGTCTGAATGGAATATCATAATGATGAATGAGCAATGTACGATCATATTCTAGATTTCACGATGTAAACTCTGAGCTTTCACCCCATCTCCCATATGCATACAGAGATACTAACTTATGTCAAAGAGAAATTACCAGATTAATGAAAAGACCACTTTGCCTTGGTTCCTGGTGCACGCCAGCCTCCACACTCTACCTTGCACCTATCAAATCAGCCATGTGTACTATGCCTAAGCAGTACAGAGCTTCAGGTAAAGGCCACTTCGAGTACGTCTCACTCCCCCCTTGCTTTCCACAATGGGGTTCAAGTTTGCTAACCAAATGGACTAAGAGGGATGCTGGGGTCTGGAGAATAATGAAATCCCATTCCTTAAAAATTATTTCAAAGGGATGCCAAGTGCTTTTCCAGATAGAAGCACTAGCCTCCCACAGAGGAGCATCTCAAGAAGCTCCGATTCTCAGGCGGAGGGAGAACGCTCTTGTCAGGACTATGGGCCTTCGTCAGCCCAGTGAGCCCATGGAGCATTGGTGTGACAGCCCCAGGAGTAGGCGAGCACCCCCTCTTCTCATTCAGATAACCCGCCAGAGTTAACAGCAGGCACCAGCGAGCCCCGTGTCAGCCAGCCTGTGCACCCGCAGTGCAGAGCTGACCCACAACACCGGACGCTCTCCCTCGGAGAGCCACAGAGCTGCAGATGAAGGGGCTGCTTCCAGGAGCTCCACGCCCATGCCCTCGGCAGGACAACAGCCACTGGGCATGAGGGCTTCCGGGGCATGAGGGCTTCCGGGGCCTGCCGCTTGGGCTCAAACACAGCGCCTGCTCACTGTGAAATTGAATCCTATTTCATGTGTGTACCCGTGAGAGTCTGACAACACTTGTCTGGTTTTCCATTTCTTGCTTAAGAGAAATGGGAGATTTAACTGAGCAGCTGCTTCCTAACAGCCAGCACACAATTATAGTAAAGTGGCTGAGTTCAGAAAACCTCCCTGGGCTTTTATTTTAAACACTGTGTGCCATATCCAGTCTGTTCCACAGTTTTACTGAGTTTCTTCTTGGGACTGGCATACTATGTACTTTTTTACAATTTTATTTAAAATCTTGGCTTGTTTAAGCTTGCGAACCATAATAACCTCTTCCCCTGTATCTCTAGACTTTGTTTCACTCACAGCTATTAACTCTGTTAGACCAGCATGCTAGCCACCCTGACCCTGTACCGAATCAGGGGATAACGTGTCACTCAGATCGGACAGTAGGGCAGGCAGCACAGACCTCCTGGGTCTCACCAAGCTTGGGACATGACTGTACCATCTACTGCTTTGATCAAAGGGTCTATGGGATGCGACCACAACAGTGCCTGGGGATGAAGGTACAGAGAGCCTGGGTACCCCTTCTCTGGAGGAAGGGGTTCCACCAGTGATCCTCCTGGTCACCCCACAACTTTTCATCCAGTCACCAAGTCAGATGGGAAGTGCTAGGTGCAAATATGAAGCTGAGCTATGTACACAAGTCATGAGCACAGAAGGTAAACAGCTTAACACTGATGACCCCAAATCCAGACCAAGACCCATGGGGCTAGCCCCAGCTCTAACTGGGCTGTGGGGAATAAAAAATAAAAAGCAGAATATACAAACTGAGGGTTGCTGGGTGGTGGGGGAGGAGGGACAGGGTGGCTGGATTATGGACACTGGGGAGGGTATGTGCTATGGTGAGTGCTGCGAACTGTGTAAGCCTGACGATTCACAGATCCGTACCCCTGAAGCAAATAATACTTATATGTTAATAAAAAAAAAAAAAAGCAGAATATAACCTTTTGAGATTCCCAATCATTAGGGTCGTCTGGTATCTTTTTCCTTATAATAGTGCATGTCGAGAAATACTTTTTTCTGACATATCTTTTAAAAAACCAGGTCTTTTTTTTTTTTAACATTTGAAGAATAGAAATGATGCACATTAAATAAAAACTGATATTTAGAAGGTTATTAAAACTATGATTGGATGAATTATAATCAACTAAATGACCTCACCAACTCTAAATCCAGGGTAACCTGTCTGTATTTCCTAACAACACGCAGTGGGAGAAATTAGCACGGTGACCTCCCACTTCCGGGAGACCCAGATGAGGCTTCTGCAATAGGGCTTCAAAAACCAGTATGTGAAAGCCTCTTACCTCGAGCTTGTGAGCCCTCTCCCTGCTTAGGGGCTCCAAGGGAAAGCTCAGGTTGTTTGCTTCTGCCAGAGAACGAAGATCAAAATAATACTTGGCATAAACACTGGAAGGAACGTTGATGTTGAACTGCAGCAATTCCAGAAACTGTCGCTCCAGCTCATTCCTGCAAGCAAAACAGCAAGAGCACACGTTTAGCTGCGCTACCGGGCTGCGTGACCCACCACGGCAAGGTGCCAGAGACGAGACTCGAGGAAACTGCGACCTCCAGAGAGTAAAGCCATTCAAGTAACTGCCTGGCTGGACACCAGAGTTGCAGTTTAGCCACCAAGTAGGTATTAAAAGCCAAATGATCAAGTGCCCAGAAGGATGAGGCCTGATTAGCCGGGGGGACCACCAGCAAGTGCTGAGGGTGATGCGTCTCCCAGAGACCTGACCGCACGCACAGCAGCTCCGGCTGCAAACCCCAGCACGATCCACCAAACACGGGGCAGATGAAGCAGTCGAGAGCAGCCAAGTGGAGTCTGGCAAGGGGCCAAGACAGGGGCCCAGGGGAAAAGCCTCTGTTACCCCTAGAGGCCCGTCTTTCCTCAGTGGCCCTTCCCTGGGAGAAGAGTGGAGGAAGTGCGGTAGGGGCCTCCCGGGCAAAGCGGGGTGTGGGAGAATGAATCACAGCCCTGGACTCACAGAAAGGGAACCCGCCAACTCTGAAGAATGAGAGCAGTAAGGCCCACACCTGAGCACGTGTCTAGTCCCGCGGAGGGCCTGTCAACATGGACTGAGGAGCCCACCCCAGGGCCTGGTGCAGCAGGGCTGGGGTGGGCCTAAGAACGTGTCTTTCTAACAAGCTCCCTTGGGATGATGACACGGCTGGTCTCAGCCCAAACTTCTAGAACCACTCACGCCCAGACACAGGTATTAAGATCCAACTGGCCAACCCATTTATAGTTTGATGGAAATGAATGATGGGTAGCCAGAATAAATTTTAAAACTTCTATTTGGAGACCTTCCCCATGTCGATTATCTTTTAGATCAGGTTCATTTCTTGACAGTTAGTACCTGGAGGGAGAAAAGTCCTCAGCGATGGCTCAGTTTGTTGAGCACTAGTCCCAGGTCGGGCACGCACTTTCAGCATCGTCTCCCCCTCGAAGCACCCTGTGCTCCCAAGCACACTACACAGCCCTCAATTTCTGTCCTTTATCAGACTCCACCACAAGTGTCACCTTAACTCAGTGTCCCTGCCTGTATCCTCCTAGCCAGAAACTGGGCCACCTGGCCCCATCACAGTACCTGATATACAGCTAGTATTCGATAATTACCCTTACTGAATGGAGCAGGCCAAGCTCGGCTTCGGTGGAGGGGCGGAGGAAGGCCTCCCAGAGAAGTAAGAGATGAACTGAGTGTGAAAAAACACAGAGCTCTAGTGGAGAGGAACAAGGGTTGGGGCAGGGGATTTCTGGCAGGAGACCTGATCACCATCTCCTATAAGTGACTCTGAAGGCTGACAAACCCTGCCCAAGTGCTAGGCCTCACCCCAACTATCCCAGACCCCTCTCCATGGGCTCCACTGACACCGAGCCCCAAGTTCCAGATCCCGGATGCAGGCACCTGATGTTTTGTAGCCTCAGACTAACTCAGCACCATCCTGTCCCCATGGTGTACGCGAGAACTCGTCTGTCCACCCCCGGTGAGTCACCTCCCTAAGCCATCAGAGACAGAAAGGACTCTGTCCCAGTCTTGTGCTGCTGTGACAGCAAGGGACAGGAGCACCGAGGTGGTGGGGAAGGCAGGCTGGGATCTGAGCAAGACTGGTCAGACAGAGAAGGTACTGGGCGAATGCGAGTTGCTACAGAAGATTCGTGGTCCTCAGTCGGGAGGACTGAGAAGTCACATTCAGGTATTTTCATCAGAGAAACACCATGAATGTCGTTTCTATACAGTCTAGTGAATGGAGGTGACCTCCAAATGGGCATATCGTGCTAAATTTTAGTCTTTTAAAAAGAGTCTAAATTACTTTGACTTATTTAGGATAATTTTTACTTTAAATAACTTTTATTTATGCTTCCTTTAAATGAAATTTAACAAGAGATCATCCTGCAAAATACTAGAACTCAGCTAAGATTTTAACGAAACAGGAGTTAAAAATACTGCTAAGGCCAGAGGTGCCAAAACAAATGGGCTAGAAGGCGCTCTCCCTGGGGGACTGTGGGACAGCCCGGGGACAGACTGCCGACTGGTGGCCAAAGGCGCCACTGCAGCTCTTACTCTCTGGAGGCTAAGAAAAACTCGCCTTTTTCCGACAGCTAGTCTGGTACTCCTGGCCCGGAGGGATGCAAGGTAGCAGTGACTCTTGTTGAGGGGATACTCTCTGACTAAAGTCAAGAGGAATCTCTTTCTGAACAAGGTGGCATTTTCCTCAAGGTTCCTTGGGAAAAAATAGTCTTTCTTGGGGGGGTTTCTTTTTTAAGCTCTGAGGGAAATATGGGCCTTAGAGCTGCTGTGCTTTCTAACTAAGGCAAGATTTAGCAAACAAAAGTAATTCCCAAAGTCTGAATTCCCAAACTGCAGTGGGACAGCTTCCAGGGACATGTGACAGCTTGCTACATGACAAATCACAAGAAACTCTCCTTACTCCATTTTAGAGGCCCCTTCACAAGTTGTGAATTGTGCTAATTCAGTTGGGTTTCTTTACAGTTTTGATTTAATATAACATGTATTTCTGAATATATTTGTTTACAGATTTGAATTTAGTTCTTATAAATTTTTAATCAGAACGATTTTCTCATGACTTGCTGTCGAGGGCAGTAATTCCATCAAGCCTGTTCTCTCTGTTGTTTTTATCATCTAAACATTTACCATCTATCTCTTTTCTGGAAAAATGGGTTCACTTTACAAAACCAGCCACTAACAGCCTAGCAATCCCACTTCTGGGCACAGACGCAAAGAACTGGAAGCAGGGACTCCAGGAGAGATCCGTGCACCCGTGCTCCTGGCAGCGCTATTCACAGCAGCCAAGGGGCAGAAGCAGTACAAGTGTCCAGGTGTCCAGCAATGGGTGAATGGATAAACAAAACAGAGTATGTACAAGGACTGTAATATTTTTACCTTAAAAAGGAAGAAAATTCCAGTATGTGCTGCTACACAGATGACCCCTGAGGACACCATGCTAAGTGAAATAAGCCAGTCACAAAGAGACAATACTGGGCAAGTTCGCTTCTGTGAGGCATCCAGGGTAGTGACATTCAGAGACAAAGCAGAACGATGGCCAGGGGGAGGGGGATGTGGGGACCTAGTATTTACTGGGCACACAGTTTCTGGTTGGTGATCGTTGCACAACAATGTGAATGCACTTAATGCCACATAACTGTACACTTAAAAATGGCTAAAATAGTCAATTTTATGCCATGCATATTTTACCACAATTAAAACTGAAAACCAAAGACCAGGCACCCTACACCATGGAGGGTGGGAGGTTTTTGCTGCATCTTTCTGCTATGCAGCACTGAAACCAGTCTCTTGGAGCTTTCCCATTGAGATCGGGAACACAAAAAGGATGCCCACTCTATCCACTGTTGTCCAACATAGTACTAGAAGTCCTAGCAACAGCAATCAGACAACAAAAAGAAATAAAAGGTATTCAGATTGGCAAAGAAGAAGTCAAACTCTCTCTCTTCACAGATGACGTGATACTTTATATGGAAAACCCAAAAGACTCCACCTCCAAACTCCTAGAACTCATAGAGCAATTCAGTAACATGGCAGGATACAAAACTGATGCAAAGAAATCAGCTGCTTTATTATACACTAACAATGAAACTGTAGAAAGGGAAAATTAGAGAATTGATTCCATTTTTATAATAGCTCCAAAAACCGTAAGATACCTTGGAATAAACCTAACCAATGAGGTAAAAGATCTATACTCGAACTACAGAACACTCATGAAAGAAACTAAAGAAGACACAAAAAGATGGAAAAACAATCCATGCTCATGGATCGGAAGAATAAACATTGTTAAAATGTCTATGCTGCCCAGAGCAATCTATACTTTCAATGCCATTCCGATCAAAGTATCATTTGGCATTTTTCAACGTGCTGGAACAAACAATCTAAAATTTGTCTGGGACCAGGAAAGACTCCGAATCACCAAGGAAATGTTGAAAAAGAAAAGCAAAGCTGGGGGCATCACGCTGCCTGATTTCTCCTTATTTCAGATTCCTTGTTTATATTTGAAAATTACTCTTCCAAGGTTACTGCAAAACAAAAACAAACCAACCCCAAAGTTTAATTTCTTTTAACAGCATTTTTGCCTGTCAAAGTTCATCCTCCCTTTCCCATGCATAGCAAATGCTCATTCTCGAATATTCCACCTTACACAAAAGCTGACATGTGGTGGTATGACCACTTACTGTTGGCAAGACAGAAAGAAACAAAGCTGGCCCATGGCCCTATCTTACCGCACAACGTCAGCCTGAATCTGAAGTCTGACTGACTGACGCTGGTGGCCCCAACGGTCTACCTGCAAGTTTCAGTGACACTTGTCTTAAAATGTTCTTCAACCTGCGTTCCCAGCCATTTGCGCACATGATCAGCTGCCTTCCAAGCCAGAACCCCACTGTCTGAAGGTGGAAAGGACTCCAAGTCCAAGTCCTTAACTGTTGGATGATTCTTTAGCTGGAAATGAAACTGGGCTCAGAAACATCAGGAAGGTTACATCAGGATGCTAGGACACAGGCAAGGCCACAAAGAAGGGTGCAGAAGGAGACAGAAGTACAGATGCCTGGAAAGAGCACCAACACGCACATTTTTATAAAGCTTCCCATCTGAAACTTGGGAGTCGTCTCCCCACTAAGGAGCCCCAAGGGAAAGCTTAGGGTGCCTCTGCCAGGAAATGAACACTTGCTACTGCCATGAGACTAACACAGTGCCAAGTGCCAGAGCCTCTAGTTTCCAGCGATGTCCCACGCTGCTCCCTCTCCCCAGACAGGGTACCTCGCAGCCATTGCTGCCCCCAAGTTCATATGGTTTGACTGAAAAAGACTGAAATCAAGCACTCATTTTTTAATATTCGAACAGGAAATCTAGGATTCTGTACAGATGCTACAAAGTAACTTAAAGCTCCCTCCACAAGCGTGGTTCAGCCACACGACCCCCTGAATGGCTTCTTGAACACATCAAATCTCATTCCTTCTCAATAAAGTTTACTGGATGTGTTAGTTTGCTATTGTAGCAAAATATCCCAAGACTGCCCTTCTGTCTGCTTCCTATAACCTAATCTCTTGTTTAGGACACATCATGTTTGACTAAGGTCTATTCTAATGACCTCATTTTGACTTAATTACTTCTTGAAACACCTGATCTCCAAATACGGTTACACATTGAGGTACTAGGGGTTAGGACTTCACATGTGCATTTGAGGGAGATGCTACTCAGCCCTTGACACTCTATCTTCTAGCCCCTCAAAATTCACATCCACCTCACATGCAGAAAACATTCACCCCCTCCCAACAGCCCAAAAGCCTCAACCCATTTCAGCATCAACTCCAAGTTCAAAAATCTCAACTAAATAAGGTATGGCTGAGACTAGAGGTCTGATTCGTCCTGAGGCAAAATTCCTCACCAGGTGTGAACCTGTGAAGCTTCCTCACTGTGGAAGTTATCTGCTTCTGAAGTACAATGGTCACACAGGCATAGACAGACGTTCCCGTTACAAAAGGGAGAAATCAAAAAGTAGAAAGGGTTCTTAGGTCTCAAGCCAGTCTGAAATCTAGCAAGGCAAATGCATTTGATTTTCAGGCTTGAGAATAATCTTTGGCTGATGCTCTAGCATCCAGCCCAGTGAGAGGGGGAGCCCTGCCACTGGGCTCTCTTAGCCAAGGGCAGCAGCCCACATCCTAGCTGAGGGGGAAGCAGCCTCAGCCCTGCCCACTTGCAAACTGCCTCCATGGTCATTTTCCCTTTTTAAGGATAACATGTCAGAGTAGACAGGTCTTCTGGAGAATCCTAAAGTTTGACAGCCTTCCTTCATTTTGTCCTGTCTTGTCCCCTTCAGTTTAAACTGGCAGCACTTCTGCTGGGATGACTGATTGGAACACCAAGCCACACTTGTAATCTCTTGAGCAAATACTGTACAGCCACACCATCACTGTTCTCTCCAGAGCACGCTTTCTCATTTTTTGCAATAGGGATAAGCAGAGGTTGGAAAATTTTAGTTCTTCCAAATCTCCAACATCTGGTCCCTTCTCGCTTAACAACTCCTTCTTCAATTTCTCTCTCCTCAGATTTTATTAGAGGCAGCAAGGAGAAACCAGGCACGGTTTCTAAACACTCTGCTTAGAAATCTCCTCAGCTAAATATTCGAGTTCATTCTCGAATATTCCACCTTACACAAACACTAGAACACAACTTGGCCAAGTTCTTTGCCACTGTGTAACAGGTATTGCCCTTGGTACAGTGCCCAGCAGCATGTTTCTCATTTCTGACACCTCACTCCAGGAGCACCTTTAACAGTCCTATTTCTAGCAACATTCTGTTTGCAGTAAATGTCTATGTCTAAGATTGAGAGAAGCTTCCTCTAAAGCTCTCTGCTTTCTGAGTCCTCATCAGAATCACCTTTCTCAACCATGTCTCTACCAACCAGCTCTTCAAGGTAATCTAGGATTTTTCTAACATGTGCCTCAAAATTCTGGAATCTTCTACCCATTAGCTAGCTGCAATGCCACCTCCACATCTCTAGGTAACTGTCAGAGCAGCACCCCACTTGCCAGTATCAAGTCTGTGTCAGCCAGCAGGGGCTGCCATAATATAATACCACAGACTGGGGGGTTTAAACAGCATTAACTGATTTTCTCACAATTCTGGAGGCTGGAAGTCCAAGATGGGGGTGCCGGCAGCAATGCATTCTTCTGAAGCCTCTCTCTTGGCCTGCAGATGGCCATCTTCTCTCTGTGTCCTCGCATGGCTGTCCCTCTGCCTGTGTGGTGTCTCAGTCTATTATATTAGGGCCTGCCCTCCTGACCCTGTTTTAAATCAATTACCTCTTTACAACCTTAGCTCCATATACAGATACATTCTGAGGCAGTGGGCCTTAGGCTTCAACACAGAAATTCTCAGAGAACACAATGCGGCCCATAACACTGGCTATCTGCTGCAGCGCTCAGCGGGGCACTGGGCTTCGTGCTGGTCTAACCCTTACAATACACAAATGCTTTCTCCAAGTGTGCCTAAAAACACAACAGCATCAGGGAACAGATTTCTAGATCTGTAACTTTCATTTCTCACTGTTAGAACTGACTTGCCCAAGAACACATCAAGTATGTAGGTGCTCCTTCTGGCTCCTCCCTTCCCATTCTTTTGCTCTGGGAGAGAAAGGCAGGCTGCTCACCCTCCCTGAGGTTGCCCTCCCCCCCATGTGAAAGACCTGCATGGTGGGGCAAACATCGGATTACCAAGCATCTGCTCTTTTCATCTTCCTCTGAATTGCCCCTGTCCCCTTTGAAGCCCTAGGCCTCTATCCCATTCCTGAGCTTAGATGGCCTCACTCGCCTGAGTGGCTTTCAGTCTCATATTTTTATGGGGCTCCCATATGTACAAAATTAAATTTGTTTTTCTCCTGTTGGTCTTATGTCAATTTAATTATTAGACCTAAAAGAACCTAAAAGGGGGAAAAAGGGAAAATTTTTGTTCCTTACATACATACATCACCAACACAAACAGGAAAAGGCAACCATGATGTCATTCCTACAACATACAACTCAGTGTCAAACGGTATCACGGAGTTGACGGAGTAACCCCCCAATAAAGGAAATGAGTCAGAACTTCTTACCACCTTGCTCTTCTGTGGTCCCGATGACAATTATTTTAGTAGTTGTTTTCACTTTGAAATATAATCAAGACTTTCATTTTTCTTACTATCAAAAACTTCTTTACACTTGTCCTATTTTTTTTATAATAAAGAATTAGAGACACAGGAAGGAGTTTTATAGGTCTACAGCAGAAATAGGCTCTGTAACAAAAGACCCAAGAACACAAACTAGAGTGCCTCACAGGGTACCCCCAACATGGGGTCCCATCTAATCAGTAACCAGAGGCAAGGAGGGCCTTAGGTTAGTGAAGAACCCAAGGTGCCCACATGACACCCCCACCAGCAGCCTGCACAGGCACTGTGAGACCCCACATTCCCAGGATTACTGGGTCCAGGAACACGGAGGTGGAGGCGCGGCTGGGAAGCTCTTCCAGACTAAAGCTTCCTCAAGGAAGCTGTAACAAACAATATTAGAAAAATTTTAGCAAGAAGTGTCAGAAGTACTAAAAACCATATGGAACTGTAGATAGTTTATCCTGATTATTTTCTAAAACAGCTCCTTTGTCCTAAGAGGCTCTAAACCTATTTCCTGTATTCCCAGGCCCTAGACATCACAGACAATAGGCCTGCAGGTCTCCAGTTAACAAGCCTCACCTAAATCTAAGGACTGAACCATCTGAGAAATCCCAAGACTGCCCTGAGAGCTATGGCGATGGACCCCCTTCGCCCCTCAAGCTTATGGCGCCTCCACTGAGCTGAGGCTCTGAGACCAGCTGGGGGAGAACATGCAGCCTTGATGAGATCCATGAGAGGACCCACGGACAGAATGAGCAACTGAACTGGCGAGTTCTCTCCGAAATGAAACAGAAACATACTATTTTAGCTCTTCTGCTTTTGGGGGAGGCTGCTGCCCACAAAAGACTGGTGTGGGACATTGTTATGAGTCTGCAGTGAGGTACAGAGCCAGAATAGAAGCCATCATAGTCTTTACCTTTCTGATGAAGGTAAAGGAATGTCTGTCCACAATAGAGTCTCAGTAACTAGTTTTACAAAATCAAAAAGTGTAACCAGTACCTGTTCATGATCCTAACGCAGAGTAGTACAGGTGTTTGCATGTAATGTTCCACAGCTGTGTCCTTGTTGTACCCACTCACGAGAGACCTTCAGTCAAATTCATTCCCTCTCTACCACACAGACCATTCAGAGGGACACGGTTCCTTCCCAAACAGTGCCTCCCCTCGTCCCCACGCCAGCACACACACTCACATGTCCTCCACCGTGATGTCTTTCAGGATCTGACAGTAGTCCACATTCCACACAGCCTGGTCATCCCAAACCTTGGAGGCCAGCAGGATCGCCCCTAGAACAATCCGCTTCCAGTTGGCCGGACAGATGTCTATCTCTGCATACGTTAAAAGTCTTTCAAGGTATACCTGGGAAGACATGAAAATGCCAGAGCTAAAGGACTTGACTTGTTTTTGTCCTACATACTAGCATATATAAATTCTAAAACCGCCTGACTCCATTTTAACAGCTACTTTAAGCAGGGATTTATCCCCTGATCATACCTATTTTTAAAAAGTCAGAGGGCTCAGCTAGTGTGATGGGAAAGGGACACCGTCCATAAATGAACAGTGTGGATGTAGCTGGATCACAAAAGACTGAGGCAAGCACAAACTCCAGATACCACAGGTTAATTTCTCACTCATATCACATCAACTACAATATCAATACAGATTCAACACAATAGTACAAATTTCAACAAACAGTGTCAAAGGAGCAAAGAGATTCTTCTCTATCTCGTAAAGTTCTTATTTTGAGGTAATTATTAATTTACACACAGCCATCGATAAACCTATTTTTTATTATTGTGGTAAAATATACATAACATTTACCATTTAGCCATTTTTAAGTGTACAGTTCTGCAGCAGTAAGTACATGCACATTGTTGTAAAGTCACTGCCCATCTCTGTCCCCAGAGCTTTCTCATCATCCTGAACAACTCCCTGATCCCCTTCCCCCAGCCTTTGGCAACAACCATTCTACTTTGTCTCCATGAATTTGGCTACTCTAGGAATCATTCAATATTTGTCTTTTTGTTCTGGCTTTTCTCATCTAGCATGTCCTCAAGGTTCATCAAAGTATGTAGCATATATTAAAATTTCTTTCCCTTTCGAAGCTGAATAATAATCCACTGCCTGTATATATCACATTTTGTTTATCCATTTTTCTATCAATCGACATTTGAGTTGTTTCCACCTTTCGGTTATTGAGAATAACTGGTGTACAAGTACCTGTTTTGACTATCTGCTTTTGATTCTTATGGGTACAGACAGAGAAGGAGAACTGCTGGGTCATATAATTCTATGTTTAATTTTTTAAGGAACTACCATACTATTTTTCCATAGTACCTAGGCCACTTAACATTCCCACCAGCAATACACAGGGGTTCAATTTCTTGATATCCTTGCCAACACCAGTTATTTTGTTTTCTGTTGTTGTTGTTGTTTTTTTAATAATAGTCATCCTAATGTGTGTGAATTAGGTATTTCACTGTGGTTTTGATTTGATTTCTAAATGAAATAATTTTAGCTGAAGTTGGAAAATGAAACCCAGTAACATAAGATTTATAAACTGGCAAAATTTAGCTTGAAGACAGATATCAGAAATACCCACAAAGTGCTTTTGCTTACTTTGGTTCACAAGGTAAGAATTTCTCTTGAAGTTTTCCTTCTATTTATCAGCATGTTTTATACTTCTCTGAGCCATGGAATTATTATTTCTATAGTTTATCAAACACATTTTATAAATGTGATGAAGGTAAAGGAATGTCTGGAACTACTGTATCAGAACCTTCTCACACCATTGGTGGGAATGCAAGTTGGTGCACCCACTTTGGAAAACTGTGTGGAGATTCCTCAAAAAATTAAAAAATAAAGCTACCCTATGACCCTGCACTTACACTACTGAGTATTTACCCCAAAGATACAGATGTAGTGAAAAGAAGGGCCATCTGTACCCCAATGTTCACAGCAGCAATGGCCACAATCACCAAACCGTGGTAGGAGCCAAGATGCCCTTCAACAGACAAATGGATAAAGAAAATATGGTCCATATATACAATGAAGTATTATGTCTCCATCAGAAAGGATCAATACCCAATTTCTGTATCAACATGGACAGGACTAGAAGAGATTATGCTGAGTGAAATAAGTCAGGCAGAGAGAGTCAATTATCATATGGTTTCACTTACTTATGGAACATAAGGAATAACATGGAGAATATTCAGAGAAGGAAAGGAAAAGTGAATTGGGGGAAATCAGAGGGGGAGACAAACCATGAGAGACTGTGGACTCTGAGAAAAAAACTGAGGGTTTTAGAGGAGAGGGATGGGGTGAGCCTGGTGATGGGTATTAAGGAGGGCATGTATTGCATGGAGCACTGGGTGTGGTGCATAAACAATGAATCTTGGAACACTGAAAAAATAAAACTAAAGAAACAAAATGAATCATATATAAACTTTTAAGAACCTGCTTTCTAAAACAGATAAATCTAGATAGTGTTAAATTTTTCATAGTTTATAATGTCCATAAACTCTTAAATATCATGTAATTTTTTAAAAGGCATCTGGTGGGGGGCAGGGGCAGAGGATGTTCCTGGTTGGCTCCATCTGTTGAGTGTCCAACTCTGGTTTTGGTTCAGGTGTGATCTTGAGGTCATGGGATCAAGCCCCATGACAGGCTCCACACTTGTCCCTCTCCCTCTCCCCATCCCGTCCCCAGCTTGCACTTGCGTGCTCAGTCTCTCTCTAAAATTAAAAAAAAAAAAAAAAAAAATCTTTTTTTTTTTTTTTTAAGATTTTATTTATTTATCTGACAGAAATCACAAGCAGGCAGAGAGGCAGACAGAGAGAGGAGGAAGCAGGCTCCCTGCTGAGCAGAGAGCTGGATGCGGGGCTCGATCCCAGAACCCTGGGATCATGACCTGAGCTGAAGACAGAGGTTTTAACCCACTGAGACACCCAGGTGCCCCTAAAAAAAAAATCTTAAAAAGGGAAAAAATGTTAACACAAATACACAAATAAAGATAATTATCAGTTAAATATCAATACTCATAAATGAGATGGTAAAGTCCACACCTGTTACGTCACCACAGTCTGGAGAGGAGACTGCACTTTGGGAAATTCTGAAGAAACAGGGCAACTAACCAAATGATTGAGAGAAGTTCACTAAATGACATTAATCTGTCAACAGAAGCACAGGATAATGCCAGAAGCAGACTAAGAATTATATAACACAGGACCCACAAGATGAGAATAGATACATCAGAGGTGGTGTTAAACCCCTGAACTTAAGCCATGGCTCCCTGTGTAACAGAGCAGCGACTATGTGCCAGGCGTGGGGCCCATCACTGGAGACACAGGAGTGAGGTACCAATGGCTCTGGCCGCACAGTGGAAAATGGGCTGGAAAGGAGCACAGCTGATAGGCATGAGAGACTCTGCCGCAGTCGGGATAGGAAGATCAGGGTTTGAACCGGGGACATGACAGGAGAGACTGACAGTCCTATCAGACCAACCTAGAGTCCAGTGACCCCCGACAACCAAGAAGGTGAGCTGCTGCAGGAGACCTGAGGCTTCCAGCTCGTGCAGCTGGATGGGCAATGCCTTCTGAGACGGGGAGCCCTGTTGGGGGAAGACAGTTACAGGTGGACAGCCCAGAGGACGTTCGCCATGTAGGCGGTGCACACACACCTTGTGAAACTCGAAGAAAACAGCACTCAGAAATGTGAGTATCTGCGGCACATGAACAGAATTAAGCATGGATCCCAAGGCCTGGGGAGACAGCTTAGGGAGAGAGAAAAGGAGGGGCCAGACCAGAGCCTTAAAAGCCCCTCCTGTTTTAACATCTGGAGAGAGAGTAAGGAGGCAGCAAAGGAGAGGGAGGAATAAAATCTGGTATGTTCTGCTCTTAAGATGTTTAATACTTTGGAGAAAAAGCTACAGGGCAGACAGAGGTGTTTCTAAGTAGCTGCATTAGGCTTACAATATTATACAGGGCTTATAAAAAGGAAATTGATCTCTTTCATAGTGAAAAATAAAAGATGTAAAAACACTTCAGGCAGTGACTGTGTGGGTAGAGAGGGGTGAGGAGGCCATGGGGGTGGGGTACTAAGAAGGGAGGGTAGGGAGAGAGAGGGAAAAGGGGAGAGAGGAGGAGAAAGAGAGGAAGGGAGGAAAGATGGAAGAAATGAACCTTAATGGAAGCAAAACTCTAGGCCAATAAAGAAAAGTCAGATCAGGGGCTCCTGGGTGGCTCAGTCAGTTAAGAATCTGACTCTTGATTCTGGTTCAGGTCATGATCTCAGGGTTTATGAGATCAAGGCCTGAGTCCTGCTTCACGCTCAGCACAGAGTCTGCTCTGTCTCTCCCTCTGCCTCCCCCTCATCTCTAATAAATAAATAAATAATTTTTAAAAAGAAAAGTCAAACCATCAGCTAGCAGCAACTCCACAGAGCTTCCCATGGTTCTCCTGATCCCTAAACCACAGGCAGAGAAGAGTCCTACACCGCCTCCAAAGCAGCAGGGGCTCCCTTTTGGCTTCTGTGGCCAGCTCGTACCAGCCAACTGTCTGTGAAACAGGTGCACGGTCAACACCCAGGGAGTCTGCTGCTCCCACTGAAACAGGGGTTCTTCCAAGATAGGGAGAGGGGGTGGCTGGCACTCAAATGTTTGCTGAATGAGCAAATAGATGAGTAACAGTTCTTTTGCTTAAGAAGGGTTATTATTCCACTTTTAGTCCTTTATTAATGAATAAACAATTTTTTAAATCTTAAAAACCTAGACTCTTAAAGCTAACCTCAGATACCAGGTGTTCCCAAGAATGGATCAAGGGGGTACTATACTAAAAGCCAAAATCATGAGAAGAAATTACTAATATATTTCAAATTCCAGATAGCCAATAAACTGCTAAGAAGTCCAGTCTTAAATATACTGGAAAGTAATGAAACAGGAAACCATTATAGGGCAGGTCTACATTGATATACCAGCAAATTAGTTTGGGTGACCCTTCCACTTACCCCACATCCCCCTGGCTGTGTTTTTCTGAGTATAGTGTAGGTAGTTGCCTTCTCAGTCTCTCCACCTAGTAAACCCTAAGTTCCCTGAGGACAATGACCGCGTCTCATTCCCACTTGTGTGCCCAGCATCTAGCCCAATGCTAGGAAAGGGTGTAACCTCAGAGTGCTTGATTCATGGACACATCACCCACGTAAGAGCTCTCGCTCTGGAATCTGGCAACAAGAGGGTACATTTTCATATGAGGGACTGAGGTAAGAATGAGGCCACAAAGAATGGCATCCCAGAAAGGGAACTGCATTGACAAAGGCAGAGTAGATTTAAAAGTGACACTGAGCCCATGGTTTGTGAGCCAGGTGTAGTAGTTCAGAGGAGGACTGAGTCCACTCTGCTGTGCCAAGCACAGAAAGGCAAGAAGACCTTCCAAGAAGCCCCAGGAAGTCACACAGCATGGCATTCTTAACAACATTATAGCACCTTTGTGGGAGTTTCCAAGCCTCTCTTGGTGAACAGAAACGTAACAGCATTTGGTTGTGACACTTACTGGTGAGAAAAAGTAGGTCACTGACTAGAGCTCAACGATATTTTCAATTTTTGAAGATTTTGCATTTTAATGTCACTTATTATATTAAATGAGCAAAAAGAGTGGGCTAATGTTTTAGATCATGACTTTCATTTGTGTGAAAATTGTCGTTCTTCAGGTAAAGATCCGGGCCAGGTCAAGCAAACTGCAGCCAGACTCTGACCTTGGGACCCCAGACTGCATCTTTTACAAAGGTGGACAATGAACTCTTTTCATTCTCCATCAAGAAGAGCTACACTTGGGGCGCCTGGGTGGCTCAGCTGGTTAAGTGACTGCCTTCGGCTCAGGTCATGATCCTGGAGTCCTGGGATCGAGTTCCGCATCCCACTCCCTGTTCCATGGGGCAGTCTGCTGCTCCCTCAGACCCTCCCCGCTGCTTGTGCTTACACTCTCTCACTCTTTCTCTTTCCCAAATGAATAAAAAAACAAAACAAACAAAAAAAAAAAACCTTAAAAAAAAAAAGCTACACTTGTGGTGAGCACAGCATAAAGAACAGACTTATCAAATCACTATGCTGTATATGTGCAACAAATCCAACACTGTGTATCAACTCCACTCAAAATAATTAAAAAATTAAAAATTAAAAAAGAATCACAAAATATACAATAATATATAATAATACGAATTAAGAGCAGAAAACTAAGACTGGACCTAAGTAAGTCTTCAGCTTTTAAAAGCATGAGACAAAGGCGGCTGTGGAAACAATGTTCACCCTAAGACTACTCCTTTATGAAGACAAGGTATGCAACCCTTGCCAAGCTTCCCACTGAAACAGATTCTCACTGGCTCGGTGCAAGTAGGTGGCTACTCAATTCTCTCCTTACCTACTTTATACCACAGTTAGTAGACTTATTAATAAGTATGTTAGTGATATTTACAGTAACATTTAATACTAAAAAAGAACAAAAAGAATTCAATGTCTGATATTCCACTAGGGCTAACTAAAGGAATTAGGTATTACAATACACTCCATTACCAAGGGAAGGCAGCTGTTATGCTGGGAGATGAGGCATTCATAATAAGCTCCACTTAATAGCATGTAATTTAGCAGAACTTGTCAGTAAGGCCATATTCAAGGGTCAGCTTCAATTTCTTTAGTAAACTCCCAGATGGATATTTTAATTCTCTGCCAAGTAAAATAATAATTGATTTTGCCTAAACAATATTCTTAGACCATTCATTGCTAATAGGACAAGCTTACTCAATTAAATTTTCAGATTTAAATTCATGAGAAGGACTATCCTAGGAGTCTCTAGAAAATACAGGTTAGTGAGCAATTATAGAGTAATGAAAAGCATTCAGCTGACCGCATGTAACAAAACTGTTCAAAAGCATGGGGGAGGAATAAAATGCAAACTCTTGGAATCAAGGATATATACTAAAACCTTGACGATACTGAAATTATTCCCAACCGATTTGAGAGCATTAATCTAGGACTACCAGAGAACACAGTGATGTAGGAGGACCCGAGCCCTCCTCCTGCCATGGATACAATTAAGTAACACCCACATCAGTGTGAATAACCCAGAAAACAACCTGAAGACTGGCAGAACAAACTCTCCGCAGCTAAATGTAGAGAAGAGGACACAATGAAGAGGGTAGCAAGGGCAGAGACATGGCTGGGAGCCAAATGGACTCACAGGGCCTGTCCCCAGGAGGGAGGGACATATGGGCATGGAGAGGGGGAGAGAAACAGACCCTCACACCAGGGAGCCTGCAGGGGAAACCCACAAGGGGAAGACACATCCTAGCAACAATAGGCTTTGGAAACCAGAGGGGCCAAATTTTGCAATTTCTTACAACCAGTGGGGCTTAACACCTGGAACTTTAAACATCAGTGGTCTCAGCTCTGGGAGAGTAGGCAGGGTAAAAGGAAACGGAGTCTCTGCCCTTAGACAGCACAATAAACAACCCCGCAGAAATACAGCAACAAAGAGCAGTTTGAAAAAACCATTAGGGGAGGAAGATTTGCTTACTAATTCAAGCATGTCTAGAGGGGCAGAAACCCTTGGGAGACTTTCCCAGGAACAAAGGAGCTGGCAGGGGCCATTTCCCTCCCCTGCCCCCTAGCCAAAACACAAGGGCATGTGCTGTAACCAGCACAGTGCAAACATGCTCCCACCTAACTTGCTTAACAGCATCCCCCACACCCCCACATTCTCCTGTGGACATGCCCCCTCCAGCCAGGCCTCTGCTCCCACAGGAGGCCCAAGCAAACCTTGCTAACACTGTGTTCTGCTTCTACAGATCTGCTTCTACAGATCTGCCCCCTCCAACCAGCAGGCCTAAGTCCCCAAAGCTAAGGTCCCCTACCTTAGTGGACCAGCACAAACCTTGCTAACAATGCCCACCGGCACCCACGTTCTCCTGCAGTCCTGTTTCCTCCAGCATGTTTTTGGCCAGAGCCCCTCCAATGTGTGCTACAACCCTGGCAGTGTGCAAAGAGCCCTAACAGGGGCTAGCACAACCCCAAAGTGACTTCCACCCCAGGGACAGAGGAAGATAACCTCATATACCAGTCCGACTGTGACCCCAGCAGTGGCCTAAGGACAGGTATCTGGTATGACTGCAACACCTCCTTCCCCTCCTCCCCACCCCCCACACAACCAACACTTCTCAAGGAACAAAACAGGGAAAGCATCTGCCACTGGGTGCTACTACATCTCTGGCAAATGCCTAGGCTGACTCAACTCAAGCCCAAGGCAGTCCCAGACTGGCCTATGTAGGAACCAAACCTTCCCAA
Source organism: Lontra canadensis (assembly GCF_010015895.1). Taxonomy (NCBI): domain Eukaryota; kingdom Metazoa; phylum Chordata; class Mammalia; order Carnivora; family Mustelidae; genus Lontra; species Lontra canadensis. The sequence continues at coordinate 6,139,162 of NW_022631094.1, read as the reverse complement.
AACAAGCAAAATGAGACACTGCAGGCTACTGGACTAAAAGCAAAAGTGGCTTAGCCACAATAGCAGGACACACACAACACACCCAGGAGACCCTCCAGCGAAGCACCAGGTTCTGGGGAATAGGAGACACCGTACTTCAGGGCACTACTTCTTTACAAGATCACGACTTTCAACAGCAGGAGACATGGGTGACTTTCCAAAAACATAGAAACAGACACAGACACAAAATGAGGAGACAGAGGAATATGCCCCAAATCAAGGAAAAAAAACAAAAACAAAAACACAGCAAGAGAGTTAAATAAAACAGAGATAATATGCATGACAGAGAATTCAAAGTAATGGTCATAAAGATACTCACTGGACTTGAGAAAAGGGTGCAAGACTTCAGTGAGACCCTCAATAAAGAGACAGAAAACATAAAAAAAAGAACCAATCAGAGATGAAAAACTCAACATCTGAAATTAAAAATACACTAGATGAATAGCAGACTAGAGGAAGCAGAACTGACCATCATCTGAAGGACAGAGTAACAGAAAGTAATCGAGCTGAATAGGAGAGAAAAAAATAATAAAAAATGTGTAATGACATTCACATTACAGAGATCCCACAAGGAGATGACAGAAGGAAAATAAGGCAGAAAATTTATTTGAAGAAATAACAGCTGAAAACTTCCTGAATCTAGGGAAGGAAACAGAAATCCAGATCCAGGAAGCACAGAGAGCCCCCAGCAAAATCAACCCAAAGAGATCCACATTAAGACACAGAGAAATTAAGATGGCAGAAAGTGATGACAGAGAATGTGAAAAGTAGCAACATAAAAGAAGACATTTACATATGTGGGAAACCCTATAATCTGGTTATTGGCAGATTTTTCAGCAGAAACTTTGCAGGCCAGAAAACAGTGGTATGATATATTCAAAGAGCTGAAAGGAAACAACCTGCAGCCAGTCCTTCAGAACAGGAGAGATAAAGAGTTTCCTAGACAAACAAAAGTTAAAGGAACTCACGACCACTAAACAGCCCTACAGGAAATGTTCAAAGGGGATTCATTGAGTGGAAAAGAAAGACCATAAGCAGAGGTTAAAAAAAAAAAAAAAAAAAAAAAGTAGGAAGCACAGAAGGAGTAAAATTAAGTATATCTATAAAAATCAGTCAAGGGGTTCACAGAATTAAAAGGAAGTAAAGTATGACACCACATACCTAAAATGTAACAGGGAGAAGAGTAAAGAATGGGTTCAAACTTAAGTGATGATCAATTTCATATAGACTGCTATATGCAGAAGATGTTATACTCAACTCTAATGGTAACCACAAATCAAAAACCAATAATAGATGTTAATATACCAATAATAAAAATGTAAACATGTAAACATGTAAAAAATAAATCACTAAAGAAAGCCACCAAAATGTGAATAAAAAGAGCAAGAGAAGGGACAGAGAAGACTACAAAAACAACCATAAAACAATTAAGAAAGTGGCATTAAGTACATAACTGTCAATAATTACTTCGAATGTAAATGGCCTAAACACTCCAAAAAAAGATACAGGGTGACAGAATGGATAAAAAAGTAAGACCCACCTATAGGCTGCCTACAAAAACTCATTTCAGACCTAAAGACACATGAAGATTGAAAGTGAAGGGATGGGAAAGTATTTATCATGCAAATGGAAGTGAAAAGAAAGCTGGGGTAGCAGTAGTCATATATGACAAAATGAACTTTAAAACAAAGACTTTAACAACAGACAAAGAAGGGCACTATATAATGATAAAGGGAAAAATCCAACAAGAAAATGTAACAATTGTACATATTTATGCACCTTACATGGGAACACCCAAATATCTAAAGCAGCTAATAACAAACATAAAGTAATCAATAGTATTAATAGTAGGGCACTTTAATACCCCATTCACAGCAATTGGTAAATCTTAATCCAAACAAAAAGTCAATAAGGAAATACTGGCTTTGAATGACACACTGGACAAGATGAATCTGTTATATTCAGAATATTCCACCCTAAAACAGCAGAATAAACATTCTTTGTAAGTGCACATGAATTATTCTCCTGAATAGGTCATATATTAGGCTACAAAACACATCTCAACAAATTCAAAAAGACTGAAGTCATACATGCATCTTTTCTTACCATCTGCTATGAAACTAGAAATCAACAACAACAAAAAATCTGGAAACAACACAAATATATGGAGATTAAATAACATTCTACTAAACAATGAATAGGTCAACCAAGGAATCAAAAAGGAAATAAAAAAATAATAACGACAAATGAATTTGAAAATACAATAGTCCAAAATATTTGGGATTCAGCAAAAGAGGAAAGAGGGAAGTTTACAGCAATACAGGCCTACCTCAAAAAGCAAGAAAACTCTCAAATAACCAACCTAACCTTACATCTGAAGAAACTGGAAAAACAAGTCCAAACAAGCCTCCTCCCCCCGCCAAAATATGAAGAAGAACCAAATAAAGATTAAAGCAGAAATAAACAAAATAGATACTACTAGCAATAGAAAAGATCAATGAACTCAGGAGCTGGTTCATTGGAAAGATCAACAAAATTGATATACCTTTAGCCAGCCTCACAAAAAAAAAAAAGAGAGAAAGAGAGAGGACTCAAACAAATTCAGAAATGAGAGAAACAATAACCAACACCACAAAAAATAAAGAATTATAAAAGAATATTATCAAATATTATAAGCCAACAAATTGAACAATGTAGAAGAAATGAATAAATTTCTAGAAACTTATAACCTCCCAAAACTGAATCAGGAATAAAAAATTTGAACAGACTAATTACCAGCAATGAAACTGATTCAGTAATCAAAACACTCCTAAGAAATAAAAGTCCAGGACCTGATGGCTTCATAAGTAAATTCTATCCAACATTTAAAGAAGAGTTAATACCTTTAAAAAAAGAAGAAGAAGAAGATGATGAAGAAGAAGAAGAGGAGTTAACACCTATTTCTCTCAAAATATTCCAAAAAAAGAGAAGAGGAAGGAAAGGTTATGAGACCAACATTGTCCTGATTACCAAAACCAGATAAAGACAACATAAAAAAGGAGAACTACAGGCCAATACCTCTGATGAACATAGAGGAATATAGCAAACCCTCAACAAAATGTTAGCAAACTAAATCCAACGATACAGTAAAAAATCATTTACCACCACCAAGTGCGATTTGGGATGCAAGGGTGGTTCAGTATTTGCAAATCAATCAATGTGATACATCACATTAACAAAGAAAGAATAAAAATCATATGATCATTTCAAAAGACAAAGAGAAGGCATTTGACAAAGTACAATATCCATTCATGATAAAAATCCTCAACAAAGTACGTTTAGAGGAAAAATGCAACACAATAAAGGCCTTATAAGAAAAACCCACAACTAATATCCTCAGCTTTTCCCCTAAGGTGAAGAATAAGACAAGGACGTACATTCTCACTTTTATTCTACATAGTACTGGAAAACCTAGACACAGAAATCAGACAACAAAAAGAAATAAAAGGCATCCAAGTCACTAAGGAAGAAGTAAAACTTTAACTATTTGTAGATGACATAACAGGACAGTACATACAGAAAACCTGAAAACCCCCACCAAAAAACTACTAGAATTGACAAATTCAGCAAAGTCAAGGGTACAAAAATCAATGTACAGAAATCTTGCATTTCTACACACCAATTAGGAGGCAACAGAAAGAATACAACCCCGTTTAGAAGTGTACCAAAAACAATAAGATACCTAGATATAAATCTACCCAAAAAGGTGAAAGATCTGTACTCTGAAAACTATAAAATACTGATAAAGAAACTGAAGGTGAAACCAAGAAATGAAAGACATTCCATGCTCATGGATTGAAAGAACAAATATTGTTAAAATGCCTATACTATCCAAAGCAATTTACACATTTAATGCAATCCCTAACAAAACAGCAACAGCATTTCTCACACAACTAGAACAAATAATTCTAAAATTTGTATGGAACCACAAGACACCAAAGTTATCTTGAAACAGAAAAGCAAACCTGGAAGCATCCCAATCCCAGACTTCAAGTTATATTACAAAGTGTAATAATCAAAACAGTACGGTACTGGCAAAAAACAGACACACAGATCAACAGAACAGAACAGAAGACCCAAAAATAAACCCACAATCATGTGGTCAATTGTCAACAAAGCAGGAAAGAATATCCAATGAAAAAAAGTCTCTTCAATAAACGGTGCTGGGAAAACTGCATAGCCAGATGCAAAAGAATGAAACTGGACCATTTTCTTATACCATACAAAAAAATAAATCCAAAATGGACCAAACAACAAAATGTGAAACCTGAAACCATAAAAACCACATAAGACAACACAGACGGTAACTTCTTTGATGTCAGGCATAGCAAGTTTTTGTTTTAGATATGCCTCCTGAAGCAAGGAAAACAAAAGCAAAAATAAACTCTTGGGACTACATCAAAATAAAAAGCTTCTGCACAGCAGAAGAAACAATCAACAAAACTAAAAGTCAACCTACACAAGGGGAGGAAATAATCTCAAATGGCATATCCAATAAAGGGTTAGCATCCAAAATATATAAAGAATTTAGAAAACTCAATACCCAAAAAACAAATATTCCAATTAAAAAATGGGCAGAAGACATGAACAGACATTTCCCCAAAGGAGACATACAGATGGCCAACAGACAAATGAAAAGATGTTCATCATCACCTACCATCAGAGAAATGCAAATCGAAACCACAATGAGGCACCACCTTAAACTTGTCAGAAAGGCAAAAATCAACAATACAAGACATAACAGGTGTTAGCGAGGATGTGAAGAAACAAAGAACGCTCATGCACTGTTGGTGGAAATGCAAACTGGTACAGCTTATGTGGAAAACAGCATGGAGGTTCCTCAAAAAGTTAAAAATGGAAATACTCTATATGATCCTGCAATCACACTACTGAGTATTTAGCCAAAGTACACAAAAACACTAATTCAAATGGACACATGCACCCCAATGTTTACTGTGGCATTATTTACAATAACCAAATTACCGAAGCAGCCAAAGTGTCCACTGATTGATGAATGGATAAAGAAGATGTGGTATATACATACACAAACAAAGACACACACATACACAATGGAGTATTATTCAGCCATAAAAAAAGAGAATGAAATCTTTCCATTTGCGACAACATGGGTGGACCCTGAATATAATGCTAAGCAAAATAAGTCAGTCAGAGAAAATAAATACCATATGACTTCACTCATATGTGCAATTTAAGAAACAAAACAAACAAGCAAAGGGGAAAAAAAGAAAAAGACAAACCAAGAGACAAACTCTTAATTATAAAGAACAAACTAATGGTTATCAGAGGGGAGGGTGGCAGGAGGATGAGTTAAATAGGTGATAGGGATTAAGGTGTGCACTTGTAATAAGCAAAAGCCTGATGTATGGAATTGCTGAATCACTATATTGTACACCTGGAACTAATATAACACTGTAAATTAACTAAATATAATTAAAATAAAAACCTAAAAGAACAAAAAAGTCTGAGAAACAATTACAGACAAGAGGAGCCTAAGGAGATATGACAACTAAATATAATATGGTATCCTGGATGAGATCCTGGGAAAGAGAAGGGACAATGGGTAAAACTAAGGAAATGTGAATAAAGCATGAACTGTAGTTAATCACTATCAGTTCTTTAATTGTAACAAATACACACATATAAGAGGCCAAAAATAATGTTATAGATGTTATATAATATTACAGATGTTAGAAATAAACTAGGTTTGAGGTATATGGGAACTCTATACTATCTTCGCAATTCCTATATATCTAAAATTAAGAACTAACTCAAGAAAATGTACCAATAAAAATGAAAATGCAATATATGAAAATTTATGTAAAATACATGAAGCTTAGAGGGATATTTATTAAATCCCCACATTAAAAAAGGAGAAATCTCAAATCAATAACCTAACCTTCCACCTTAAGCTGTAATTTCTATTTCTTTTTTTTTTTTAATTTTATTTATTTATTTGACAGACAGAGATCACAAGTAGGCAGAGAGACAGGCAGAGAGAGAGGCAGAGAAAGAGGAAGGGAAGCAGGCTCCCGGCCAAGCAGAGAGCCCGATGCAGGGCTCGATCCCAGGACCCTGGGATCATGACCTGAGCTGAAGGCAGAGGCTTTAACCCACTGAGCCACCCAGGCGCCCCTTAAGCTGTAATTTCTTTAGTTTAATTCCTGCTTGGGTATTTTAATTCTCTACCAAGTAAAATAATATACAATTGGTTTTTCTAAACAGTATTTGTAAGTAACCAGAAGAAAAAGAAGAGCAAACTAAACCTAAAGTAAGTAGGAGGAAGGAATCAATAAAGATTAGAGTGGAAATAAATGAAATAGATAACAGAAAAACAGAAAATCAATATAACTGAATGTTGGTTCTTTAGAAAGATCACTAAAATTGATAAACCTTTAGCCAGACCAATCAAGAAAAAAAGAAAGAAGACTAAAATTAGTAAAAGCAGGAAGAGAAGGAGACATTACAACAGACTTAACAGAAATAAAAATTACAAGGGAATACTATAGACAACTATTATCCAACAAACTGGATAACTTAGATGAAATGGACAAATTCCTAAATGACACAAACTAACTGAAGAAGAAACAGAGAATTGGAATAGACTTATAATAAGGAAAGAGACTGAATTTATAATATAAAAACTTCCAACAAAGAAAAATCCTGACCAAAATGGCTTCGGTAGTGAATTCTACCAAACATTTAAAATCAGAATTAACACCAATCCTCAAACTCTTCAGAAAAACAGAAAGGCCCGGTGGTGTGCATTAAGGAGGGCACATATTGCATGGAGCACTGGGGCACTGGGTGTTATATGTAAACAATGAATCTTGGAACACTACCTCAAAAACTAATGATGTATGGTATGATGACTAACATAACACAATAAAAGATGAAAATTAAAATTTAAAAAAAAGAAAGAAAAAGAAAAACAGCAAGGGAAGGAATGCTTCCTAATCATGAGGTCAGCATTATGCTGATTCCAAAACCGAAGAGATCACAATACACTCAAAGGGCAATATCCCCTACAAATATAAATGCAACAATTCTCAACAAAAATTAGCAAACCAAGTCCAGCAACACATAAAAATAATTATATACCACAACTATGTGGGTAATTTATCCCAGGAATGCAAGGTTGGTTTTAACATATCAATAAAGTAAAGGAAAAACCACATGATCAATCTCAATACATGCAGGAGAAGCATCTGACAGAATCTAATACTCTTTTAAGAAAAACAAAACAAAACTCCACAAATTAGGAACACAAGGGAACTTCCTCACCTTGACAGAAGGCATCTATGAAAAACCCACAGCTAACTTACCCAAGAGAAAAGGACAGAAAGCTTTCCCTACAAGATTTTGAACAAAACAAGGATGCGCACTCTCACTACTTCTATTCAACACTGTGCTAGAGGTCTAGCTAAGACAAATATGCCAGAAAACCCAGGAAAAACCATCCAGCTTAGAAAGGAAGAAGTGAAACTGTATCTATTTGCTGATGGCATGACCTTCCATATCAAAAATTCTAAGGAATCTAGTAAAATACTATTAGGACTAAAATGAGTTCAGCAATGTGGAAGAATACAAGATGAATCTACAAAAATAAATTATATTCCTATACATTAGCAATAAACAATCTGAAAATGAAAATTAAGAAAACAATTCCGCTTACTATTACATGAAACAGAATACCTAGGAATAAATTTTATGAAGAAGTGCTAGACTTGTGCACTGAAAACTATAAAACTGCTTAAAGAAAATGAAGAAAATCTAAAAGGAAAGACATCCCATGTTCCCAGACTAGAAGACTTACTAGTGTTAAGACTAAAATAGTCCCCAAATTGATCTACATATTCAATGCGGTCCCTGACAAAATCCTAGCTGATTTTGTTTCTGTTTGTTTGTTTGCAGAAACTAGCAAGCTGATTTTAAAATTGAAAATGTAAGGGTCACAGAATAGCTAAAAAATCTTGAAGAAGAACACAGTTGGAAGATTCAGAGAAATACTTTCTTTTTTTCTTTTTGAGAGAGAGTGGGAGAGTGAGGGGAGAGGCAGACAGAGAGAGAGAACCTTAAGCAGGCTCCATGCCCAGCACAGAGCCCAATCACAAGATCTAAGGCAAAATCAAGAGTCGGACGCTTAACTGACTGAGCCACCCAGGTGCCCTGAGAGTTACACTTTCTAACTTCGACTACAAAGCTATGGTAATCAAGACAGTGTGGTGTGGACATTAGGAAATACAAACAGACCAATGAAATAAAACTGAAAGTCCAGAAATAAACTTGCCCATTTATGGTCAACTGATTTTTGACAAGAGTTATAAAACAATTCAATGAGGAAAGGACAGTCTCTTCAACAAATGGCACTGCAACAACTGGATATCCACATGCAAAGGAATAAATCTGGATCCCTACCTCACAAAAATGAGTTCCAAATGGATCATACCTAAATGTATATACCTAAATATAAGATCTAAAATTACCTAACTCCTAAAAGAAGACATCAGAGTAAATCACATCACCCTCTGTTATTTAATGGTTTCTTAGATACAACACCAAAAACACAAAAGAAAAAATACATACAGATTGGGCCTTATGAAAATGAAAAACCTATATTGTAAATGATACTATTAAGAAAGTGAATGACAACAGAGAGAATAGGAGAAGATACTTGTGAATCATTACCTGACAAGGGAGTTTTAAGGCAGAACATATAAAGAACTCTTACAATTCAATAATAAAAAGACAACCCAATTTAAAAATGGGCAAAGAATTTGAATAGACATTTCTCCAAAGAAGATAAACAAACGCCCAATAAACACATGGAAAGATGCTCAACACTTCACACCTACTAGAATGGCTAACTTCAAAAAAGACAACAAGTGTTGGCAAGGATAATATGTGGAGAAACTGGAACCCTCCTATTACGGAACTGCCAAGTAGAATGTAAAATGGTACCGCCACACAGAAAAACAGACTGTTCCTCAAAAAAATTAAAGACTTACCATATGACCCAGCAATTCCACTCTTAGGTATATAGCAAGAGAAATGAAAATATATGCCTACTCAAAAAAAAAAAATGTGCACAAATGTTCACAGTAGCATTATTCATAATAGCTAAAAAACAGAAACTCATATGTCCATTAACTGATGAATGAATAAACAAAATGGAAGATTATTTAGCAATAAAAAAGAATGAAATACTCTACATGTTACAAAATGGATTATGTTTAAAAACATTACAGTAAGTGAAAAGCCAGTCACAAAAGGCTATATTCTATCAATCTGTTCTACGAAATGCCTAGAATAGGCAAATCCCTTGAGAAAGAAAATAGATTGGTGGGGTTATCTGGGTCTAGAATAGGGTCTGGGGATGGGGAGTGGCTGCTAAACGGTTTCTTTATGGGATGATGAAAATATTCTGAAATTAGGCTGTGGTGATGGTTGCACAAGATACCAAAAAACCACTGAAGCGCTTACTTTAAGGGGATTTTATGGTAAGTTAAACTATATCTCAATAAAGCTACAAAAAAGAAGAAATTAATAAAAAGGTAATACATCTTCTGTCTGGTTAGTCCCAATTGTTGCCATCCCCATTTCTTCTCCACTCCCCCTTTCTTTTTATGCCCAACTCCTCTCTATCAGCTACTAACTTCCTCTCTCTCTCCCATCACCCATCACTGTGGCCCTCCAGATAGAACCAACCTTATAGGCAACGCTCAGGGGATCGGCTGAGCAATGTCCCCAGGCCAATGACTTCACCACCCTCCCTTCAGAAGGCTTACCTTAATACCTTAAGCAAAATAGCAGAATAGGAGTTTAAAGTTATAAAACGCCCAGAGTAGGAGAAGACTACCACAAGTAGCTCCTGAATGTTCCCCCTATGTTTCAGGCAAAGTGCAAGGCGTATCAATACCACTTTCAATTACCTCAGGAGTAGGCAGTTATTCTACACTTACTTTGATATTTAATATTTATTAGGCACACAGCCTTGTTCCAGATGTTGGTCACAGTGCAATGAACAAGAAAGACAAAAAGATTTTTTAAAAACCTCTTAATCGTGGAACGTATAAACAAAATAAGATAAACGAGTAAAACATAAAAAAATGTTAATTGGTGACAAGTGCTATGAAGAAAAACAAAGCAGGAAATGATGAGAAAGGAATGTGGGGGAGGAGGGAGATTACAATTCAAAATATGATGGCCTCGAGGACGTGCCCTTTGAGCAAAGACTTGAAGGAAGGCAGGGTGGCGCCACACGCCTATCGGGAAAGAGGATTCCAGGCAGCTGTGTCACGTGCCAAAGTCCCAAGGCAGGTACTGGTACGAAGAGAGGCAGCTGAGCTGAAATGAAAGATGGCCTAACCCTGCTACAGGTTACATAAGAGCCTTCTCTGTGTCTTTCTTGAGGAAGATGAGGAACCACTGAAGGTTTTGAACAGAGTAAGTAAAACAATGGTTCAGGACAGAGCCCTGGGCCCCTCTGTCCTATCACCTCTGGGTCATGACTGCTTTAAGGGTAAACATCTGACCTGAAGGAACTGGGTTAGTCGCTGATAAAGCCAATCAAAATTCATCCCCTCTCCAAAATCTGAACTAAACCCAAGAGGCTGAATTAGCCAATGTTGGGCCTTCAGTGCAAAAGTGATGGACAGTCAAGGTTAGGGCAGTTACTTCCCTGCCACGTCCAACCAGCCAGAAGCCAACCTGAAATTCAATATTGCAAACCCAAAGGGAGGAGCAGAGACAAGAAGAGGCAGCCCCAGAAAGGAGACGGATAAAGGAACCTGTTGTAGGGTGAGTACACAGATATATGGGATTCCTGAACCTTCCAATAAATCTCCTGCCTTGGCCTCTTTGTGTGGGTTTCTCATCCTTATAATCAAAATCCCTGGCTTAGACAGGGAGCTGTATTTTGTTATCCAAGCATCACACATGGGACTGAAATGGCTGTCTGTTCATAGCTCTAAGTTTAACCCACTAATAACCCCTGCAGGAAAGGACGGGCTCTACAGAGGGGCAACTGGGCACCATGGCCTTCCACCCAACCCCGGCTCCCCACAGCTGTGGGAGGGAATATTACACAATGCCTCTAAGTGAAAATTTATCAGAAATCAGCAAAGAGCGATTTCAGTTACCTATCCCTTTAATTTCCTCATGTGTCAATATCAATGGCAGAGCTTTCCCAATATTCTGCTAGACTAAAAACATACATTTGGTGATGTAAAGTTACTGTGACTCTTTTAGAATAAAGTTAATTAAGCTGTGAAATACTTGCTTTGCAGTAACTAGGTTCTGAGTATTTGAAGGTCCTGGAAGCTGTCTTAACCACAGGCAGGCTGCAGTTTTGTTCCTTGTGGGCAACAGGGCTGCAGCTAACTTGCTGTCCTCCCCGCACCACCAGCCTCCTCCCACCATCAGCCTCCTCCTGGGCAGCATGCCAGGATGCCAAGAGAATGCCCAGGAGAAAGGCAGAGGTTAATGCTTCTCTGTCTACTCAGACTGAACTTGCTCTGAATGACTGCTTCCAATTCCAAGGGACACAGCAAAGGGAAGAATTATCACACAAGGGTCTAGCTCAGAGCACGCATAGATCCGCCTTCTGCCCAGAGGCATGCAGGCTGACCCTTGGCCTCACAAGCAGCAGCACAGCAGCAGCAGCCGGGGGGTCAGTCTGCAGTGCTGTACCCACCACACAGGACCCCAAAGCTGCTCATCTTTAGGCTGGAACTACCAAGACCTCAAAACAAGCTAACCTCCTGCTAAGCACCAGTTTATCTAAGAGGACAAGTGAAGATTTCAGTAGTTATAATTACTGACAAAAATGCACCACTCCTACAGCACTCCAAAGACATGAATTAACCAATCCTCCCTGTCACCCCTGGAAATGGAATGCACTTTAGATGTTCTCTCAACATCTCTGCCAAAGCTGGGAGTGGCAGGGATTAAAATCTCAGCTCTCTGTCCTCCACAGGACACTAACCTCTTCATGCTAATAAGTCTAAACAATCAGGTCACAGTCAGGTCATAATTTTCTTAAGAATTAAAGGTTAAAAAAAAAATCCCCACCATGTTCCATCCACAGCAGCTTCAAAATAAATCATCATGGCATGAAAGTTTAGTACGAATCCCATCTGTGGTTTCATCTGGTTTTCTTACCCTCCTTTTCTCTTTATCACCATTTCCCTTTACAACTTCAACCCTGTTTCCCGGCTGCATGTTTTTGTAAGAACTTGAAATCCACTGGGTGAACAACTAAGCCATAAATATACTTCTCACATAGGACCGAAGAGCTATTATCATTCCAAATACCCAATGATTACTTGCTCAATGTCTGTTTTACCCATTAGGTGGCAAGTTCAGTGAGAGAAAGCCTGGACACACAAACGACAAACCACTGAATGAATAAACAAACAGGTTTACTGTTGAATTAGCTGAAGGGCATAAAGCTCTTAGTGTCGCAGAGATACAAAGGGTCCTTGGGTGGCCTGTAAACTTTCTAGTGGACAACAATCTCTTCTCAGAAGCAACAGGGAATGGCTTTCTGCTCTCCCTCTGGGAGGGCTCACTCACAGGCACAGCTAACTGCTTATCTGAGTTGCATGCAATGTAAAATAAAAGGTCAGCAAGAATGGGTTCTACTGTCCATCTATTTCCCAAATGAGATTTGACCTAAATAGCCCCTAAAGTTTTAAGAATCTAAGTAAGATTATAGGTTTTTATCTCTGTGAGTCTTAAAGTACACGTCCATGTTGTCTCTATCTTACAAACACATTATTGACACAAAAATCACAAAAAAGAAGGCAGCAACATATAGTACCTCTTCCTATAACAGGAGTCATAGAGGATGTATGTGTTCATCACATCTTCTTAATGTCATTAAAACCTTTGCAGGGTTTAACAGGAAACCGGGACATTAGTAGGGAGTAAGTGGCCTTGGTCCTTCTTACTCCCCTTTAGCCCAAGGTTTTACTTATGTGCATTTAATGTTTCAACATTCATTGGGTTTGAATGTGATTTTACAACTGACTTTAGGTGGGGACGGTGGAACAGACTTCACACCCCCTTTTGGGAGATCCATTCTGTACTCTCCCTGGGGCGGCGGGGGGAGACAACCTTGAAGGCGAAGATGTAGTTTCCCGAGGGTACCTGGTGAGACTCCCTGCTTGCACCCACTCCAGTGATCTAGAGAACGGCTGTGGTCATTGGGAAGGCACTCACCAGGGTGACAATGGCACATTCGGCCGTCAGCTGAGCAGCACTGAACAGTGTCCGAACAAACCGGTAAATCTGCTTCTGCTCTGGGTTGTGTTTATCATAATCTGGTGGCACTTCGGATTTCTGGGGAAGGAAATGTTTTCAGATGACTGGCCACCCAATGAAAACAAAAGAGAAATAATTAAACACCATCAGAAGGAAGAGATTACCGAAAGAGGGTGAAGGTTTTCATCAAAAATATCTAAGAGCATCCTTCCATCTGGGTCCCTGGTGGGGAAAATAAGAGAAAATGGAGTTTACTTTCTGCAAGAATGTCACTTACATTTGATTTAACATATTTCAAAAAACGAAAGTCAATGTTAGATGTCAGAGATGCTACTAGTTATCCACGAATAATCTCTCTTGTGTACAATATTTAATCATTTCTGTTTAAAGTCTATGAAATGAAGGTTATAAACCACATTTAGCTGAATTAACCTAAGCAAAAAAAAAAAAAATCAAAATCTAGATTTTCATTTTCTGAGTTTTCAAATAAACCAAATCTATGCAAGTGACAAACTTCTTTAAATATCTTGCTTCTCAGCAAAGGCTAATGGATATGCTTAAACCATCACTATATGGTAGCTGAAAGGAAAGAAGTTCAAGGGTAAAAATGAACATTCAGTGCGTCCTGGAAATTAATTTGAAATTTTCACAACATTCAACTTAAACACTTCATTAAGAGTTTCACGATTTTATACTGAAAAACAAGAGGTAATGTGTAGAAAAGCTGAACTCAGTAATCCATACATCTCTAAAAGAATGGCTGGTTGTTACAAGGCCAGTAAATGCCATCAAAAGTGGTGACTTGCACTGGACGTACAGTGCCTTGACCTGGCGCCACAGAGACCACTGCACCTCACCGTACCTCACCGCGCCGGCTCCTCCTTCATCTGTTTTGTCATCTGACTTCTACCAGAGAGAAGGTTTCTACTACATTAAAATAGTTTACATCTAAATTTACACCAAAGTTTCTTCTCATTTAAAACTATAAACATTTTTTCTCGTGTTGAAGTAGCACATAGTAAATTTTTAAAATAGTAGTTTATAAAAGAAAGACTGTTTAAGCAAATTATACAGAAACTCAAGAGTGAAAAGGAAGCTGGGCATTATCAAGAAGGTTTGCTATGTTCTGCTGGCTTCAAACACAAACACCCATTTGGTTCCCTCTGACTGAGCTGCTAGCAGTTCAGCACTTACCTGGGAAGTTTTCGTAAATTAAACTAACTCTAGAAATTCCATGACAACATGAGTAAAGAATACAAAGGCTGAAGCAACTAGAACATAAGAGGAAAAAAATAGGAGAAATAATATAGGAGATAATGTGTAATGTTTTTAGCACAAAATTAATCATCCACATACCTGTTTTTGATGTGGTAATATATTGCGAGAGCTACACTGTAAAATAAAATGCAGGGTTCAATGTTTTGTAAGCATATTCAAAATGTTATATGTTATCTTTCTGACCATAAATATATAAATTGAAGTAAAAGTCAAACAATTCAACTGAATAGTCCCATTTAATTCAGACACTGATCAAGAAATCACACTCTCCAAAGGAAGTCAATTTTGTACTCATTCCCTGCAACTATTAAATCTTTTCCAGGAATACAAAAACTTCAAGAGGTATTTAGAAACAAATTCTCTTTCTACTTGAAATTTTAAGCTTTCTTCACTTGTAAAATGTTGGCACTTTGTAAAATCAAGTACTGAAAAGCAAATATCATTGGAAATTTCCAACTTAGTACCTCCTAATTTAGAAAAACTGTAGTTTCTTTATAACTACCTAAAAATTTGAGTATCACCCACAGTGGTTTGCTGGGTTTTTTTTCTTTTAAATCAATAATCTCTTGGCAATCCACCTAACTTATTCATTCACTTACTGAAATAGTACTATAACTCTTTTTTTTTCCCCCAGATTTTTTTTTAGATTTTATTTATTTATTTATTTGTCAGAGAGATGGCAGCAGCACAGAGAGCTGCAGGCAGAACAGGCAGCAGGCAGAGGGAGAAGCAGGCTCCCCGCTGAGTAGGGAGTCCAATGTGGGGCTCAAACCCAGGACCCTGGGATCATGACCTGAGCCAAAGGCAGACACTTAACCAACTGAGCCACCCAGGAATCCCTATAACTCTTATTTTAACACTACCTTAAAATTTCATTTTATATTTTAAAAGATGTGAATTTAATGAAGATACTCCCCTCCCCTGAATATATTTTTCCAAATAATGTTTTTCTGATTTAAAAAATGTGTTACATTCATATTGTAGAACTTCAGGAAAATACAGAAAGTATATTAAAAAAAAAAAGTAAACCGTCTGCCTAAAGATGACTACTGTTAGCTTGAGATACATAGGTATCTATTCCTATTTGGGGCACCTGGGTGGCTCAGTCGGTAAAGCGTCTGTGTTTAGCTTGGGTCATGATTCCAGGGTCCTGGGATCAAGTCCCAAATGGGGTTCCCTGCTCAGCAGAGAGCCTGCTTCTCCCTCTCCCTGCCAGTCTGCTTACTTGTGCGCTCTCTCTCTCTCTCTGTGTCAAATAAATAAAATCCTTAAAAGGAAAAAAAGATATCTATTCTTATCTATAAATGATATGTATAAACAGGTTTGCATACTATTTCTTCCTCATTAATATTTTTCTTGCCATTAAAATATGCTTTAAAAACATGACATTAAATGGCTGCTTACAGTCCACTGTATAGCTGCTGAATAACTACTGCCCTGCTACTCAACACTTGTGTCTGGTATTTTGCAATTATAATTAACACCATATTGATACCTTCATAGATAAGTACTTGTGCTACCTGGGACCATATTATTTCTGTTAGGAAACATTCTGTAATTGAAATTATCCAATCTGAAGTCATTAACAATTGTAAGGCTCCCCACATACACTGCCACCAATTTTTGCAGAAAAAGGATGCTGGTTTACTTCCCTACCAGTGTCTGCTGCAACCTCATCCTTGCTGACACTTACCTTGACTATTCTGAAAAACGGTTCTCCAACCGGAGAGGTAAAGAAGTGTACTTGTTTTCAATGTGAGTTCCTATGACCACCTATGAAGTTAGCAGGGTTATTCATGTTAACTGGCCAACATATTTTTTTAATTTCCTCTTCTGTAAGTTGTCTAAATCATTCCACTACTTTTGGTTTACTTCAAAACTTACTGAGGAGAACAGAATTTATGCTTAGGCTTCTGAGAATTTCACGAACTGGCTGCACCAGACTGTGCTCTGGGTACTCAGAGCACAGAAACCGCCATCCAGGGCACAGGGCACAGGTGGAGGGCTCAGTCCGAAACACATCCACTTATTCAGCGTTGGATTCCAAACAGCTCAAAGGCTCCCTGTGACTTCCTATGACAATGACAAGAAACCTCTCATCTTCCAAGGCACTCTCTTTCTCTGGACATATTCATTCATAGGATTTCAGCTAAGTGTGAGAAGTCCTCTTGAGCAAATGGCAATATATTCTCTTTCTCCTAACATCTTCAAGAGTGTCCAAGCTGACAAAGGAATTATAACTGGGGTGAAAGGGCTTCAGAATTAAAAAATAAAAATTATACAGTTTTCAAGCATACATTAACAGCCCTGTAATGAAAAACAGTAGATGTTATCAACTCTATTTCATAAGTGAGAAAAATTCAGGTTCAGACACTGGACACCAGGATTTCTGACTGGTACAGTGGTTTGGGGCCCTTTCGTGCTACCATGTTGCCTCTGGGAAAAGGGAAGAAATTGCTGTTTAATTCATTTAATAGTCATGCTGTGATGATAACTGTTTTCTAATCTAATGTCAGATTTAAACTGATGTTTCATATGACTGGATGTGGTGTAGTGACTAGTTTAATCACTTAGATTTATTGAGGAAGAAAATGGTTCTTGCCTCCTCTGTAAGGGAGCATGACACAGGAAAAGTATTTCTGGATAGGGAGAACAAACTGGGTTTAAAACCTGGCTGCTTCATTTATTGGAGTTCATTTGCCTCCCAGAGCCTATATTTCCTTACCTACAAAATTAGGACAATTCAACCTGTATTACAGAGCTGTTATTATAACCAAACAAAATATATAAAAGTGTTATTTCAAACAAAGTTCTAAAACAAAATGCATTATCATTATAGTTGTTACCCTAGCATAATTTCAACTCAAGGGGTGCTTTTGCTTCTGCAAATTGAGTGAAATCTTCAGGGCCCCAAGGTCACTATCTTCTGAATCTCCTAAGCCAAAAGCAAAACTGGATATCATCATGGCCTTAGATCTTCAGGAAAAAGAGAGCCACAATGTAGGACAGTTTCCACTCAAGATGATATCCCCAAAAATAGGAAAACCAAGCTCAGAATTCACATACAGCACAGCTCCATGGGCCAGTTTAGTTGGTCATCTTGAAAGGAGTAATTGTGGGAGCACGGGGCAGTCAGCTGAAAATCAATCCCACACTTTGGGCTTCGGAGGCCTGGTCAGTTCTGCTACATCCTCAGAAAATGGTGAGATCTCACCAAAATTGGGCTGGGGTCAAACCAGAGGTATATTTGGACCAAAGGGTTTGCTCAACTGTGTTTGCCACACGGTTGGGAATAAAGAAATGCTAATTTCCTGATGAAGAAAACAAAACAGATTTGTGGCTGTTAGCCTTGTACTTATCCTCTGACCTAGAGCTAAATCAGCAAAGCACATGACAATCCTGAAACCTCTGAAGACCAAGAGATGGTGGGTTCCAGCAGCAAAGAGGAGGTGCAGGGGATGGAGGCCTGCGGGCAAGCAGCTGCTCTCCAACCCTCGGAGGCCAAGGACCATGGGTGATTTGGCCACGAGTGTGCATGGGGCTCCACTGGCCCTAGACCCTTTTCGCTCATTATCATTCCTATGCCTGTTATAGGATTTTGGAAGGGAAGATGGAGGTCGGCTGCAGAGGCATGGGGGTTGGTTAGCAAATGCTAAATTCATACCACACAGCTGTTGGCATTTCGGGGAAAGATGGGAAAATCAAGTTCTCAAAAAAGAAATTATGCCTCTGAGAAGAATAAGCACAGAATACCCAAACTTGTTACATTTAAAACTTTTCGTTCACTGTTAGAACAGCACTTGACCCCCATGCATTCCTCAACTAGAATTTGTAAATATGCTTGTTCCTTTGGCAGCCCACATTTTGCAGAAGGGTTTTCTTTTAAAAAATTAAGTTAGAAATTGATGTTTAGAAGTCAGAGGATTTTCTCAAAGAAACAAGGTCATACTTGGTTTTCAGGAAGTAAGTTCAGCCCACAGATACTCACCATGTCCACAATGGAGCTCAAGAGTTTTAATGGTTTTGGTATTTTTAATGTCCCAGGAAAGGGGACCGAGAAAAGGGCCTAGATTTAGGGAAAGCAGAAAAAGGAAAACAGGAGTTTCCTTTTGTTAGGTGTTGGGTTAAGTTCCAGGCAGAGTTCCAGAATAGGAGGGCATTCGGGCTTAGCTTCTTCCTACCCCGCTTTTTGACATGACTCCTTCCGAGTATCCCTCTCCCCTTACACCATCAAAGACCTGGCTAACGCTCAGCCAGGCCTGTTAACACCCATGTCTTCTACTCTTCCGCTCCTTGACTACCACACAGCCAAGTGGGATGCAGGCATTTACAGGGAAGGATTTTGATGGTACTACCTCGGCTAGGGTCCACCCTAGTCCCAGGTCCAAGATACAAATAAATGAGCTACTGACTGAAGGGATTTCAGGTGGTGCAAAGAACAGGTCTTCTGGATCAGGGAAGTCACAGTATCTACACGAAATGTTTTGTTTCAACAGTTTACTCTTTAACTGGGCCAGCTTTTAGCTCTTCTTTCTCCACATATTAACCTATAATTTAAAAGTTTCGAGTGAACTTTGGTGGGGGAGGGGAGAGCAACTGTCCACTTACATCAGGAGTTCTCAAACTTGGCTGCCTACTAGAATCTCCTAAGGAGGGTGTTAAAAATCCAGACACCAGATCTGCAGGGCAAGACATCAAACATCAGCATACTTCCCAGCTCCCAGAGGACTCCAAGGTGTAGCCAGGGCTTCGAACCACTGATTTGCACAGCAGCACATTTATAACTTAGGTGACACTGAAATATCCAAGTATTAACCAGTTTTCCCACCAGGCTCCTAAGTGTCTATGTCACAACCAGTGGTCATTTTCAGTTATCCAAGGGGGAAGTACTGAACAACTGAGTCGGATCCATTTGTAAATCCCAAGAGCTCCTGCTGGCCCTGAAAGTGAAGGTACCCTCTGCTCCACCTGGCCTCCCCTCCCACTGAAGAGGATCCCAGGATTAGAGAGGTTAGCAGCTTTGATTCCAGGCTCTCTGGAACTTGTGCAGACGCCAACAGCTACATGGTACATAAATCCTCAGGGCTTTCAGCGACTCTCCACAATCACTAATGATTTACTCTAGAAAATACTCCCAAGAAGTACTGCACTTCCTATATCCTGGCAGTAAACCGTGCCCCAAAGGCTATGACATGCAAACCACTTCCCAGCCACAAACGTGGACTGTTTGGTTTTATGCCCACTCACCATTTATCATGCCCTTAAATGTCAAGGTAATAAGGGAAGAAGTTGCATTTCTATTTAGGTCTTAGAAAACATGCAACCCTTGAGGACAGAAGGCAGCCTCCCTCCAAGTGGCCCCATCTTCCACCTCCCCCCAGCACCTGGAGTGGCTGCTGTCCGCAGAAGACTGACATAGTCCCTGCTGCCTGACTGAGGTTGTGATTTATTGTTACATATGGCCACACTCAGAATAGGGCTTCCAAGCCTGAAAACATGGCCCACTGAAATGAAAGAATACTTCTTATTTAGAAATTTAAACACTTACATCATACGTTAACTTGGCCTGTTGTTAAATGTGTAATTTCTTAAACACATATAAAAATAAAATACCCCAGGTTTTTTGCAGTTGAAATGATGACCACAGACCCCAGCACATCAGGTTTTCTGCGATCTCTGTCAAAGGCCATTATTATAACAATGCTAATGGGGGAACATTACAAGAAAAAAGTGTTCCTTTCTTCTTACCTTCTTCTTACCTTCCATTTTAAAATAAGGAAACTGAAGCCCGAAAGGGAAAGGATTTTATCCAAAGACTCCCCTTTCCCCTTAAGCCCCTCTTTAAAACAAGGTTTCAAAGAGAAGGGTCTTACCCAAACCCTCCCTGTTGCTAAAGAGCCAAGATCAGGACTCGGATCTCTCAACTCTGGGCAAATACACTGAGTCTTAAATGGGACCACAAAAGCCCCTCTTTATTTCAAAGGTAAATAAAATGTTAGTAGAGTTATTCCAGGATGGCTTTAATAAAAAGTGGGGAGGTAGAAATCAAATACATGTTCTCATCTACATTTAAAATAATTTTAAAATCTGGTCTTTTATGTAAATGTACACAAATATTTTGAACACCCCAAATTTTAACTACCAAAATCACTTTTTAAACAGATATCCTCAATAGTCAAAGGCCTGTCCTCCAGCCCAGTCTTACCACTTCCAGACCCCACAACCAACCAGTTAGCTGTCAGGTTAAGGAACAGAAAAAAGCATTCAGTCAAGCAAAAATGTGTATACCCACCATTTAATTGTATACTTGAGGTTTGGTTGACTGACTGTGCTATCATCTAGGAAAATAGTGGAGCAGGAGCTGTATTTCCTCGCTATTTGTCCTGGAGGATGCTAGAAAACAATGGCAACAAGACAGGACAATTAAATGGGACTCACAATTCTTCCAAGAAACATCATCCCCTTAAACTTGATTATCAGACCACAGAAGGAAAATGTTTTAGCAAGAAATATTAATACCACCATCAAGAACAGTACAAAAACACTTTCTTTGTACAGTGAAATCCCTTGTTCTTCTACATGTAAAAGTCACCACCACCATTGCTAGTCCCAAACCTCCTTCACTAGGAGAACAGTACTGTATTACAAGCAAGCACCAATGAGTGTGTTGCAAAATCCACAAAAATCACCTGCCCTGAGGCCTGTGTGAAACAATCAGTACACTGCTCATTACACCAGTGAAAGCGCCTAATTAAGGCAGCATCCTGGTTTTCTGCATCGAGATCAAGGCAAGAGACAACTGTACCCATTTTCTTTATTCCTGGGGTGCGGCTGATTTGGAGGTCATGGAAAATGCAACCAATGTAAATGTAGATCTCCTGGTTTATCAGCTTGACTTCAGGAGGTGAAGTTAGAAAGAAAAAAGTATTGCTTGTTAGGGGCGAAACATATTTTAAAGAAGAAGATTACTGGACACTTTTGAAAATACAACCAATGGATGGCCTTCCGGTAGTGTCTGTTCCAACTAATGACTGGTTCTTTCACAAATGTATAAACTTTGAGCTCTTTGAAGCACCTCAGCACTGAGAACTACTTCTGAAAGGTACTGGTAAAGAAAAAAGAATTTAAATTATACACTGATGATATTCTAATTGAATACTAAGTAGATTTTTGCCAATATGTGGGCGATATGATTAGTAGACATTACTTCAGATAGTTCTTATTCAAAAGCAAGTTAGGGGAAAAAAAATCAAATCACCTAAACAAGTTTCCATTTGCCTGGTGCTATGTTGACAGCATAAGAGGCATTTTCAGCAACTGATGCAAATAATCCCTTTAGTGCTAATAAAACTGCCTGCCTCAAGTGCCCACCCACAACAAATTCCCGTGTCCACACTTTACAAATGTAAAGGAAGCCTCAAAGCTAATCACAGACCAAATGAAAATTTACTTCATTTTTAATAAAGTTTCCTCTGTAATAAAATTATGAAAATATGTAACAGCCTGAGAAATGTAAAAACAATGTATAAATAGAATCTCCCCTCAAAACTAAATAAATGGCAGGCAAGTCACTATTTCAAGTATCCAGTTCCTCAAAACACAGCTAGAGGGCACTGCACTACTGAAACATTATAGCCCTCCCTAGCACTGGTTTATAAATAGCATGTGGGTCAGAAGGAAATAACCCAAGTCAGGAAGGAAATTCAGTTCTCAGGCTTTCCTTCTTAAGCTTACACCCTTTGTGCCTGTGTAAGAAAAGGGCACAAAGAAAACTCGCAAAGTTGAAGTTACAGTTTGAATGTCAATTTTATGATGGCATTTTCACATCTATCAAATTACAATATTCTCATTACGATAATCCAAAGGCACTAAAAATGATTTTTTTCTCTTCTTCTTATAGCAATCATATTTAAGTCACATAAAACACATCAAAAACTCAGAACATAAGACAGCTATTAATACAGGCGGCAAGCTTTTAAAGGTCTTAGGAAATTTTCCCCACTGGTGCAAAATCTACTACAAAACAAAATCTCAACAGGTATTCCATTTAACACAAAAATTCTGTAATGAACTGATATGTTAATGAATTTTTAGACACACAGGGTAACTTTAGATATAACCCCAACAATGAAGCAAAAGTACAATGAGAATTCACTTGTATTTCGTGTGGTTTCAACTATTCCTTCTGACACACATTTCTCAGGATTAAAATGTGATGGGAACTGCAAAGAGTAAATAGTTACTCTAAGAAAACATGAGCACGGGTGTCAATGAGAGGAGATGAGAGACGCACGTAGGTGAACATAATCTACCCCCCTTCAATCTAGAAACTCCTTCTGTGAGCCTGTGGGCAGGCACACCCCTGGCACACACAGTCCCTAAGGGTCAGAGGGTTCACTGGACAGGAGTCCCACAGAGTGCGGCAGCCTCCCGGCACTCAGGGCTGGTGTGCAGAAGCCTACTTTTGCCAGGGGAACACCAACTAAGCTTTCAAACTCTGTAACAATGTCTAACTTGAAGACAAAGCCTCAGTATTGAGTTACAAAGAGATTTTCAGTTGCAGGATGCCTCATCACTCTGAAATACCATTTGGGTGTGAAGTCACTTGTTAAATGTCAGGACCACAAGATTCAGAGAACGTGTACTTCTCTGGATCCGAAACCCGTGTCACTAAAAAGCTCAAATAAAAAAAGTTCAAATAAACCCATGTCACTAAAAAACTCAAAGAACCCTGCAGCAGAAAAGCTCTGGACTCCGGGGTTGCTCTCCTGCTCTGGGTTCCGTTTTGAACTGTTCTGTGTAGCAGCGGGAAGGCCGAGCCAGCCCAGGCACCAGCACATGCTGACGCGCGGCACCAATGTGTGTCCGGCAACACACACAGCGGGAAATGTCGGCGATGCCTCTGAAGCAACAGACACACGTACTTCACCGAAACGTGTGTTCTCATGTGTTCAGTATTTTGAAGGAGCGCATGGTGCACCAGATATATGGTTCTCGGTTTCAGTATTATCTAACATAATACCACACTAATTTAGTCGTCCCATGATTCTGAAAAGTCCATATTCTTGGACATGTGTATGTTTGGCACATCTGAAATCTCCCAATTACTTTGCTCATAAGTTACACAGCCATATGATGCCCTGGGGAAGAGCAGTCAAGAAGACAGGTGAATCGGACTCAGCCACAACTCACGCCGTGAGCTGGCGCGTCACTCAGCCTCCCTCTCTGCACCTCCACTTCCCTGTCTGTGAGACGGAGATGAAGATGCAGACCCTACCTCCCAGGGTCATAATGAGGAGGAAATGAGGTCGTATTTATAATGCCCTCAGAACATGGCCAGTGCGTGAGAAGCATTACCAGTCCCTGTTAAATAAGAACATTAAACATGTCCAGAAAAGTGATGGGAATGCTTTTTTGTGCTAATGTCTGTAACATACTAGAAATACGCAGAACAAAATACCTAAGACAATGTTTTACTGGAAAAGGAAGGGCACAACAGTTTCATTGGCTGGCTCAGACAGATGGTACCAAGAAGGCCAGTCTTGGTGAAATTACAGTGACATTACAGTAGATACTGTAATGTCAACCATAAACTGTGTGGAAGGGGAGCAGAGAACAGTCCAATTAGCAAGAAGACCAATTACGGACTGTAAGGAAATAAATGCTCTAAACTATTATTCAAAATATTTTAAGAAAAAAATTTTTATCTTTGTAATAGTGTATATTTTACAAATTAAGTAATAAATACGTGGCATAAAACCTTAGAACTGGAGTGAAGATCATCTAGTCCACCTATTCACATAACGTCCACAGTATAAAATAACCTATTATTTACAGCCAGACCCACTAACACTCAATTGTTGGACCAGGTATTTAAGAAGATTTTATTGAAGAGCTATCATGTGTCCCAAATAATGAGACCATCCCTTTCTGTGATTCCAATTAGATGTCTGTCAGATACAAAAATATGTAAATACACACTCACATACGCACACAGACACACAAAATCCAAGTGCAAGACAAAGAGA
The DNA here is from genome assembly GCF_010015895.1 of Lontra canadensis. NCBI lineage: Eukaryota > Metazoa > Chordata > Mammalia > Carnivora > Mustelidae > Lontra > Lontra canadensis. The sequence goes on along the minus strand of NW_022631094.1, from coordinate 6,114,494 downwards.
AATGGGGTAGAGGGATAAGACCACCACTGGACCCCAACTACCCCAACCCCCACCCTCCCAGGTCCTCTGTCAGCGCCTCACTCTGAGCACCCACAGGCAGCACGCGCTGCAGAGCACTGCAGAGAGGCCATCAGGCAGCATCCGCTCACTTTACTGCTTCTTCCTCCCTGCCAAACACCTACACGCACTGCCCTCCTCACCCCCAGTGGAAGACCTACCATTCTCCAGGCCAGGGCTAGTAAATGATTCCCCCTCTTCAAATTTTCTAGAAGCTGGCTCCCACTCCACATGCAACACCCATTCACAAAGATCCCCCCCGCCCCCAGCCACTATTGCAATGAGGGCTTTCCAGCCTGAGCTCTCTCCTAGTGCCCTTCTATCTTTCTGGTTACCTAGTCCCTTTTTGTGGACTCCAATTCTCTCAACTCCCTGGAAGGTGATAGGCTTTTCCTCTCCCTGTACACTCTATTCCCCAGGGGGTCCTCCTGTAGCCCCATTAGTTCAACTTCCTTCTGCTCTCCTTTGAGTCCCAAATCTCTCTTCTTTGGCCCAACCTCTCTTCTGAACTCTCCACCTAAATGTTCCTCATAGGCACCTCAAATGACAAACGAATCTCTTCTTCCATTCAATTATAATGACTTAAAACCAGAAATCCACAAATATTCTTAAATATTTTCTTTCCTTTGGTCTCCTTGCATTGATTCCACCTCCTAAATATATTTCAAAAGCATTTTCCTCTACATCCCTCCAGCCACTAATTGATATGTATGAATGGCCTTTATCACTTCTCACCCACATACCATAGAAGCCATCCTGTCTCTAGGCTCATTCCTCTCCAAACCAGTCTTCCTCTGATGTTACTGTGATCTTTCTACAAAGCAAATCAGATCATGTCCCCTCCCTGCTTAAATGATTCGGAGATTCTCCATTGCAGGGAGGGGACATCTGTTGTCTCTTCATGTCCCCAGGTCACCACCCACTTCTTCCTTCCACATACACCATACACTACACTTAGATATAATTAAATGGTGACATGATGACAATAACAACTTTTATTTAATAGCCATTAAATAAAAGCCAGTAGTATTCTGGATACTTTACATGTGTTCATTTACAGCTCACAAATCCCTAGCAAGGCAGGGAGGATTCTCATTTTATAGATAAGTCAAAGGAGGTCAGAGAAATTAAGCAATGTTTCTAAGGTCAAATGTAAGACACCAGAATTCACATTTGTGAACACATCTGCCTGACTCCAAAGTCCATGCTTTCCTACCAACAGCAGAAAGGAGAGTGCCATGTATTAAGAAGCTGGCAAACAGGCAAACAAGCTTGGCAAACAGCCAAGGGCTCTTGCCATTGGACAGAGAAATAATAATGACACGCTCAGAACAAACTGCTGTGAGACAGTGACTGGCAAAACAAAGGGGCCAAAGTCCTAGCTCTCTTGTGGTCCTGCCGGGAGCTAATGTGTATGAGATACTCCAGTACAGGTGAAGCGAGAGTATGGCTGGAGTCTGAAAGCCTTGAGTTCAGGATGTAGCTCTATCAATGATTAGTTATGTAAACTTGGGCAAGGTAGTTAAGTAGGATGATGACACGTCCCGGCTTCCTGGGGACAGTCCGAGTTTGCCCCTGTTGTCTTGAGTAACCAATAACAGGATCCCTTTTCACATTCAATAGAGTCCCAGTTTGGGCAATAAATTATAAGGTCACCATATGCTTTACTTCCCCTAGCTTCAATGCCTTCATCTGTAAATTAAGCAGAGCTGACCCACCCCTCATCGTGGTGCTGTGAGGGCTATCCCAGGGTAACACGTAGGTGCTGAGCACATGGACATGCTCAATGAGTATTATTAAGTCACTTAATAACACTTGGTCTCTGTGTTTTAACTTCCCATTTTCAATGGTTGGACAAAATTGAACTACTATGTCTTAGGGATTGTTAGGATCTAATAATAAAGCATTAGAAAATATGAGGTAATATCATTAGAGGAAAAAAGTTGTAAAAGTTTGGAAACCAAATAAAATCTCCAAAAATGAATATTCCCTCATTTTTTTAAAACCATGACCTTCATTGAGAAGGCTAGTTTCCCAGAGCACAGAGAAATGAAATTTGCACTAGTATTCCTTTATTAACAATTAACTAAAAGTCTGATGTGTGCAAAATACATGTGGGAAGAGCACAGAACAGGTGGGAAAAGGGCACTGCCACCACCTGAACACTCACGATGTGTAGATAGTCTCCCAAGACCATGAAGGCAGGGTGTGGAGGTTCCCTCATTAGATTAAGAAAGTATTTTTGTCCAAGTCACACAGCCAATATGGAGTGGACACAAGGACATTCTTGCAACACCCAAGTCCATACAAACCCACTTATCCAAGTGGGCAGAAGCACTCACAGCTGAGAGGAGGGCCACGAGAAAGGAGAGCTCTACTAGCATCCTTCCAATACCACCACAGGCCTCAGAGACACAATGACAAAAGAACAGAACCAACAAAAGGAAGACCCATCATCTTTGATCTCAAGGTATTAAACTAATATTCGTGGAAAGATAAAGGGAGACTGAACAGCTTTTAGCAGGATCAATTTTTTATAGCAGGGAAAGACTATAAGTTCTGAAAGACTAAAAGACTAAAAGGAAAAGCAAACATCCATGGAATTAAGAACAGAAGCAGACAAAATCATTAATTCATGAAGGAAGAAAATAAACCAACATTGGATTTCAAGAACAAAAACTGGGCAAATGCCAGCACTGAGGTCAAATCTTGCTCTACTGTGGGTCATGCATGCTGTCGCTACAAAATAATTACATTCACATTGTACTTCAATCCCAGGTCAAAGCTTGGTTTCATTATGGCTCAGTGTACCAACTCTACAATGAGAAGTACCTTTTGTCATTAAATTTCTGGCTGTGAGCAAAATCCAGAAATATAATCTTTTAGGCCTGACACCACCTGAGATGGAGAGATTTCCCTGATAGCACTGATGGCATGTGGTGCTGCCCCGGGCCTCCCAGTCCCTCAGGAGGCTTTTGCACGGCAACCAGCATAGGGTGTATTTTTTGCCGCCTGAGTTCCTTCTGCAGCTACAAAAGAAACAGAGGTTCATTTCTGAAATAACATTTTTCTATTACTTCATTTCTTAAATGCAATGGTATATACAGTCCACACTACATTTTCTGGGGTAGGGTGGGGTGGGAAATGAGCATATCCCAAAATGCTATGCGTAAAGTAGGGTGGATGTTTATCCGATGTAGGTCTTAACATTTTTTATTTACAGAAAGACTCAAAAATAGGTTAGACTTGGGGCACCTGAGTGGCTCAGTTGTTAACTGTCTGCCTTCGGCTCAGATCATGATCCCAGGGTCCTGGGATCTAGCCCCATGTTGGGCTCCCTGCTCAGGGGGAAGCCTGCTTCTGCCTCTCCTGCTCACCCTGCTGTGTTCCTTTTCTCGCTTGCTCTCTATGTCAAATAAATACAAATCTTTAAAAAAATAAAAAAGGTTAGACTTGTCTCAGAATATAAGAAATTCAAGTTTCTTTCCCACTTCATTTGAGCTCACTCTTCTACATAATTAGGAAACTGTTGCAGAAGCTCAAATATGCACAATGCAAATGTTTAAGGGCCCACACATATCCTATCTCCACTGCCATTCATAACTATCCTGCGAGACAATTCTGGGAGGTAAGCAATAGCACTCCTCTTTATGGGTGACAGAATCAAAGCGCTGTACCAAGTCATACAGGAACCGGGCATCACGAAGTGGCGCTGTGTAGAACAATTAGACTTCAGGCCACCTAACTCCTAATAAAGTATTCTTGCTACACCAACCTGTGCTGAAGCATCATCTGTTCAAAATTCCTAATGAATGCAGTTATAGTATATTGATAAAAATGTTTCTGGTTCCAGAAGGTCATTTCTTCTCTTGGGAAAAGTTTAAAAAATAAAAGAAGGAAGTAAAGAAAAAAAATAAGAGTTGTGATTTGAAGAAAAAAATAAGAGTTGAGATATATTTTTCATAGAAGGAAAAAATAGTTAAAAACCAAAAGCAAGAAAATTGTTGATCAGAGTTTAAAACTGAATTCATAGGACTGCAGCTACAATATGAAAAGCCAAAGACTAACTACTCTGAAAAACAGTTCGGCAATTCCTCAAAATGTTAAATATAGAATGGTCATATATCCCAGCAGTTCTACTCCGAGGTATATGCCCAGGAGAAATGAAAATACATGTCCACACAAAAACCTGTACAAGAATGTCCACAGCAGCATTATTCCTAATAGCAAAAAGGTGGAAACCACTCAAATGTCCATCAACTGATGAACAGATAGATAAAATATGGCCTAGCCACATGATGGAACAGTATTTGCCATAAAAAGGAACAGAACAGATTTCTAACATAAACTAAGTCAATATTGATTCACCCTGGAAACATGGTAAAGAAAGAAGTCTGTCACAAAAGGCTACATAATGTATGATGAGATTTATATGAAATTTCCAGAAAAGACAAATCTGTAGAGGCAGGAAGCAGAGTAGTGGTTGCCAGGAGATGGGGGGAGATGAAGAACAGGGAATGACTGCTAATGAATACAAGGTTTCTTTTTGGGGTAATGAGTACATTCTAAAAATTGTGGTGATGGTTGCACAACTTTATGAATATACTAAAAACCATTAAATTGTATACTTTAAAAGGGTGAATTTTGTGGTATGTAAATTATATTTCAATAAAGTTTTTTTTAAATATATTTTTCATAGAAGGAAAAAATAGTTAAAAACCAAAAGCAAGAAAACACCTGATGGAATGGACTAGAACTGGAAATTAAAATATCAGCAGGAATGATTTCTAAACGTCTCTTTGCTGTTTGCTGAATGGGCCAGTGAGAAGCACTGATATCCAGCAGCAAGAAGTACATATGAAGTCTAGATCTGGGTTTCTAATAGTCTTGTCACCACAGCAGGGAAAAAAAAAAAAAAAATCAGGGCTCCCTAGAGAAGTGGCTGATTTCAGGGCTGACCCAGGGAGGTACAAGGTGAGCCTGAAATATCTTAGTGTGCCAAAAAGCAAGAGAGTGCTCAAAAAAAAAAAAAAAAAAAAAAAAAGCTGGGGCATAGCACAAGAACACAGAACCAGTTTGAAAAGACTGCCACTAGACAAATCAAGGGAAATATGAGCATCAAAATAATGAAGGACAGGAATGGCCATAAATCATTGAAAAAACAGAAATCCAGAACTCTACACTAAAGATAGCTGGATGGTAGAATGGGTGGATGGGAAGAAAGGGTTCCCCTGAGAGCAGAATGATGACTGCCACATGGGAAGGAAGCAATGGAGCTAGAAAATCAGCATTCTGCAACCAAAATATAAAGACTGGTTCGAGCAAGAATGATCAACAGAGGCTAAATCTGGGGTTGGAGATAGGCAGCAGGATATCTGCATGGCCCAAAGACTGCTTATTGGTTGGCAGGGGGAAGGCATTAAGTACTGGGTAGAGAATCTGGATAGCACATGGCAGGGTGATCAAAATCAACATCACCAATGAAGTCAGAAAGATACCGTGTCTCCAGATTTGAAGCACTAAGAAGAGCAAGGGAGCATTCCATGAAGAATTCTGGCTGCAAATGCTTTCCTAAATCCTTCACTCAAATCCAAAATGAGAAGCATTTTGTTTAAAAAAAAAAAAAAAAAAAAAAAACTGGGGCACCTAGGTGGCCTAATCAGTTAAGCGTCTGACTCCTGGTTTCAGCTCAGGTCATGATCTCATGGGTTGGGTCGTGAGACTGAGCCCTGTGTTGGGCTCCATACTGAGTGGAGAGTCTGCTGGAAGCTTCCCTCCCTCTACCCACTCCTGAAATAAATACATACATACATACATACATACATACATACATAAACAAATAAATCTATCTTTTAAAAAACAACCAAACAAAAAAACACCTGGCCCTGTATTCTTCAACAATGTCAGTGTCATGGAAGACAAAGAAAGGCTGAGGATCTCTCCAGATTAAAGGACACTGAGAGGGCATACCCACTAAATGCCATGCGTGATCCCGGACTGAAAGCAGTACCAGAGAAAAACATTCTACACAGGACATTATGAGGCCACTTAACACAGTTGTATTATAGACAGTTAATTAAATAGAATTCTACCAATGTTAAATTCTTGACTTTGATAACAATATTGTAGTTATACAGAGAATAGCCTTGTTCTTAGGAAATACACAGTGGAATATTAGGATGTAAAGGGAATGATGTACTCCCTAACATTTCAGAAGAAAATACATAGGCTAATGATCACAGGATGGGCAGAAAGTGAAAAAACACTGGCTTAAAAGTGGTAAATCTAGGTAAAGGGTATATAGGAATTTGTTGTACTATTATTATTACAACTTCTTTAAGTTTGAAATTTTTCCAGAAAAAGTTAAATATATACATGTGTAAAAAGTTCCATGTTTATATGACTACACATATAACTTTATGTAACATACATATGTATAACAATGTTTATATAAAGTAAAAGAACAGTCTATAACGCAGAGATGCTGAGGGGGGAGCCTCGGCTTAAAGGGTAAAGGGCAAGACAGTCTGCTTCTTAAAGGGCTTTTCTGGCCAACTCCATACACTTTTTCAGCCTTCTATTTTTTTCTTTGCTTTCTCTACTCTAGAAATCCCGAAGTGAGGTGAGGAAATTGAAACTGAGGTTAAGAGCAAAACGTGAAAAATAAAATGGTAGTAGTAAAGAGGGTGCCTGTCCAACTTACATAAGGAACAGCTATGCCCCATCTACCCTTAGTAAATGACAACAAAGGAACTGGGAAGTCACAGACTGAAATCATGTAAGAACAGCTCCTTCCACCCCTACAGGAGTGTCTAAACAATGTGAAAAACAGGCAGCCATGGTCAAGAATTTGTGCTGGCTTATTCACAGATGAGATCTTAACAGCATATACAAAGACCAGGGTTTCAAACAGGGCAACTCCCAACCGACATTATTGCCCTGAATTTTCTAGGACAAATCCTAACACTGGTTCAGTGACTCCTTCACTTGTGTGTCTTAACAAGGATAATGTAGTTCTCAAAATGACCTGTGAAGGCACCAGAGAAGCAGTTTCACCTGTTAGTTATCCTGTATTTGCAGACCCCATCACATTTTACCAGCCACCCTTTATTTGTGCACGTAATGAGTGACCGAATGAAGAAAGGGAAGGGTGGGTGAGGAGGAAATAGGAAAGAAACAAGTGTTTCATAGACATAACCAAGACCCTCGAGGACCTGACACCTTATACCAACTTCTCACCTGTATCAACATTATCAGTGTGTACACCATTATCATTTCTTGATACTCTTAAAAAAAAAAAAAACTGAGATAAAATAACAAAGTGTGCCCCCTCTTTCAATATCCTGTGTCAAGCAGAGTGAGTGTGTGAGAACCAGAGTTAACTAAGGTTCCCTTAGTGAGCTGTGAAAATCCTATACGCTTGTATTACTACAACTTTCCTATAAATTTGAAATTATTTCAAAATATAGGTTGGATCTTTTAATCTTCCTGAACTTTTAAAATCTTACTGAGATTAAAATCTTAGTGAAGCTTTCTTCACACTGTCCAAGCATATTGTATTGATGCTAACATAGCATTTACTCAATAAATTTGTGTCCTATTACGAGCAATTTCCCAAAGAGGCAAAGCAAGTTTTAGAATTTTTTAAATTTCAGTTCCTGGATCAAATTCACTCCTCATTCTTGGACTTTTATGGCTTAACAGATGGAGATGATAACCGAATAGACACCGTTTGAGAAGGAATCTACTCCTATCCCACTCAACACTAGATGGCAGAAATCAATTCAGAATTTAACTATTTAAGAAGACCATCAACTCTCTACACAGCAGCATCCCCAAACAAAGCTGAAGAGAATGTATTCCACCCTGATCCTTACAATTATGAAAACACTGTATCCAAAATTAAAATACCAGAAAGGCTTTCATCAGTTTTGGTACTGAACTTGGAAAATTAAACAGAATTTGTCTATATCCCAAGAGGCAGTAATAGTAATAACACTGACATATGTATATGGTGTTACAGTTAGTTTGCAAATCACCTTCTTTTCCATTATAACATTTGAGTCAGGTAGGCCAGGAATTATGCCCTATATTCTATAAGACAGGAGAACTGTGACTTCCAGAGTTTTTCAAGGTCCCCAAATCATCAGGTGCTTGAGGAAATCCTTTTGGCTCTAAGTCCAGCTAACAGTGTGACTATTGCTCAACTGATATGTAATACCCTATAGTTACTTTATTCTTTCACAGTTTCTGGAACTATCATCTATCTCATTATTAAGATAAATACTATAATTGTTTTTCATGAGACTAAAATAGTCCAGCCATTCAACTTCTGATACTTTTTTTTTTTAAATTTCTCTTCTTTTTAACTTCTTAGAATGATCAATTCACTTAAGGTATGCTGTCACCAAGTGGCAAGAGGATGTCACAGAAAAATTAGGCCGAAGTAAAAGATGTAAGTTTTCCCTCAGTTTCAAGAGTGATTCTAGACTCCAGACACCTGCAAGGCCACTCACAATTATGAGAGAGATCTTAACATTTTAATTAAAAGATTCATTAAAATAACTAACCTTAAAGAAAAAGCAAAGCCAAAACTTTAGCAAATGTTGAATAAAGAACACACTTTAAACAAAGCTCTTAACGCAACCCTCTTTTAAAAACCTAAGTGTCTTTCATAATGTACTATATTTCCCTACAACTGTTAATGCTAATTACATCTAAAACACAGATAGATGCTGAGTAGAATATTAATCTTTAAAATTCACCCTGACTTAACTATCAAAATACGTAGAGAGGTTTATCTTCAAATGGTTTCAAGCTTTAAAGCCTAAAATAATTCTTTCAGAAACAGCCTCCTTTTACTTAATCTTTTATGTCTGTCTTGGCTCTTCTGAGTCAGTTAAAGGCCCATCTCTTTTCCAGCCTGGGTGGCCTGGGTGGTGGTCCATTCTCAACTGATCTCTTCCCTGCATGATATTCCCAAAGTCTACTCCTTACTTGCTAAGGTATTGCTACCTGGAAGCTAGAAAAGCCTAATTTCCCTCCAACTAGTGGAAGCTATTTCCCCACAGTCATCATTGCCCGGAGTAGAGCTGACCACCCCTGCTGTTCTAAAAATGGCTTATCTACAGCCACTGCTTTCCTTGTTGTTCAGCAGTAGCCTCTTCGTAGATTATCCTAGCAACATGCACTAAGTAGGTTCTTCAGAAACGTGAAAGAGAAATTAAAGAAACAACATCCCTCACAGTAAAACAAATAAAAAATAAAGAGGTTTTATAAGCAAGGGCAAAGAATAACCATCATTCCACAGTTCAACAACCTTCAGTTAGGGACCCTAATCAGAAATGAGTCCTACAAAAGAGCGTATAAAAATTTAATTATAAATGTCATCTCTAACTTTAGATAACTAAGCTTAACAACTTCCATCTAAATGGCAACTGGCATCATCCTCTGAGAAACATACAGGATGAGAGCTAAGAGGGAGTTCTGGGGCCAGACCACCTGGTTCCCAATCCTGGGTCCACTATTTATTTGGCTAACTTCTTTGTGCCTCGCCTTCCTCAACCATAAAATGGAAAGTATAAATTGTGCCTGCCCAGAATGGTTACTAAGTAGGTTCAATCAATTAGAACAGACCCTGGCAGAAACATGGTAAAGTACTCAAGAGACATGGTAAAGTACTCAGTTGCTGCTCCTGATCTGTCTAGTGCTCTAACTTGTAACTCCCCAGTGTCTCAAAACCTGAAAAGCACAGTTGGTTTATTAGCCTAATTGAATCTGCAGTAATTTCGCTCAAATTATATTCCAGTTGGTTGGAATGGCACATTCCAATGGCTCTTCCCAGCAGAGCCAGAACCAATATGCTATTTGGCAACGAGGTCTGTTCACCAACTGGAGGGTCACGCTGTTACACAGTCATCTGTTATGGAAGACAGCACGGAGATGTTCTCTATGTAGGAACAAGTACAAAGAGCAGATTTCAACAACTGTCTAATCCATATTCTCAGTCCAAGAGATATGTACTCAGTGTGTGCCAGGACTGTGCACAACACAAAGTGTGAGGTTAGGTGGGAGAAATTATACAAACACATCTGCACGTTAGCACGAGGAGAGTACATCTCTATCTCATTAAGTACAATCACAACAGCTGACACGGACGAATTCCTAGCCTCCTCTTTCTTCAAAATGCCTTTACTAGAGCTGCAATGACCAGGAAAGGTAAGCTGTCTGCAGTTTCAGCTCTTCTCTCTTCCTTGCAAGTTCCTCGTCAGATGCGCTAATGAGTCAGAAAGTACGCGAGAGCGTCCCGCAGGCAAAGAAATGAAAAGTAAGGATTTATAAAATTAGCTCAAATCACTCAAATTTTTGTGTCTAGGTATATACTGCCTTTTAAAATAAGGTGTATGTTTCCCTTGTGACATAAATTTTAATTTCACAGATGCTTTATACAGTGATGCTTCAAAATTTGAGACGGCCAGGGAAGAGGTCACAAATGGTTTAAGAATACAATAAAAACTAAAGACCCCTCTCTCTGGCCCTTCACACACCGCACAGGCATGTATATACGGACTCTGCCTAAGAAGATACTACCGATCTCCTAAGGGCCAAGCATGGAGCCCCTTTGAGAGTGTGGGTCCGGCTTCTGAATTTCTTTTCAATTGCATTTTGTCCAGATTTCCAAAGGGCAGGGAAGGCAATATTATAGCTTTAAGTCTCTTCAACACAGCTTCAGTGCCAAATATTTCAAAATCCACAAATACTTAAAGGCAGACAGTCTAGAAATTCTCAGAAAAACCCCTGTAAGGTCAAATACATCATTCTTCTTTTCAATATGAGAATTTATAGCATACTTATTTTGGCAATTCACCTACTTCATCCTTCCGTACCTCACGGAGACAATTTTCTTTCCTAAATGAAGAGGCATATATTGAGAGGGAGAGCAAAGTGGCAGGTCTCCACACTCCTGAGGCGTGCAAGTTGGGGTGCCATGGGGTGGGGAGGTGTTGGTGGGAGGGCGGACAGAGCAAAGATGGAGCCATCCAGCTGTCCCTGTTGCTCAAGGAAGAACAACAAAGTATCTCCAAGAGACACTTTATGCCCAGCCAGCAGGGGATAGAGACACTGCTTAGAACTGGCCAAAAGCCTAGAGCTGAATTTTTCAAATCCTTTTAAAACTAAAGTGTTATCAAGTTTATTCTTTTCATGAGCGCCCAAAGAATAAAGAGACTCTACTGGACCTATAAATACCAATTAAAGAGAAAGAAGCAAGAGTGTGTGGAGGCAGATAACCTCACAGAAACAAGTATAGAAGTGAGCTACAAGGAGAAAAACAGTAATTTGGGGGTGGGGTAGGAGAAGGAAAGAATGAGAAATTTAAAAGCGGCTTTCATTTGGACCTGTAGTGTGTGCTGTGGTACTGTTCACACACGCCTTCCCATGAACAGGAGCAGTGTGGGTTTCCCGGGAAAAACACTTCGGACAGTGGAAATACCAAGCCAAGCTTGTCCAATCACAAAGCAAACTGAGCATAAGTACATCACAGCATTCTTTACATTCTTCCACGTCTTGACAAAATAACGTGAACCACTGTACCTACTCCAGACATGGTGATTACACAGTATCATCATTATGAAGAACACAAGGAGACAGCTTCACTTACATGGTTAATGAAGAGACTCTTGCGTTTTTCTCTCACTGTGAAAACAAAAGATGCAACAGAAATGTTACACGCCAGCACGCCAACCCCCTGCAGGTTGCTTAGGACTGGGCCTCTGGTGTCATGGCCCCATCCTTCCACCAACCAATGCCCCCAGATGCTCCATTACCATATTTAAGACTACATGAGCTGCACAGTGAGGATCCAAACTTGGCTAACAAAGCAAAATACACACCTACTTAAGTTACAGCACCCTAACAAAACAACTGCCCCCACGATTAACAGAGCGTAACAGCTTTCCAATAACTAAAAAGTACATTACATGGTGATTTCATAGAACTTGGATGCAGCCATTAATTTAGAATGATTAACCAATAATAAGACTATTTATTTCTAACCCCACCTGCCCCACAAAGGGACGGGTGAAATATAAAAATATAACAATGTGTTAATATATTGACATTGAAATATTTTTTAAAAAAAAACAATAACACATGAAGACACAAGACAGGTAATGTACATCAGAAGTGTTATTCACTGCAGAAACCGATTATGCTCCAGGCTGGGTGCTAATGAATAAAACCAGGCTTCTGCTGTCCAGGAGCCCTTCCAGGGGGGCATCTGCTGTACCTTCTCCCGCTCATGAAGGCTGGTAGGACTCATAATAAAAAATACTGCCCTGTCTACGACTTCTATTACTGTCTGCATCATGGCTCAGCCTTTCCCACACCAGACCTTCGTGTTTCCCAAAACAGGTGTCCTTAGCCCCAAAGATGTAGAAGAGTGACAGGGAACCCAGAGCATTATTGAAATACCCTAATATCATTGAGTTTTGCCTCTTTTTTCCTGAACACTCACTTTTGAGGGTACATACTAGTCAGCTGACACGTTTATCAAGTAGGTCACTGTAGAAGATATGAAGGATAGGTTTCAAGGAGATGACATCCTCGGTCCCCAGGAATCACTAATGCTACCTCAGGGTATCCTAAACATACAAACAGCATAAAAATCGAGCTCCTCTGAGGAGGACTTCTTTTCTCGGCAGTCCATGACCCAAGGCAGATTCAACAGTTTTCAAAAGCCCTCCAGCTGATCTGACTGAGGGGCTAGGGAAACGTTTTCCTAAGTTTACGTTCTGTTCTTCAATTCACAAGGAAACATTTTGCTTTTCCTTAGAAGTCTTACCATCTCTGGAATGAAAGCTGCCCCTCTTGCTATCTCAGAGATGGTTGAGGTACAAAGCAAAAACCAGCCTGAGGATACTGCTGAGAGAAGGTGCCTCCACCTGGTCATCAGATGGATTCAGCTGCAGGCCACATGGACTGCACACAGACTGGGGGCCGCCTAGCCACGCTGAAGGCCAGACCAGCACCCACCAAAGGCACATAAAACAGCAGCAGACTGTGTCTGCTATTCACACTGTGGAGGATGCAAGATTTCTTTTGACCTAATTCCAAATAAGCATCATCCACATGTGAACCACAACAAAAGAAAAATGAGGGTCTGGCAGAAGCACTGGGTTTTAACTTCCTGGCATACGTAGTTTGCGTGCATGCACGTATTCTGTGCATATGTGTGTGTGCGCCCGTGCATCTTTTCCTTAAATTAATTCAATACTGAATTATCATGCATCTATTCAAGGTTGCTCTACCACATGGGAGTACGATGACATTTCCATGCTGGTTTCCCATTGCCTGAAGGGATCTGGAAACACTTTCTACACAGGCAGTAGATCTCACAGGATTTCTAGCAAATTCTGTAGGTGACAGTCCTTCCTAGAACATCCCAGAAATAGGTTTGTGCAGAGGCTTTGTGTCTCCCAATTATGGGAACTGCCTCCAAGGTCACCTTAATGCCCCATATCACCCAACCTCCAACAGATAAAATATATCCATGCCTCAAAGAATATTAAAAGTTCTTATATATGGGTACTACTGAAAAAATAAGCATTATTCAGAAATAGAAGGAGAGGGTTGAAAATCAGAATCTTCAATAGTATGGACTGAAAGTTTTAATAAGAAAGTTTGTAACAAAAAAAAATAAAGACAAACCACCCAAAACAAGTATACCATTCTTGTACCTCTCCTACAAAACTAAGTCTCAGGGAAAAATCAGGCCATTTCCATGAAGCCCAATGGTTCCAATTAAAGAGTAAAAAACAAAATTCCCTAAGACATTATAAAATACCTAAGGATAAGGTATCCAAACCTATTACAGAGTATCTTAGGCACTCACTGTTTTTATACAGTGAATACCTCTACCTTATCCTATTTCACTTAGATCAACTGAGTCTGCTGATTCTAATCTGAAGTCTGGGTTCATGGGATTATTTTGTATTCTTTATTATTGTGTAATGACACTCCTAAGCAGGCCTTTGTCTACATGGTATCTGAAAGGCTTTTCCACACATGCATCCCTATGACTGACTTCCTTGTGGAGTGTCTCCTGAATCCCCAAACCACTGCCAGTCCCGACACAAACAAAAACAATTCCAACATTCATGCTTATACTAGGGGACCCCGACCGTAACTGCCTGGATCCAAGTAGATACCCATTCCTAACAGGGTGAATTCTCTCTCTTAGGAATCTGGAGATGCTAGTTCCTCACTGCTAGCACCTCATCTGAAGATATGGGGTGGCTGGGATGAAGTGCATCTCCTTCTATGCAGAAAACAGTTAACACAGAAGGTCTGACTGCCATCCCTGAAATGGCCTGTTTGCAAGGGAGGCCCTGGGTTGATGTCTGGGAATATGGATTTGGGGAGGGTTCCTACCATTCCCTAACCGATAAAAGTGGCTCGCTGTACTTACATTGTGCAAACAATACAGTTTATGCTAAACACCTGCTTCCCTCCTGGGAATCTAATTTTGGTACCTATTGGCAGAGTTTGCCTATTTAACCAGTCCTCAGGGAAAATCCTGGGCTCTGGGTCTCTAAGGAGCTTCCCTGGCTGGCGCATATCACGGACTATCACTGGGGAAACTTAGTGCATCCTGCATGATTCTAGCTGGAGAGGACTCTTGGAAGCCTGTGCCTGGTTTCCTCTGGACTTCGCCCATGCACCTTTTTCTTGTACTGATTTTGCTTTGTATGTATTCTTCATAATAAGCCACAGCCATCAATACGACTATATTTTGAGGGCTATCGCTCCTCCTGCTGAGTCATCACCCCTGGGCAGGGGAGGGAGGCTGTCTTGAGGATCTCCAACGCAGCTGCCATGCAGAGAAGAATGGAGGGCAGGAGGGTGAGGAGGAGAAGGCAGGTGCTTCCTTATTCCTAATGGCTTTTTAGTCCTTACTTCCAATAACTTAATAAGGTTTCTCAGATACCCTGGTGCCCTTACAACTAATTGTTCCTTTTCCCCTAAGCTAGTAGGAACCAGGACTAAGACACTTCCAGAGGAGAAAAAAAGTAGGTGGAATCTCTTACACTGCCAATACCAAAAAAGATGAATTATATTGCTTAAATCTATATCTGTCTTTAAAATAAATTTGAAACTACTGAGGCCATTTAGTCAGCTCTGAAATTCAAATGGCTTTTACCCATTTTGTTATATGTAATAGAGTAAGCAATATACCAATTCATTTCTGATATTAGCTTTAATCATTTTTAAACCTGGATATTTTGAGTTCTAATAACGTATCAATCAAATTTCTCTGGAGTTTTCAGAGCTTCTATATAACTGAGTGACTAATACGTTTTGCTTTGTTGGGAAAACAGACAATAAACTGATGTGGATCATACATCTCCCTCTCCTTGAAAAGGAGCAACAGCTCTCTCTCCTTAGGATCTCATTCATGATGGTTTGGTAGGAGAATTTTTAATTAGCTATTGAAATAACTCCGTAATGACTGAAACAGAGAATGTATTTAAGGCTTTAAAAATAAGCCATCTAAAATGAGAAAATGGCAGTGTTTGCCATCTGAGGAAACCAAAATTTCACTTAGGTTGCCACGTGACATCCCCTTATCACAATGTCATAGAAGCAAAATTTCTTTACTTTTAAAAAATACAACTTTCTAAAAAAACAACAACAACAAAACCAAGCAACCTGCCTAATTACTGAGGATTTGTTAACAATCTAAATGCAATTACAGCTAACCTCTTTTACAGACAGGCATTTAAAAAATTATCTTGGTTTCCCCTGTTCCATCTCTAAAATAGACCTTCTAATGACTGGCATCAGCCACTATCTGACACAAAATGAGGGCACTAAAACAGGCAATCCAACATCCTTCCTTTGAAAATGAGGAAGCAGTGGTGCCTGGGTGGTTCAGTGGGTTAAAACCTCTGCCTTCAGCTCAGGTCATGATCCCAGGGTCCTGGGATCCAGCCCCGCATCAGCAGTGAGCCTGCTTCCTCCTCTCTCTGCCTGCCTCTCTGCATACTTGTGATCTCTGTCTGTCAAATAAATAAATAAAATCTTAAAAAAAAAAAAAAAAAAAAAGTTAAAATGAGGAAGTAGCCCATGCAGTCCCAGGCAAGGAGTGACCAAAATGGGGAAGACTAGGGATGGCTTGCCGGGTTTCCCAGACTTCATCCTCTGCTCTAGCCTCCCTCCAAGGGCAGTGTGGCCGCTGCCTGGAACCTGCATGAAATGAATTCCATCTGACAACAGATAATTGGGATCATGTATGAACAGAGCTAGGCTGCTCCACAAAGAAAACCTACTTAGCTTATTAAAGTGGGAGGCCTTGACAGCAATATAAAGAATTCTAGAATTGGTTTTGCGATGTAAAGGTGATTGCTGGGATAGCAGAGTCAACCGGGACCACTAAAGTCTGGTTCAAAAGAAGAGGTGTTCTTTCCCTTTCTTTTTTCTGGTGTGTGAACACCATACAGCTTTAGGCAATCAAAGGATTATATTAATTTTTCTTATAATATGTTTGAGATTACCACACAATTTCCACAGTTTTCAATAATTCAGTGAATTCAATTATTCAGTTAATTCAAAACACAACCATTGAGTCCCTTTAGGGAACACAGCTCAGAGGCAAATGCAAAAATATTCTGAGGTCCCAGCCTGTCTAAGCTCACAGCTTCACAGGGCTATAAGTCATGATCACCAGTGACCGGGACACAGGTGTGTACAGTGTAGGAACACTCACCCCACACCTATGGGCCCCATATGAGGTGTCCTGATGAGGTCACTACCCCACGAGGCACCTCTCCTGCACTGCAGGAGGGCAGCTTCTCCCAAGAACTCCTGCCCACTCTGAATTATCCTGGACCAGCATTCATTTCTAAATCCAGGCACAGAGGAAGGGGATATTCTGAACATTCAAAGTGAAATCTAACTAAGCAAAGCAGATGAAACAAAAATGAAAAGAAAAGTTGCAAAGACGTTTAGGGCAGATCAGTCGTGGAGAGCAGCAGATTCCAGAGCACAGAACAGGTGGCAGAAGTAGGTACAGGCATATGGAGAAAACCATTCAAAGATCAAGTGTCCCTCTAATAAACTGCCAACTAACTTTAGATGTTTTCTGTTCACCTTGGAGAACACCAAGAGTCAAAGTATTTACTCAGAAGCACAAAAACCTAAATCAAGATTCTTTGAGAACTTTGCTGATTATAAGAGAAAGGCATGCTTACTATAAAAAATACTGAGCAGTATAAGGATAAAGATACAAATAAAATTTAAATTAGGAAAATACAGAGAAACATAAAGAAAAAATATATAATTCAACAACCCAGAGATAACTGAGTATTTTAGTGTATATCCTCTTAAAGGGAGTCTTTTCCCTACACATATGTACACAGATGTGTTATATGCCCTTTTGCATTTTAATATATTAAGATATAAACATGCAAATATACATGTGCACATATACAAGCACACAAAGAGAAATGCTACCCACTCTTCTGTTGTTATATTAGCAGTGTCATTGGTTGTACAACAATTCTTTAACACATAAGGGTATTAATCCTTTGTCATATGTACTATAGTATTATTCCCATTTGATAGATTAATTTTTAGGATGCATTTTGCCATAAGTTTTCATTTTTAGGCAATTTTTCCTATTGGTCCTATAAGCATACATGCCCCCTTCCCCATTCTGAGAATAATATTCACTCATACTGTTTCTAGATATTTATAATTATATTCACCACAGTTAACCTACAACTAGCCAACCCATCAGAAATCCACTTTGGCACATGGTGGCAAAGTTACCACTTGATTTTTTTTAAGGTGACATTCAAAATGCTCTCTATACTTTTATAAAGAACTGCTATCAAATAATGGTTACTACCATTTCAGATCTGACCTATTTCTAGATTGCTTCCAAGGCGTGTGGAAGCAACTCTTAAATGAGAGGGTTTCTCTATCAAGAAACATGGACAGAAGACGATGGGTCTGGGCACAGCAGAACCCAGAGACCATTCTTTCCTCTTCCACTGGTAGGCGTCACATCTCCCCCCAGTCAGACCCAGGGTTCAGTGTGAAGTGCTGCAGTCGGCAAAAAGAAAGACCCATACCTAAAAGACCGAGGTCAGGGAAGAGCCTCAGTCCAAGAAAGCAAATGCGTACTTCCACCCCAAAATAAGGACTGCACTTACTGAGAGCCTCTGCTGTCTTAGATTCTGCGCCCAGAACTCTGACAGAGCTGGTCTTCCAGACAATGTCATGAGGAGGCACTAACTCTATTCTACTGTGGTTCAAGAACACCATGCGGATCAGGTGGAATCATATAGACTGTGAGGGATGCAGGCTCAAAGCTCCAACAGGTTGATTCGGAAGGGTGTGCTTTAATACATGACTATCTTGGGGCACCTGGGTGGCTCAGTGGGTTAAAGCCTCTCCCTTCAGCAGAGTTCTGGGATCGAGCCCCGAATCAGGCTCTCTGGTCAGCGGGGAACCCGCTTCCCCCCCTCTCTCTGCCTGCCTCTCTGACTGCTTGTGATCTCTCTCTCTGTCAAATAAATAAATAAGATTAAAAAAAAATACATGACTAACTTCAGGAAATCTTTCCAAGGCATTAGTTGTTCTTACATGGTGACTGACTCAGACTTCTCAATGAAATTCAGTCGCCTCCCTGATTTCGCAGAGGAGCTGACCATAGACATCAACCGTGTAAGGTAGGCTATAGACATGAGACACTGTGAAAAGTAGAAGGGAAACTGAAAGTCCTCACAGTTTAAAAAGGGGACTTGAAAGAAGCTGTAGAAAAGTAAGAGTTTATCACTCCAACTACCAAACCAGAAGGTGCTAGCGAATAGCAGAACACAGCTGTGGTGGAGAGGACAGAAAGCCCTACCCTCACCCGCCCCACACTCCCAGCGGCGGGGTGGGGGTGGGATGAATGACTACCCCAAGCCTTGCCTCTGGGTTTCTGCTCACTGAGCAGTTTTCTGACAATTTAAACTGGGAAAGCATAGGTCAAGAGAGACAACAGAATGCAAGACACATTGAGGAAAAACTGATATCCTGGGTCTCATTTGATTTCAGTAGAGTCTGTACTGTGCAAGCAGCTTCCTCCAGACTAGAAGGCTCAAGAGATCAGACACCGGGGCAAGGCAATGCTTCCAAGAAAAGTGGGCCACAGAGCCCAGAAAAGACCTCCCTGGACCATTTAATTTACAGGGCTCAGCATGGCCAAGAGACCCTCCAACACCCCGCCTTGTGCGGCTCAATAGATAACTGCAGAGACAGGAGAGCTGTCCTGAGGGTGGGATGGCCACGTCAAGTTCAGACCTGGGAGAGGGAAGTCCAAATACACTGCCCGGGCCTCAAAAACCTATATCCCTACATTGCAGCATAAACTAGAAAGCCACCTTGTCAGAGAGACTGCCACGATGCCCTAGCATGTCTGTCCAGGAGTGACTCCATGCCTTCACTCTTTTATTACTTCATTCATTCAATCCATTTTCTTTTTAAGTTTCTAAGATGTGCTAGCCTCTGTGCTTCGTACAGAGAATGCAAAATGAGGAAAACAGTCCCTATATAAAGCAACATGGAATTTAGTGGTTACATTCACCCACTATTTCTTTACTTACAAACCATAAAAAAATGAACTCCACAAGACAGGAGGTATATACAAACTGCGTTGAATTTAATGCCACTGATTTTATTCTATTTGCCCACTTAGGAAGGAAAAAAAAGCCGCCAATTAAATGTTGAGAAGCCATTGCCTGTCTTGATTTCAGAGATATTATAGGTGGGGAACAGTCTATCAGAATGGATGAAATGTGGGGACTCTGGGGAAGTACCACCTAAGAGGCAGACTTTGGGCTGGCACGGGCAAGAAGGAAGAGCACTGAGGATAAGGATGGTGCATCAGCTGCAGTGTGACAGAGCAGAGGCCTGGCCTTTCAGGACTGGGAGCAACCCAGAACTGTGGGAGCACACAGGAGGAGACAGGGGAGGACTGGCAGGGAAGGCTTAGAAAGGGTCCAAGGGAATGGCCGCACACCACGCCTAGGGCTCACTGTCCCTTGTGGGTGAGCAGAAACCACTGGAGAAGGACAGTTTGAGCAGGAGGGGTGCTAGTCGACTTGTGTTTCAGAATGTTCCTTCTGGTAGCAAAGTGGAGGAAAAGTGAGAACAGAGTTGGAAGCAGGAAGGTAGGAAAGGGCCCGTGGTTACAGACCAAGTGAGGGAATATGAGCTGAGAGTCATGACACCGGAGGAAGGGATACCAAGCATATAGGGGAGAGATGGGACCTAAGACAGTAATCACAGGACTCCTGGGCTGCTGGCCGGGGACCCAGAAATCCTTAAAATACGGGATGAGGAAGTAGACAGGAGAGGAAAGATGGCGGCTTCCAATTTAGACATAACAGTCCTGAGGGATTAGTGGGACTGCCAGATGGAATGTCTCTCAGGCAGTGGGAGATATGCATCTGCAATACCTAACCACAGTGCCAAAGGTAGGGGATGGCTTCTCCTTGCCTGAGGTCCTGGGGTGGAATGGCTCAGGGGAGTCCCAGGTGTCAACGCTAAGGGACTCAAGTACCTGCTAACAGGTTCAAGAGCAGAAACTGTGGGCACTGACTGACTGCTTACTGTGTGTAAGGTCAAGACATCTCCCTATTGCCTCACGACAACGATCTACAAATATGACAGTTATGATCACTGTCCATTTACAGGAAATTATGACCCAGGAGATCACATAACTATAAAGCTAACTAATGGCACTCAAGAGCCTCAGGTCAGTCCCAGAGCCCTGGTTACCAAACTAGAGACCAAAGAATGATTCCCTTGTAAGAAGGGGTTCACCACAGGCTAAAGATAATCACAGTCAGCCTACTTATGAACTGACCTTCCACTACTCTGGACTTCTGATATTTCTTGGGCATCTACCCCCTCAGACCAGAAGGAAAAGATAAGGTAAGGCAATCCTAGTTTTCATCATTCTTTCCCTCAAAATGATCTTGTCAACAGATAATTCAGGGCTGGATTAGAGCAGCAGTCTTGAAAGTAGGTTTCAAAGAACTCTTGAACATGGCTGAGGTGTGAGGCAGTGGCTCCATGCCCCCCCTTTTCCTTCACAGTTACCTTTCTCCCACTTCTCAGAAAAAGGCATGCCAACCCACCCCTGGACATGCACGAGCCTGACATGAAAGACCTATCCCAGGGCACCATAGGGACAAAACAGACCCCGGGGGTGAGGCTGCTGCCTTTATTCCAGGTTTCATAACCTGCAGCACAGCCTGGAATCTGCCCTGTCCTGTGGACATTTCTACTAGGGGCGCAGTGAGGACTTCTGGCTCTCACTCTACAACTATCACACACGGTTGACAGTTTCTACTAGCACCATGCCTCCTCAGTGCTTAGACTCCGTCAAAAAGACAGGCTCTGAGGGAGAGACCCAGGGGAGCACAGGGATGAGCATAAAGGTACAGCAGATAGCTGGCAAGGCACATACTTCGTCCTACCTGGCTGGCCATCTGTCGTGATCATAGAGATTGAAGGTGGTCACGCGCATGTGTACTGACACATGACATGAACTGAAAAGAAATTAAATCAGACCACTTCTGATAGAAAGTGAGTCTGATTTGAGTGACTGGCTTGACAATGATGTCTAGCTTTGCCATCAAGGTCACATGAAGGACATACAACATTTTGACAAAAATATATTTAAATCAAAAGAGAAGCTAAAAAAATAATAGTTCAGAGGGAAAAGGACAGCTGGGGAATCTTTCATTCCACATATATTAGAGTTCCATGCATAGAGATGTAAATGTGAGAAAGGCATGCAATAAATTAAAACCATGAAGTGAAGATCACTCCTTCTTTCGACGGGTATACAGAATGCAATGGGGTCAAAGGAATCAGGCAAGGTGTTCTGAAATGAAACACAGATTTATTTTCCCAAGGCTCCTGAATGCACCAGCTTCAATCCGGTGCCACCAAATGGAAATGCTGTTCTTTAACAGCAGATATAATTAAAAGTCATTTGTATGTCTGGCAAAGTCTTTTTGGTATACTTCCCAGAAACTATAGAAGTGAGAAGCTTCTCTTGGGGTGAGAAGCTCTTTTGCAAATCAAAGGATTCCAATTCCTTTCTGTCAACAAAGCAGAAGTAGAACAAGAATGCCATTCTGACCAAAATTCCACCGGTATTTTTCAAAGAGCTGGAGCAAATAATCCTAAAATTTGTATGGAATCAGAAGAGACCCCGAATCACTAAGGAAACGTTGAAAAACAAAAATAAAACTGGGGGCATCACGTTACCTGATTTCAAGCTTTACTACAAAGCTGTGATCACCAAGACAGCATGGTACTGACATAAAAACAGACACATAGACCAGTGGAACAGAATAGAGAGCCCAGATATGGACCCTCAACTCTATGGTCAATTAATCTTCTACAAAACAGGAAAAAATATACAGTGAAAAAAAGACAGTCTCTTCAATAAATGGTGCTGGGAAAACTGGACAGCTATATGCAGAAGAATGAAACTCGACCATTCTCTTACACCGTACACAAAGATAAACTCAAAATGGATAAAAGATCTCAACGTGAGACAGGAATCCATCAGAATCCTAGAGGAGAACATAGGCAGTAACCTCTTCAATATCAGCCACAGCAACATCTTTTAAGATATGTCTCCAAAGGCAAAGGAAACAAAAGCGAAGATGAACTTTTGGGACTTCATCAAGATCAAAAGCTTCTGCACAGCAAAGGAAACAGTCAAAAAAACAAAGAGGCAACCCACGGAATGGGAGAAGATATTTGCAAATGACAGTACAGACAAAAGGTTGATATCCAGGATCTATAAAGAACTCCTGAAACTCAACACACACAAAACAGACAATCATATCAAAAAATGGGTAGAAGATATGAACAGGCACTTCTCCAATGAAGACATACAAATGACTATCAGACACATGAAAAAATGTTCATCATCACTAGCCATCAGGGAGATTCAAGTTAAAACCACACTGAGATACCACCTTACACCAGTTAGAATGGCCAAAATTAGCAAGACAGGAAAAAACATGTGTTGGAGAGGATGTGGAGAAAGGGGAACCCTCTTACACTGTTGGTGGGAATGCAAGTTGGTGCAGCCACTTTGGAGAACACTGTGGAGATTCCTCAAGAAATTAAAAATAGAGCTTTCCTATGATCCTGCCATTACACTACTGAGTATTTACTCCAAAGATACAGATGTAGTGAAAAGAAGGGCCATCTGTACCCCAATGTTTCTAACAGCAATGGCCACGGTCGCCAAATTGTGGAAAGAACCAAGATGCCCTTCAACGGACGAATGGATAAGGAAGATGTGGTCCATATACACTATGGAGTATTAGGCCTCCATCAGAAAGGATGAATACCCAACTTTTGTAGCAACATGGACGGGACTGGAAGAGATTATGCTGAGTGAAATAAGTCAAGCAGAGAAAGTCAATTATCATATGGTTTCACTTATTTGTGGAGCATAACAAATAGCATGGAGGACAAGGGGAGATGGAGAGGAGAAGGGAGTTGAGGGAAATTGGAAGGGGAGGTGAACCATGAGAGACTATGGACTCTGAAAAACAATCTGAAGGTTTTGAAGCGGCAAGGGGTGGGAGGTTGGGGGAACCAGGTGGTGGGTATTGGAGAGGGCACAGATTGCATGGAGCACTGGGTGTGGTGCAAAAATAATGAATACTGTTACACTGAAAAAATAAAAAATTAAAAAAAAAAGAATGAATTGTAGCTCATGATTAGGGAATGGTTTTGGATGATAAATTCATTGGAGATATTTTGACGTATGAATCAGATGAAATAGAATTTAGTGATATTACTATAATAAATCTCCTATTCCCATGTAGGTAGCTATATGAACAAAGTTCCTCAGCATTTACATCTATAAAAACAAGGAATCTGATGTTGACTAGCACCTCATTCCAGTAACATGTAATATTCAGCCATAGAAGCATCTCAGTAAGAAATGTTTTTCTAAAAATTACTCCACTTCTCTGTTGACTAATTATCCATTAAAATCTTAATATGTTTGTGTTGTTTTGATCAACTGAGGGTTAATGATAATAATAATGATTTATCAATCCAGAATTTACTTT
Organism: Lontra canadensis; assembly: GCF_010015895.1. Lineage (NCBI taxonomy): Eukaryota > Metazoa > Chordata > Mammalia > Carnivora > Mustelidae > Lontra > Lontra canadensis. The sequence continues at coordinate 6,090,270 of NW_022631094.1, read as the reverse complement.
TAACATTTAGAGATTTATAATTGTAAGAAATAAAAATTAAATTAAACTTAGATCCATATTTTCATAAAATGGAAGTATGATGCTGTGACAAATGACTTAGAAATATATTACAATAGGATAAAATTCTATAGAGAAAATGACATGGAAATACAAGTTCAAGATGAAAAAGAAATCATATGAAATTTCCAACTGTTAAAAACGAGTTGTTCATACATTTTTAAATGATTCATGGTGGATTACTAAATCACTAAGATATTGAGATAATATTTGAAACATCTTTTTAAAGATGGATAGTTTCATCTTTAAATGTCCATATTTAAAATACATCAAAAACTACATCCTTTGATAAGTGAAAAATTTTTATAGTCAACGTAAAAATGTTCAAAGGAGTTCATAGTTTTCGAAATTACTTTCCATGGTATGTAAGTAAAGGAAAAAAAGAATGAAAACCACCGGCGTAAGAGCTTTGGGGTTCTATGGATTCTTCCATATCTAACAACAAAAATATTCTCTATGGAACCTGATAGACTCTAAGGGAGATGCACAGAGTGATAGGGACATGGAGAAAAGGGCACGACAGAGCACAGTGCATACAATGGTGATAAAAAGAGCCGGGACATGTAGGAAAGGGGATGACAGAAAGGTCATGTGAACACTCAGATGGAAGAGATTCCTGGCAGGGCACAGGGGTCAGCTGCTTCTAAATACCAGATAAAAAGAGTACAAAAAGGTTGGTCCCCTCGTGACAGAGAAGTTCAACACTGCCCAGGAACAAAAACATGACCCTGAACAAAGGAAGGCCACAAAACATTTTTTTCAATTTCAGTATTTCTGAAAGAATGTGCAAAGAAAACCAGGGATCATATTTTATTTCTGAATTTCAACACTTCTGCTTTGGCTTTAAGTCACTCAAGAGACATTGGTTTTCATTCTTTTAATTATTTCAAGAAATTCTTGAACACACAGATTACACATACACACACACAAACACAGACACTTAAGTTCTTATTTTTATCTAAATTCTTTTTAAAGATAAAGAACGTCTAAAAACCATACCAGTTAAAAAAGATGTGGTTTGGCTGCTTTCTCCTAGTACTTAAGAGTAGGCTCTCATGTCTTCGAAAACAATGAATTAAAATAGTATAGAAAAGGAAAAACCACTAGGAACTATAATTCTTCTCCACAAGCCAAAATGATAGCATGAAAAGCCAAGGCAGGCTAAGCAAACTGATTTCTCTCTCACCTGGCAACCCCACCCAGTCCTGAAAGGAACCTTTGGTCCCTCTTTGTTGAGTGGCTCTCAAACAAAGATTCTGCAATGACATCCCACTTGTGTGAAGAAGAGACTGAGAGAGCAGTCAGTCTGGCTTTGGACAGAATATCCCTAACTTCAGCCAGCTGGCACAGTTCTAATTAGGCAAGCACTCTATTATCATTCTGTTATGGTAAAGTTTCCAGTCTCCTTCTGAACACTGAGATAAAGGATCCAAGGACATCCTAAATCTCTGACATCAGAGGGAAAAGGAACTTAGTAGGTTCTAATTTAACTCCTAATGACTTAATACAGGTATCAGCTAGAGCAGAATAATGAACAGTTGGCCCATGGGGAGCATGGCAGATAGTGTGTGTTCATCAGACCAGCGAGTGCTAGAGAAGGAAAGAGGATGACGGGTCTGCAGAGTGGAGAGGGGCAAAGGCCGAAGAGACCTGGCTGTGGCCCCGGGCAGGAACTACCCCCATAGAGAACTGCCATCACCCCACCAACAGCCTCCTACCCAAAACCTAGTGCAAAATACTGAAGGAGTCCATCACCCTGAGAAGAGAGGGGTGATCACCAAATTCGAAAGAAAGGAATCTAAAAGGTGCTGTGTGCCTTATAATCTGGGATTACAACATTTCTTCCAAAAATTGAAATTAAATAAAATAAAATAAATTGGTGTGGGTGGGACCCACAATTTTGGACTGCTCTAATGCTCTTAGACATATGGTCTTGTAAAGAAAATATAAGTCTGTGGAAGCAAAGAATGATCACAAGTAAATCAAAAATATCTTGTGGCTTTGTCATTTTTTTCCTTCTTTCAATCACCTAAGTTAAATATCCTCGGTACCAGGCAGAGCAAGGCACAGGAGATACTGAGATCCATGACCACTTGCTCTCTAGGGGCTAGTTGTCAACACAGACAAGAAAATAGTTCTAAATACCACAATACGGTTCAGACCATGAAGAAAGTGTTCATAGATAGAGCGGAAACCCACCAAAGGCCCAGTTAACCCAGCCTGAGGGATGAAGAGAGGTGATAGCTGAAATGAGGCTTAGAGACTGGAGAAATGAGCTGTGTCGAAGACAGAAGGCGAAATGCAGGTCAATGCAAAGGCACAGGAGGCCATGTGGCATAGCAGGGGAACTGCAAGGGATTCCGTACCGCGGAAGCCCAGAGATGCAAAAGAAGAAAGTGGGCTGAGAAAGCAGGCAGAGGATGGATCACAAGGGCTTTGTCTATTACCACATAAAAATGTTCGAAGGAGTTCATAGTTTTCGAAAAAGAAATCATATGACATTTTCAACTGGCAGCTGAAATTTAATTCTAAGGCAAATGGAGAGCCATTAAAAAAGCTGAAGCGAGCAAGTGACATAGTCAGATCTGATTTACAGAAAGTCTTTTTACCTAGCAACAGCAGAACCATAGGACCGGAAAGGGATATGGTCACAGGTGGGTCCACAGGCTGCTGCAGTAATCCAAAGGGGAAAACAGGAGTCTCAGCTAAGGTGGCAGCAATGGGAATGGTAAAGAGCAGGTGGATTCAGGGGACAGTTATGAGGCAGAAACTAGCACACCTTTGATCACTTGGCTGTAGTGATGTGCCAGGAAGTGCTCCACAGCTGCCTTTTATAGAGAAAAAAAAAGAAAAAAGAAAAAAAGAAAAAGCCCTGATTTGTAGCATTTGTCAATTTCTACAGGGTAAAATTCCCTTTGTGGCTGTTCTCAAACTCCCAAAGTGGTGTCACTGAACTTGGAACTGGGCAGAAATGTGCACCATCAGCTGCTGCGAGTTGGTGTGAGTGAGCTCCAGCACTACCGCCGGCACAGGAGACTTGGGACGAGGGATGAGTCTAGGAAAAGTCAAGCCTCCCCGGCTCTGGTGACCTGGGTAGAGCAGGAAACGCAGGGCACTACCTGTAGTTACTAAGTCCTGATTGGGACATACTGAGTTAGAAGAAGATATCAAGATGTCCTGCAGGCAGATGGACATAAGGGATCTGAACACTGCAGAGAAAAACCTGGCTAGAGATCATTGTTGAAATGGACATTGTGAGAAACTGTGTGCAAACCCAGAAGATGAAGAGGATAAAGCACAGAACCCTATAAAACACCAACATTATGGGGATGAATGGAGAACTTGATCAAAGATGCCTGAGTAGGACCTTTAAAAAAGGGAGGGTTTCCCAGGACCAATTCCCTAAATATTTCCCTGACTGATAATCAATTCACCAAATAATTAACTTAGTAAAGTTACCAAATGTACCTATTTTTAAAACCTATTTTTTAAATTATTTATATAGCAATTGTTCATTAGAGGGACTTGCTTTCCTCAAATTGGCCTGTCTGAATATAAAAAGCCAGAAGAGGAGTTTTAAGGAGCAAGGAACAGTCAGTGGCAGCAAATGCCATATGACAGGTCAAGAGCTAAGAGAAGCAAAGATGTCCCTCATGCTCCAGAGAAAGGTGGTGGTGGGAAGATGCTAGTGGACAAGTGAATGGAAAGAGTAGTTGAGATGGTATAGAAACTCCCACTGAAGAGAGTAGAGAAGAAAACCTCAGGGAGAGGCTATTGATTATCTTTCCTTTTCTTATATTTCTTGTGTAACTCAAAAAGGTTTACATGTTGAATGGAAAGATCCAGCATTTGGGGAAAAATTGAAGAATTAAACAGAAGGATGAGAAAAATCAATACTCTAATATTCCAGAAGAGGAAGCAGGAAATAAAATTTGTAGTAAAGGTAAAGGGGAAAGATATACTTCCCTAACTCATTTGTGGAGCAATCCTTCTGTTAAGTCAGAAAATGGCTGAGTTTCATTTTACCAAGACAATCAAGGTACGTGTCATCTACTTAGAGGCCCTTCAGCAATTCCATTTGATTCCAGTTAGAAAATTTCCTGAATGAGGGGTGCCTGGGTGGCTCAGTGGGTTAAGCCTCTGCCTTCGGCTCAGGTCATGATCTCAGGGTCTTGGGATCGTGCCCCACATCGGGCTATCTGTTTCCAAGCAAAAAAAAAAAAAAAAAAAAAGAAAAGAAAAGAAAAGAAAATTTCCTGAATGATATTGGTCTATACCCTGAAGTCACAGGAAACACGAACCAAACCTGAAAGTATGCCAACCTTGCATCATTAAGTGCAAAATTTAAGTGTTTTAGATTCTCCTTGTTCCAAACCCTCCTGCCTTCTATCACTGCCCTTCCCTTACAATATCCTACCTCTCCCAGTGACTTCCCACTTTAAAAGGCCAAGAAATACATATTGTTTTGTTTTTACCTGATATATTTAAAACTTATTTTAAAAGTATTTGATGCCTAGAATGATTTATTTTTATGCTTGGAAACACTGACTGACTTTTATAAATGCACCAGATTCTTTCAGATCAAGTCAGTGGCTGCTTAAGTAATGATCATCAACATCACTTTAACATGTCAAAACTTCACCTAACCATTACTGGAAAGTTACCAGTTCTTATAAATGAAGTCTGTCTTATAAATGTTTGATTATTTTCTAGTCAATTTAGGATCTTCTCTACAGGAGAGCTTAGTGATTTGCCAGACCTTTCAGGGATTGAATTACACAGGACTCCAGCACTGTAATATAATATCCTGGTCACTTCATGGTCATTTAACAAATTTCTCTGGCTACCATTTTACAGGAAACCAATTGAGAAGATTCATGTTCACTATACTGTATAACTTTTATCTGTCCTTTGTAGCCAAGGGCCAGGGAACAGTGAGATAAGCTAGGGGCTGAAAAGAGAGAAAAACGTTTAACGTAAGTTCCACACACTCCTGGGACAAACACAAAGACCGCAGAATAAGCTGGGTAGTAGAAGTTTGGCAAAAAGAAAACATTTACCCTTAGTGTACAGGTTTAATTCAGCTCTCAAATGGCACAACAGACATAACAGGGATTTTATTTTATTTTATTCAAGGATTACATTTTGCTTTCTTTTACAAACTGTCTAAAAAAGCAAACACTTCTGATCTTTAGAGATTTATGCAAGTATCAATTCTTAAGAGAAAATGTCTGACTACTGTAAAAACTATAGTAGAATACATACAGAAATAATCCGGCTGACGAGCAAAATGAGAATAATAGCTGCTTCAAGAAAGAAAATTCTAGGAGCACCTGAGTGGCTCAGTCCATTAAGCGTCGGCTTTCAGCTCAGGTCATGATCCCAGGGTCCTGGGATCGAAACCCACATCCAGCTCCCTGCTCAGCTTGCAGGGGTGGGAGGGAAGCCTGCTGTTCCCCTCCTTGTGCTCTCACACTCTCTCAGATAAATAAATAAAATCTGAAAGAAAGAAAGGCGGGGAGGGAGAGGGAGGAAGGAAGGGAGGGAAAGAAAGAAAGGAAAGAACGAAGGAAGTTCTAAAAACATAACTTACTATGTACAAAAGGAAGAAACCCCCAGAGAACACCATCCAACAATACACTTGAGGGACTACTAAAGGGGATTCTACTTTTACCTCAAGAATCACAACTAGTGGAAAGTCAAGATTTAGGTTACCAACATGAGCCTTTTGTTTTGTTTTAAGAACACAAATAAATTAGTAACCTACCGTCCGTCTGAGATTTACTGAGGAATATTGTGCTGGCCCGAGGATGGTCTGAAGGATTAAATTCCATGTTCAAATCTTTAAAGAAAGAAAAAGAAAACACATAAATATCCATTTGATAACTCAGGGGAGTCAAGATTAATTTTCAGGTTTTTTAACCTTAAACTGATAATACATTCAAGGATTCTAGCAAAAACCTAAGTTATTATGTTAATACATTCTTCTAGGTTCAATTGAGAACACTGCTATTTAGAAACTTGAAAAGTCACCCATAAAAATTAGACACTTGGTGGAAGATCTGTTGGCCTCAAATTCCATTTTCTTTTTAAAATTCTGCTCTGCACCCAGGATACTACAAAATAGCAAGACAAAGCTATAACAGTCAACTAAAGGGAATTAGGTGCTACAACCAACTCATCTAAAATCTACCATTATTTAAGCAGTATTTCCTTGTTAAAGGTAATTAAAATAGAGTATCTCAGCCAAATCAGCATTCACAAACTGCTTGATTTAAAACTGTTATTTTCTAAAAAGGCACGACTTATCCTTCAGAGCAAAGGCCACAGATTGGCCAATGGTGGGCATAATCTCGGGCCATGGATATGTTTTGTTTGAGCCACAGACAAACACATAATGATTTTTATATTTCAAACATAAAACACAGAGACAAAAATCTATTTCCAGCTTCTCTTGAAAAATAGATCATTTGGCAACACTGTGTTCCCATCCCAATGGTCACAATGGGCTGAATGCAGCAGCTGCTGGCCCCTCCGGGTGAGACCTAAGATTCCAGTCCTCAGCGATCAACCCTCTCGCCTCCGTGACACCCATCAGGTACTGCTCCTCACTCTCAGACCTTCCCACCCCACGGGCATTTGGTTTTGTAATCCCTGACTCCAAACAACCTCCAAGAGCTAGAGGCTTGTCAGTAAAGTATAAACAAGTTAGAATCCCATCATAGAAGTTTTTCCAGCTTAGAAAAAAAAAAAGAATGATCTCAAGGGGAGGGAAAAAATAGTTAAGCAAAACAAAAGATTTAAATTAGGAGAGGGAAGAGAAAACCAAAATTACTAGAAAGTCAGAATGGTCTTCAAATCAGCTTCCAGCATCAGAACGAAGACTATTTTGAGTTCATTTCAATAAATTTGCAAAGAAACCTACTCAAGGCCAATAAAAATAGATGATATCTATCCTTAGCTTTGATAGCTAATTAAGTAAAAAATAAAAGAAAAAAGGATGGTCATATACACATGGGAAGCAACACCTAACCACTTATCCACAGAGACTCACCTCAACAAACCTTTGAAGTAAAGCAATCTTCCCTACATCAGCCAATGGCTTATTGGACTACAGCTCCTGACCTCACCCTGGGTGCCTGATTTAAACAATGCATTCTTGAATCTTAAATGCTATTTCAATTATCTGGTCCTTCTTCTGTGACAACTATTAAAATCATATCTACAGTATGATTTCACAGCTAAAAGCTATGGAAGGAGAAAGCCAAAAAAGATAATTTTTCACACTTGCTTCAATTTGAACTAGATAAAATTTGGCCAGAAATCTGGTGAAAATGAGTCTTTATTACGGGGTTTCCTGCTCAAATAGGATTTTGTTATGAAAAAGTCAGAGGCGCTTGGGTGGCTCAGTTGGTTAAGCAGCTGCCTTTGGCTCAGGTCATGACCCCAGGGATAGAGTTCTACATTGGGCTCCCTACTTAGTGGGCAGTCTGCTTTCTCCTCTGCCTCTCCCCCTGCTCATGCTCTCTCCCTCTCTCTCTTTCAAATAAATAAAATCTTTATTAAAAAATTAATAAATAAAATGTTTTTAAAAGGTCAAATAACAATTATGTTACTCAATTATTTTTTTGAGAACTCCAGCATATGAAAACTGAGGGCATATATGTAATCCCAACCACGATGGATGCTGTTAACTTCCAAAATCTTAACTTACGGTCCCCATAGAAGTATTGACTGAAAAACAAGGTGTTACAGTGTCCCATGCTGTTGGTAGAGTAACAGAAACTCAACGCCCTAGCCTTGGACAGTGTCAGCACTGCATCTATTTCGAACTCATCCACCAGACCAGTTTTGAGGGATTTCTTTGCAGGGCTGGGGTGGGCAGAAGACTGTCAAGTGACAGATTTTAATCTGTGTATTTGAAAAATACACAGGCAGGCCACCCTATGCAGACTCACTTTATCATTAAAAAGATCACTAGGGGTTTGTAAAACACCACAAACAAAAAGTGTAGTTTTTCTGTTTTAAGCCAAAAGTGGAGCGAAAATAACACAAGACTGCCACTTCTTAGGGAATTGAGATCCTGCTGCTTTAAATATAAGAAATGTCCTGGAGGATAATCCCTAGAGATAGGGATTCTATACTATAATGGTCACAAACCCTAGAAATGGCTAAGAATGGAGACATTCACAGATTCTGAGAGAAGGCTGCTGATAATAGGGCATTTGTTATGGTCACTTATAGTGTGCCTAGATGGGAGAATGCTATGCCACCATAAAACACTTATGCGAACCACACTACTTACCGTGAGCACAGCCTCATGTAAAGAATTGTCGAATCACTATGTTTCCACCTGAAACTAGTCTAACTTTGCATGTCAACTCTACTTCAATAAAAATACTTCATAATTTTAAAAATGTGAAGAATATTTTATTCACATGGAAATAGTAGTACCATACGTCATCAGGTGAAGAAAACAGCATGGTATCATTTGGGTGGCGGGGGGGATATGCACAGGCACAGTATACATATTAAAAGAATATACACTAATATTTGGTTACCTTTGAATAATGCAAGGGAGACACTTTTTCTTTTCAATGTTTTCTAAGTTTCCACATTGAGCATATTTTCATCTGTTTAACTTTCATAATTTCAAACATTAATGTTTTAAAACAACTTGTGATAAATGATGTAAGACTTCGTTATCCTCTTAGGTGGCTGGACATTATTTCTCCAGTACACGCGGATTTTCCCAGGAGATGCCCTGAGCAATCTGGGCTGTGGCTGTCGCATTCCCCTTCCCACAAGTCAGGGGAGACTTGCGCAAAGCCACCAAGCTGAGTCGCCCCACCAGCACTGGCCACATGCTGTAGGAACTCGTGATAAAAGACAATGTGCTGTGAGGGATGAGGGACCCCAATATGATGGAGCCTCTGTCCTGCCCGCAGCCGCCCTGTTAGTACACTGCACACTTCCTAGTCTAAGCAGAGCAGGGCCACGGGGGAGGACAACCACTTGCTCTCCTGTGCAGAGGTTAAGAGTCTAGCTGCGTGATAATAGAACATGAACCAGAATTCTGATCTCCATCTGAAATCTAGACTCCAAAGTTTTTCCCATTACCCCTACTAGGCCCAGACCTTGCCTCAGATCCTGACTGCCCTAGAAGGACTGGAGCTCAAAAGAGAAAGGAGGCAAAAGCCGACACAGAGGAAAATCCAGAAGCCCCTAAAGCTGGGTTCACATATCTTTCTTAAGTTCTCCCTGGAATTTAAAGTTTGGGATCTAGATCCTGAAGGAGATAACCAGGAAGTTTATACAAAGAAAAATTGAGGCTATCTCTGCTTCTAGACTAAAGAGTACATGTAACACTGCTGAAGAATACAGACTAATTTTTATTGGCAAGCATGCCCAGATGTTAACACATTAGAGCTCAACGCTTTCATGAGATGCCAGGGCATTACTCAGAAAAAAAACACCTAACAACATGCTGGTTTGCATTTTCTGCAATCCTAACCCAGATCCATATTCCATAACCACAGAATGGAAAATAATAAAACTCTTGCCAAGTGTAGGTCAATGCGCTCACTTTGCATAGGGCAAGTGTGAAAGCCCCACTTCTATTAACTATTCATGTGAAGGTGGGCCAACCGCAGCACACCCGGTTTACCTAGCACTGATTTACATATGCACAAGAGCAGAATACAAAGGTATAAGGAACTGCCAGGTGTTTCCTACATAGAGGAGCCCCAGATCTTGAAGAGAAATATGGCAATTACAGTATGTGCTTTGGCAAGGGAATACCAACTTTTCAGGGAACAAAAAATGAGAAAAGGCAGCATTCTCACAAGCCAAGCAGAATAAACCTGCCATATCACTCATACTTACACTCTGAAGTCAAGCATGACAAAACTGCTACTTTAGCCATAAAGAAAAAAATCCCCACACTGTAGAGAGTCAGGAAAAATGATATCCCAGATGTGAATGAGTTGGAACACATATGGAAGAATATAATGATTTCAGTTCAGCTCAGTGAGGTTTCTTTTTTTTTTTCCCTTTTAAAAGATTTATTTATTTATTTTGAGAGAGAGAGAGAGCTCTCGAACAACGGGAGGGGCAGAAGGTGAAGGAGAGAAAAAATCTCAAGCAGACTCCCTGTGGAAAGCAGAGCCCCACAAGGGCTTCATCTCACAACACCGAGATCATAACTTGAGCCAAAATCAAGAGTCAGAAGCTTTACTGAATGAGGCACCCAGGCGCCTCTCAGTGATATTTCTGAGTGGCAAGAATTAAAGGAAGAAAGTCATGAAATAACAAGGTTAAGATCAGAGATTACAGATGAAATAAACCTCACTGCTAAGGAATGCTAACCATTGTGAAGTCAGTTCTGACAGGATACTACCTATTTTAAAGTCATAAACACTAATTGTTCCCATAATCCTCCTCCAATTCACCACCATGACAAACACTCCTCAACCCTCCCCTACCCCCTCTTAGAAACTCACAAGCCCTAGCTTTGCCATCAGACCCACCCACCTTCCCAGAGCACACACAGCCCCATCAAGCTCTTGAAGTACCTGATGTGCAAACTTATCAAGAAGAAGTGATAACTTACAAAATTAAATACTCACTAGGCTGGATGTCATTAAGTATAATTTTAGTGGTGACACCACCATCCTTACTGAAAGAATAAAACCCCACTGCAATACTGCTATCCCCAAGAAAAGACCCACAGAGAGGAGCTGGCTAGTGACACCACATAGGGGCCAACAGCTCTACAGCAAGCGAGGTCAGCACTTGGGCAACCTCTGGAAGGGGCACAGAGAAGGATGAGATGCAGTTTATCCTACAGGAACTTACAATTTAGTCAGAGAAACAAGATGAAATACCTGATCCCATCATAATAGAGGACCAGCCAGTGAATAATGAAGAACAGAATATCTAACCAAATGCTACGAGATAGAGAATAGTGTGCTTAAAACGAAAGAACTTAAAGCACTGGACTCTTTCTAAGAGTCAAAAATTTATACTGTTTCCCCCTTCCTGCCCACCCCCAACCCCAGCAAGGCCATTTAATTCAATGAGGTGAACAAACGGGCACTGAATCTATACTACATATGTTCAGTCCTGTTGATAACAAAGACTAGTTTGGGGTGGTAATCATGTCTGTGTCTTTCCCCTTCCAGTTACCTCCATCAGCTATTTCCTGGGCATGAGAAATGCATTCTCTTTTTTTTTTTTTTTTAAGATTTTTTATTTATTTATTTGAGACAGAGATCACAAGTAGGCTGAGAGGCAGGCAGAGAGAGAGAGGGGGAAGCAGGCTCCCTGCTGAGCAGAGGGCCCGATGTGGGGCTCGATCCCAAGACCCTGGGATCATGACCTGAGCCGAAGGCAGAGGCTTTAACCCACTGAGCCACCCAGGTGCCCCAAGAATGCACTGTCGACTTTCAAAGGGCTGTAGTACATTAATAGTAAGACAAAACTTGTATTTAGATGACTTAAAAACAAATCATGTTATTTCTATCACATATTTGCCTTAATAATTACACTGTGACAGGGTAAATTAGCGTTTTATTAGATACCACGAGTATGAACTGCCATGGTTTTCATTCATTCACTTAGCAAACAATCGATGAGCAGCTCTAGTTGCACATATTCAGGATCCAAGATACAGAAGGGAACAAAACTGATCAAGTTCCTGTTCTAATAACATGTCCTTCTAATTTTAAGGTGTGAAGTACCAGTGGAAAATACAAAAAGAATAATAAAAAAAACTATCAAGAACACAATAAACTCAGGATATCTGGGTGTTCAGTCGGTGCCTTCAGCTCAGGTCATGATCCCAGAGTCCTGGGATCAAGTCCCACATCAGGCTCCTTGCTCAGTGGGGAGCCTGCTTCTCCCTCTGCCTACTGCTCCCCCTGCTTGTGATCTCTCTCCCTCTGACAAATAACTAAAATCTTAAAAAAAAAAAAAAGTATATTTTAAATCCTATAATCCACATTTAGAAAGCTGAAAATCAACTATCCTAGAGTTCTAGGAATCATTCATTCCCCAAAGAGAGGCACAAAAGGTGGAGTAGAAAAAACACCTTTTAAAATATAAAAGATCTAGATTTGAATACATCTCTGCTAACTCTATGGCCTTGGGCAAATTGCCATACTATGCCATTCTGGGTTTCATTTTCCTCATCTATAAAGCGGGCAAATAACTCCCAATTTAGAGGATTGCCATGATGATTAGAAGATATTCACATAAAGCAATAAGCATGATATCTGTCACACAATAGGTACCTCATAAAGAATGGCTATTAAAATTTTAAGGTGTTAAAAAACATTATTACATAGCGTCTAGCTCAGTCAGAGAGACACAAAACTCTCCAAATATGTATGTTAAAGACACTAAAAATGATGCTAAACCATCATTATACAGTATCTTTTCTCTAGGGAGTCCTGATTGGAGACTGATGTTTAAAACTTCAGTGTTTCAGGGATGCCTGCATAGCTCAGTCAGTTAAGCTGCTGCCTTTGGCTCAGGTCATGATCCCAGGGTCCTGGGATGGAGCCCACATTGTGCTCCTTGCTCAGCAGGGAGCCTGCCTCTCCCTCTGCTTGCAGCTTCCTTTGCTTGTGCGCTCGCGCTCTCTCTCTGACTAGTAAATAAATAAAATCTTAAAAAAAATAATAATTTCAGTGTTTCACACGCCTGATACAGATTTTCCTACCTCTCATAAAACAGGACAAGATGATCCATAAGGACATGATGAACCAGCCCCTAAGGGAGGGATTCTTTAGAGAGAAAGGGCAGTTTTAAGAAATATTATGGAATCTCTAGAGTTGACTTCAAACCTTGGGAACCAGGGTTTTGAACTACTAACTGCTTCTTTACCATCATGACATTTATTAAGACATACAGTCCAATTAAAATATTAACAGAACGGACTTTCTAAGAGTCCACTGCCACACTTTCAGGTGCTAATAGAGATATTCAGTCATGCTGCTTTGAGTCCATTTCAGCTGAGTACAGGTTATGAAGGGATGGATCCTTTATTCAAAACTGAAAAAAGTCAAACAGCGTGCTTGCCAACCAGCTTAATTCAGCAGTCTTCTCCTACACCAGGTAACCTAATTTTCTTCTGTTCTTTCCACAGATGTCACAGTATCAGAGATCCAAAATGGCTCATCTTGGCTTTTAAACCAGCACCAGTATTACAACCAGTGTTATAAAAGATTCATGCAATAAAATAACATTCAGGAGTCATTATCTATCACTGATGGTCTGGAAAGCTAGGAAAAACAGGAAAACAGAAAAGTACATCAAGGCCTAAAATGTACTGGGTCTAATACAGATAGGAGCCACAAAAGACTCCTATCTTCCCACCCTCTACCTCTTTTCTCTGCACTGGCAGCCTCAGTTTCCTATCTTTAAATATTTGACATGATCAAGATCTCAAACTTTTAATTTCAACTTCAGGATGACACGTTTCTAAATCTGGTTATGATCTTCAAGGCAATGATGAAATCGACAAAGTCAGTTTAAAATCAGATTGATCTACTTTTTTTTTAATTACTACTGTCCCACTGTCCCACTAAAAATCAGTGATTATCTCTATTCATCAGTGCCAAGGAGACCAAAATCAAGAGCTTGACTCCCCCCACCCCCGCACTGGTTTGCTCTATCAGTTGCTACCAGGCAAGTCCCCTCCCAGCAGCTTACATCCCTACTCACAATAACCACTGTTGCTGTGGCATCAAACTGCCGGTAGCAAAATTCCAGTTCATTTTAAAGCCATCTTTTCTACTCCCACTGATTCTGAGTTTACTCTTACAATTATTCTAATGCACTTAGATTTGGTTATTTTCTGTTTTCACTCTCTATTTTCAGCTTCCTGCATCCCCAAGGGTGGTGCATGCGTGTGGCTTTGTGAGCACGTTATCTCTGGGTCCACACACCCAGGTGTGCCAGGTCTCCAGGTCCGAGTCTGTGCCTGCATGTATGTGTCTCTGTGTGCATCTCTCTGCTCAAACATGTCTGACTCTCATTCGTGTGTTTTCTTTCTCTCCATCAACCTATCTATCCACCTGTCTCTATCTACCTCTTTCCCATCTCTCAGTCTTTCTTCCACTCTTTTCCTCTTTCCCCCACTCCTACCCTCTTCCCCACCCCCCTTCTCCAGTCTCTCTCCACTGTTATTCTGTCTTAAGATGAACCAAAGGAGACAGAGAAAGATCCTAATGTTAAGATTAAAGATAGATTATCCTGTCAATATGGTAGACCAGATAAACTAAAAGGTCTCACACTATAAGCACTTAGGAATGTGAGATAAAATATAAGACATTCTTTTAAATGCCTACAAGAGGGTATGTCAAGAAAGTAAGGGAGAGGACCTGAGGCCTCAGAGAGAACTGAGGTCTTCCAGCAGGGATGGGCTATCCAGCCCTGTAAGCTGGGTCTTAGGTCTCACCTCTCATCCTGGCCTAATTACTAATCTAATCTCCTCTTATTGATTTAAAAGTATTTTGGTTTGTAAGTCACCTTAGTTTAATGCCCTACAGGGTAGGATATAAGCCCACAGAGTTGACAAAAGTTGGAACTCATGCTTTTACATATATGGGCTATGATCTCAACAAAAACTAAACTGGAAGAAAAAAAAAAAAAGTCATGAACCTAGATGAAGAAGGAGGTTGGGCCAAGAGAGGAAAAGGCTCCCAGTCCCTCAGTAACTGGTAACCACTGATGTGTCTGTATCTCTAATGTGGTTTTGGAGTTCTACTCTACACATGTAGTTCAGGAAATCCCTAGACACATTTATACCAAATTGGTCACATGTCAGTGATATCCCCGGGTACCTGACAGAATTAACTGTAAACTGCTCTTGCAGGAGGAGCCTGCCTCCCAGAGCTCCACCAGATTATGTCTTCTAAAGACAGGCTCATCATTCAAGACACAACAGGTAAGACATAAGAAGAAACAATCCATTATAAGCAAGAGTCAGAAGACACAACAAACAGCAAGATTAGGCTTTCAAGAACTTGGGATAAGAGAACAATTGGAGGGATGCCTGGGTGACTCAGTGGGTTAAAGCCTCTGCCTTCAGCTCAGGTCATGATCTCAGGATCCTGGGATCGAGCCCCGCATCGGGTTCTCTGCTCAGCAGGGAGCCTGCTTCCCCCTCTCTCTCTCTGCCTGCCTCTCTGCCTACTTGTGATCTCTGTCAAATAAATAAATAAAATCTTAAAAAAAAAAAAGAAAAGAAAAAGAGAACAATTGGATAGAGACCGTAAGATAAATATGTGTACAACTGTATCTGCTAACTAAACGCATAAAGAAATAAAAATGTAAGGGAAAAAGAGCATTTTGGGAAAAGCCCATGTCCATATGTATATCCATACATACATATACATGTATGTATGGATATACATGTAAACACATGTATATTCCAGAAATTTAAAACACAGTCATTGAAATCTGAAACTAAATAGATGGGTTAAATGGCACATTAGACTCATCTGGACACAGGATTGGTGCCCTGAAAAAACACCTGAGGAAATCACTTAGAATGAAGCACTAAGAGATCAAGAACTAACAATGTATAGGATGAAAAAGTCCAACTAACAGTGGCTCTGCACTCCATAACCAGTCAGAATAAAGAAGACTCTTAGCAAATCCCTTTCATCTGATAAAAGGTATCTTCATAAAGGCTATCTGCCCCAAACCAACAGCAATCCTCATACTTAATGGTCAAACATCAGGTGCATTCTCCTCAGGTCAGAAAGTAGGCAGCGACCCAGCTACCTCCAATTCAACATTATACGGGACGGCCCAACAAAAAAAAAACAACACAAAGAGAATTTACTGGACTGGAAAGAAACATAACTGTCGTTATCTGCATATAATCCTCTACTTAGAAAATACAAGGGGCTTTGCAAATCCATTGGCATTAAATACAAATTAAGATACAGAAATTATTTTCATTCAATTACCTTAGTAATCGTGCTCCACTGAAGGAGCAGCACCATCACCCTTACCCTACGTTGTTTAGCAATGTATGGGGACAATTTTGGCCATCACAATGATAAGCAGCTGCTACTTGTCTGTTACCACAGTCCCACACAATGAGGAACTGTGCCACAAAATGTCAATAGGGCATTCACTGAGAAACACTGTGGCCTAGAGCAAGAAACAATTAGCAAATGTAATAATGGTAATATTAAAAAGGCTTAATTTGACTGTGCAGGTTTGCATGGAGCCTGCTGAAAAAAAAAGGCTCAATTTACTGTTACAAAAAACTATCATTAAATTTAACAAAAAATTTTAAGATCTTATACAGAAAATTAAAACATTTTATAAAAAAGCTAAAATAAAAACATATGTATATGAATAAATATTCTGCGTGTGTGCACGCACACATACACACTCATAAATACATACAACTACTCACGTGCATATACATCCTTACTTGGCATCACACCCACCCTGTGTCAGACCCCTTGCTACATGCTGGGCTGGGATATAGCACTAAATAGCAGACAAGGTTCTTGCTCACAGAATTATCAATCCAAGTGTTTGAAAGTTTAAAGATGATCACTCTGTCTGGTGACAGTTCGTATTACAAACCAATCTCTTCCACTTTGAAACTAAAATTGAGTCAGGGGCTTTTCCAGGATACTTGCTTCATCCCAACATTACTCTCCTTTAGCATTTTGATGAAAGGATGATATTCCTACATCCACTAGAGGTCAGGCAAGGAAGAACATATAGAAGGTTATAAAGTCATCACAGAGGGAGTGGGGGGTTGGAAGAGCAGTAAGAACAGTGCTACTACATGCTCACTTCCATATTAGCTTTAGTGGAAGTGTAAGTACAAGCTAACACATCCAAGAATATTTTGTTATACCCACAGTACTATTGTTATTTGCATAAAATCATCCACTTAGAAAGTAAGAATAAGCTCTCGCTGGCTTACATGTTCAGTCATCACTCCTCTATACAATTGGCCAGCCCTATACAACTGCCTGGCCTGGTTTCCCACTTCTCTTTGCCTTATACCCTTACACTTCGTTTTCCATACACACACACCTAATATCCTCTGTTTCTCATGGGCTTGACCAGAGCATCCCTTCTGCCAGGAACAGCCCCTTCTAGGTCAGCCCACTATCCATTCCTGCTCCCACCTCAAATCTGGCCAAGGCTTGGTGGTCCCTGAAAGACCTTCTGACTCATCTAGGCTTACTCACTTGTCCTTCTCCACTCCAACCAATCTTGTTACATGTCTGTGTTCTAGCAATTTTCTTCTATCTCCGTAACTGTTGGTTTGAATGCAAGATCCCCCAAATGTGTACTGACTGTATAAAGGTCAGTGAATAAATTCAAGTATCTTCTATATGCCACCAAGATACTGAAGCAGACACATATATTAACACAAGATATTCCAATATCTTGACACTGATGGGAAGTGCTCCAAGGATTACTGGTAGAACAGAGATGACTTCCTAGAACAGATGAGATTTCAGTGGACCTGAGAGATTCTTATTTGGAGAAGGCTGCTCAAAGGGGGGTACATTTCAGCGAGAAAGAAGAGGATGGGCCAAGGCACATGGTAGACAGAAAAAAACTTTTTAGGGGACAGCCAGGAGACATACATGGCAAGCCTAGAGAGTTCAGAAAGAAAAGCCAAAGGAAAGCAAAGCAGGAACAGTGGATTCAGGCCCGAACTTCAGAAGACCACGAATGCCAGAACAAGAAGCTGCATTTCTCCTGTGAACGAGGGACAAGCCACTTATGGTGTTCCAAAATACAGATCTGGCTGCTGGTATCTGTGTTTAGAAAGATATCCTCTGGAAAAAAAAAAAAATTTGAAGGTGAAGGGACAAGTTTAAATTCAAAAAAAGGAGAAGAGAAAAATCATGCATCTGACTTTTTTTTTCTTATTTTACCTCAGATAAATTAACTGAAAAATGCTTACTTTGTCCTGGCATCAAATTATTAAGCATATACTGCAGTGTTTGAAATCCAGCAGACAACAAGTTATTTAAAAAAAATGCAATTGAAAGCTAAAAGACTAAATTCTGGTTTCTGCTTAGCCACTTAGCCATGCTACTTCTCCAAGTCTCAATAAAATACAGATGATGGTAATTCTCACACCTTCTTTGCGATCAGTGGCAATGCAGGTTAAAGCCAGCGGGATTCATGGACCCACATGGGGACCATATGGAATCAGTACCATCTTAGGATAAGGACCATGTATACAAAGTCCAAAGGCTCAACAATAATTAACTGAATATTGTAAATAACATAAAATTGTGATCAAGTGAAGTAGCTCTTCGAAGGAAAGGAAAAGAAAAATTTGCAAGGCCCAACCATTAACTCAAATGTAGATTAATGCAAAGAGAAGGAATCTCCTAGCAACCAGCCTCTCCTGAGAGGCATGAATTAACACTATCACAGAAACAGGAAAAACACCACTTGGATCACTGATATTTTAATACCAGGCAAATACCTAGTCTTTTACATATGGGCAATACTGACAAAATGTGCTACTGTAGGCAACTAAAAAGTGTCCAAAATGACACCCGGAACGCCAGGGAAGAGATATTTAACTCCCTTATCATTATTTAATTCAACAATCAACAACTGTTCATTGAGAATCAATTTGATGTCGGCACTGTGTGCAAGGAATACATTGGTGAATGAGCCTGTGGCCCACTAGAGGGTAAAGGCTAGGGGAGGAGTGAACCAGATAAAACAGCCAACAGTAGTTAAGTGTTCTGCTAAGGGCAAGTGCTATGGGAGAAGCAAGGAGAGAGCTGAGGCTTCCAAAACCGGGTTAGTCAGCCTCAACGCGTTAAGAGTAGGGGTACTAAATGCAGAACTAGCGTACCAAAGCCACAAAGTTGTTTTGTTTTGTTTTGTTTTTAAAGCACATACTGAGCCTTTAGGACACACTTAAAATATGTAAGAGTGTAAGGAGAAGTGGTGAGAAAGAGTTCTTGGAAGAGTTAGGATTTTAGTGCAAGGGCACCAGGAAGCTACTGAAGGATGATGTGACATAATCAAACACACACACCTAAGAAAAATCACCATGGCTGCACAGTGGGGGTAAAAAATGAAACAAAGGAAGACAAGACCAGAGGACAGGATATTAGGAAGGAGGCTGTGGCCATAATTCAGCGGGGAAGGAAGGTGGTTAAGAGAAGTGGATGGACTTGAAGATATTACAGAGGGACCCAATGCATTTGGTAACGGGGCCCAGCACAGAGATTAGGCACAGCGGAGGGAGGGAGCAGGGAAGACCCACAGGGTGGATGTGCTGCTGGGTTTATCTTACCTGTGGGAAAGCAACAGTCTATTAACCCAGTTAAACCCCAAACACTAACAGCCATGCTAAGTGCCTTTAATTGCTTATTTTTCCCATTTCACAACACCCATTTCCTCAAGTCTAAACAAGATAACCTGTTACCATCCAGGACAACGGTGGCAAATCCAGCCTAAGCAGTAGTTTCCTGAACCTTCTCTGCCTACTATTTATTCTGAAGCCTTAAATGATGGCCAGCGTGTAACCCCTGACCTTCTATGATCTGTTTCTTTGTCAATGACTGCAGAAGAGGTCAATAGCATGAATTTACTTCCCAAACCAGGCTTACAACTGCTTATTTTCGAGCAAATGGTGGTAGAAATTTTAAGCTGTGAAAATGTTTATCATTTGCTTATATGCATAAAGTCCTGAAGGAGAATTTTTTTTTTTTGCTTTTGCTTTTCTCTCCAAGGATGTACTGCCAAATTTAATCTTTTTAACTGTCTTAATAAATCTTTTTAAAAGTTCTGTTTGACATACATACTTCCCAAGATGTTGTAAATGATGTCATTTGTTTCAAATTGTAATGTCTTAGTTTCATTGATTCTGCTTCCTTTCTAAACTTGGTGATGATGCCAGGGTTTCATTATTCATTACCCTCTACTAGCTCATGTCTCTTTAGAATCCTACCATCAAAAAATTACTGGTTCTTCCTTCTGTAAGATTCCATAATGCAAAACCCTGCCTTGCACTCCTCTAGTGAAAGAAGTCACTCAGAAGCCATGAAGATCAGGAACCTCCATCTGCTGAAAAACAAACTGTGCATTCAAGGTACAGAGATCCCCACACCTCACCAATAGGGTTGGCTTTTTTGTATCCATTTCCCCAAATATCCGTAATCGAGGTATAATATTGCTGATACACAAGACAATCCTAAAGAATGCCAAAAATACCACTTCTTCTCTTCCTCTGCCTCTCCCATGACAAAGTTGTGAACAACACACGGTGGTAAAAAGCCCCCCCGTCCTGAGGAAAGCTCACAACATCATCTGGGACCCAGGTGTCTCCTGCCTCGCAAGCTGCTAATGCAGGGGAATGGCTGGTGCTTCTGATCTGGGCTGGGGGGCAACTTTTCAATCCACCCCTCTATTCCAAAAAGAAGTCCCACTGACACAGCCCAGGACCTGCCACAGAGAGCAGCCAACAAGAGCGTGCCAAATGCAGCACGCAATACAGAAGTTA
Organism: Lontra canadensis; assembly: GCF_010015895.1. Taxonomy (NCBI): domain Eukaryota; kingdom Metazoa; phylum Chordata; class Mammalia; order Carnivora; family Mustelidae; genus Lontra; species Lontra canadensis. The sequence continues at coordinate 6,069,677 of NW_022631094.1, read as the reverse complement.
CAGCAGAAAGAGACCTTCCTCTCTTTATTTCTGAAAGTTAATCTGTTTCCTGCTAGGTTCAGAATGAGGCTCACCTTGGTTCCCAGTTTCAGCATCTCAGTGTTTGGGGGGATTTTTACAAAGCCCCTTCTTGAGGAGCCTCTCGGATTGAAATAGCGAAACAACAAGCAAAGGAGCAAGGGCAGGGATGAAGAGAAGCTAAAGGGAAATCCTAAGAAGTAGAAATATTGGAGAGGAACAGAGAAGAAAACTATCCAATCACGAGACCAAGATCCTTCTGTGGCTGGTAGAATGGCACAAATACCATTCCAAAAGAGGCCAAAAAGCTCCACTTAACATGACCACTTGGAAAAACACTGTTTCTTTAGATATAAAAGTGTAAGATTGTTATTTTAGTAAAAATAGCAGTTTTACTTTATGGTAATACTAAGAAACCATCACAAAAATTCCTATCCAATCTACTTTTGGAGGCTTATGGCTAAGCTGTAAAGACTTGATTTTTAGAGTTAGAATCACACTTCTGTTTTCCATTCCCCAGAGTCTGGCCAACATTCAAGCAAATGCCTTAAGCCTGGGCGGGGGACACTGGGAAGCAACTTACATTGTACATAATGTGAGAATGTATAGGGGAGTCGGGTGTGCTGTGGATAAACACACAAAAGCATAAGAAAATTCAGTCCACAACAAAATTTATTTATGCATTTTGAAGTAGGCTACACTGAATAACATGAGGGGCAAATAAAGTTACTAAGGTTGAGATAGCCAAGTAATAAATCAGACATTTTTTTCTACTTTCAAATACAAAACCATTGAAAGCCCATACTTGCCACAAAGAATATACAACACGAGCAAGAGATCTTTGGATCAAATTTTCATCAGCTACTCCAAGGCACCCCCAAAAGATTTCCAAGATGCTGGGGAATGGTCCTAAAGAAAGTACACCTTGACTGTCAACCCTCAACCAAACCTCAAGCACAGGGTGTAGAAAGTGTCATCCTTCAGATCTTTTACCTTTGTTTCCATATCTAGGAGGTCATCAGCAAGGCTACCACAGGGCCCTGGCAGGCATCCCTGTCCTGGGTCAGTGTTTCAGTCTGGTTCAGTCCACAGACAGCCCTATCCTGCTTCCCACCCCTCCTATTCCTTCTGCAGTTTATGACACCTGGATGTCTGAGCCCAACCTCCACACACAAGCTCCTATGGTAGCAAGTACTATATCCTGTTCACCTTCATACACCATACAGGGTTAGCACAGAGCCTTCTCTATCAATGTATGCTCAATAAATTATTAAATAATAAAACAACTGAACCTCACCTGCTAAAACGAGGAGGTAACTGAGTAAGGAGTCTTTCAACCGCACTATGTCATATTGCTTCGATGTCATATTCATGAAGCTTCAGAAAACTTTATGTAATGGAGCAGATAAAATAAATATGTTCCATAAACATTTCATGCTGATTGTTTCCTCTGAGCTTCTGTAGAGGTATTATTCTCCTTCCTCTCCTCCATTTGCTCAAGTCATAGTTATAACAGCTTAATACTTAGTGTATGCTATGTTCCAGGCACTGTACCAAGGCATTTCACCTACAGGAAATCCAATTCCTCACCATAACCCTGAAACTTGTTAAAATTATCCTCACAATAATTTTTTTCTAATGAGGTGTAGAGAAGTTAAAGAAAATCCCCCAAGCTCACACAGCTATAAGGAGTGGGCAGATTCTAGGCCTGGGAGAGTAGGGACATCTGACCAAAGACAAAGGTCATTCTTTTCAATAACACAATGCTACCTTGGACCCATGAAACCACCTCTGACATTCAAAGATTCTATATTAATGTCCCCTATTGTTCCACAAGCATGCAACACTGGACCAAAAGCTACCAGGGGCAGAAGTCTTCAGAGCTTTTTGTCTTCATTTCCAGGCTGTCAGATGTTGTTTTACGCTGTACCAATGTATTTATCTCAGCCAGTATCACCTCCCTTTTTTTTTTCCTTTCTTTCTTTTAATCAGCCAGTAAGGGGAGATAAATTAACCACACTTAATAGACCTGCTGTGAAATATCCCACCCACAATTTGCAAAACAATGTGAGCCCCAAGTAGGTGCTCACCCAGTACATGTCTAATTAAGTATAGTAACACCCTCCCCAAACTCAGCCTCTAGGCAAGTCATAAGGGCATGATGGGTTGAGCTTGGTAGGAGCCAGAAAGGTAGGAGCCAGAAAGCCATTCTCCCAGCCCCTCTATTAGATGGGGAGTCACTCCAACAAAACATTGAATCTTCTACCATAGGCCTTCCTACAAACTCTAGACAATGGGGACCTGCCTTGCTCTGTGTCATGCCTCAGAAGACACCATCCACTTCATTCCTTCACACCTTTGGAGAAGATTCCATGGTCCTCTCTGCTAAGAGCTCTAGCCCTAGGAGCCTTCTCTCAGCTCTCCCTCTCAATGTGTTTGCATCCCTCTAGAGTCAACTGAGGAATCCCATCTGAGTAAATTGCATTTAATTCTAACTTCTTCTAAATCTAAAATCTTTAACAGAATAAAATTTCTTTACAAAATATGATGGACTTGCCTATGAGTGCTAAATAGAGTTTGTTCTCTTCTGTGTGGCGTGGCCTGGAGGTCATGAGGAGTTTGAAGGAGTTTCTGCTTCTCCCATTTGATTTTTCTGTCTCCTCCCTCCCTGTGTGTGGGTTTCTTTTCTGTTTTCTGCTTTTAACTGACTAAGGACTGAGAAAGCAAGCTATTTTGTTTGTTAAGGGCTGAAAGCAAAGAAGGAGCATGCGGAGTCCACCAGGGAGAGAGCCTAGAGCAGCGGTACCCCCTCACACCTAGGGAAATGATTCCCTGAGAGTGGAAACTCCTTATGAATAAGACATGCAGCCAGCCTTGGGGAGCACTGGTTTACAATTTCAGCACACAGACTTTAGCATGGGCTTCAGCCCCACTCCCTACGTGTCTCCCGCATTCTAGACAGCTGAGGCAAGAGACAGAGAAGATAAGTAAGATTACAGTACTTTGCTTTCACCCCTCCCTGCTCACTACAATGGAAACTCTGAGAGAAGGGATCTGAGGGAAGGGACCCTCTGTCCTGTTTATTGTGCAATCACAATCACTGATGCCTCAAGCATCCAACACAGAGTTAAGCATTCCACAAATTTGCTGAATGAGGGAGGAATGAATGAGTAATCTAATGAAAATTTCTCTTCCATAGTTAACACCCACAATGCAAAATCTTTTATAGACTCCTTAGGAGTTGGAACAAATAAATTCAGGAAAGAAAACTCCAATGAACTGTGACAGCAGGAGAAAATTGATTCTTTTCAACCTTAAATGAGAGAAAAGAGTGCAATTTCATCAAAGTAACCAGTTATAGGTACGCAGCCACCAGGATCAACAACTCTGAGATCTGCTGGCTGGAGTCCTTCAGCACACTGACATGACATCCCCCAAAAAGCCCACTTCGAAAAGGCCAAAGGCAAACACAGAGAAACTACCCTATAGGAAAACACAAAACACCTCTTTGACCTTGTAAAGAAGGTACCACTTCTGTTTTTTAAACAAAGAACACACACACAACACACACCCCAAAGGGGGTGGGGGGTGAAAAAATAAAACAGGGAAAACAACAGGTGGAAAAACTTTAGAGAGAATACAACTTTATTTTTACATTTATGAATTTCCCTAGAAGAGAGTTAAAAAATAAAGCCTAAATTTGGACTACAGTAAAATAAATGTGCAGGATCCATTATAAAAATGAGTACAGGGGCGCCTGGGTGGCTCGGTGGGTTAAGCCTCTGCTTAAGGTCATGATCTCAGAGTCCTGGGATCGAACCCCACATCGGGCTCTCTGCTCAGCCTGCTTCCCCCTTTCTTTCTGCCGTCCTCTTTGCCTACTTGTGATCTCTGTCAAATAAATAAAATCTTTTTAAAAAATGAGTACAGATCTGTTTTATGATCCAATTGCTACTTATTTCTAGCAAGGTACACCATCTATCAGAAGAAACTAAAGGCACTAAGGGGTCTCCCTGTGCTGAGTCCTGTCTGTCCATCAAGAAGGAATGGGTAGGGAGACCTGTGGACAAAACAACCAAGAGCTCTTGGACACCAAGAGTTGAGAAAGAGAACACTGATTACACACCAGACTGAAGCAGGGTGGTCACAACCAGAGATTTTAATTCCAAGTAACATCTAAACCAAATGGAGAAAACTCTTAAAACTAAAACCATGCCTATATAATCAGTGATTATCTGAAAGTAATAAAGAAATTAGATAAGCCAAGTATATAGGCAAGTAAGATTATAAAAGAGTGCCACTTCAAAAATGGAAAAACAGAATACACAGTTCAGAACAAATACAGTGGAGCCAACACGTTAGAAAACCTGGTCGGACAGCTACACTAAAATGTGAAAACTTAAGGTGCTTCCCCCGGGAGAATTTTCAGAGGGGGAGAGTAAAGAACTGGCTCACTGCTTGATTCAGATGGCATATATATAAAACAGATGACAGAGAAAGCAGAACAATCAACCCCTTTTACAGCCATTTATATCCCACAGAATCTGAAGATTATTGTTTTAGTCCCTATATGTCACTCTACAGCACTTCTAGGATTCCTGGCAGTCAAATTCATCACATTTGCAAATTAAAAAAAAAAAAAAATCACCTATCAGTATTTCACCCACTTTTAGATCTAATACATAACTTCTATTTTAAGAAGAAAAAGAATTTACTTCCTACCTCAATCTGTAACTATAACCTGCCTTTCAAACATTCCAATTCTAAGGAAAAGAGAAAAGGAAAATCGTGCTTTCGGGGGGGGGGGGTCACCTCAGACACAAGGAAATGTGATGCATAACTAATGATAAAATCTGAGATGCAACTACCAAGGCAGAGCTATTCTGAATTTAATCAAGTCTGCTGAGCTTCAGAGGGATGGATAATAGGCAGCCAGATGGACAAGATTTGCATTCAGAAAAGCTACACTAAAAAGATCCAAATAAATGTGCCTCAGAATCCTGGCACCAAAGATCTGTTGCCCAGTTTAATAAAACCTGAATTAAAACAATCACAAAAACAAAAAATGTTTAAACAATCCATTTCATTTCTAAAGCTGAATCAATAATAAGGCAATTAGCCCAGCACAATAGAGGCTCAGTCTTAATTCTCTTTTTGTTCCATCTGAGTGCTCAAGCGTTGCTGCCACATCAGGCTCTGATCCAGGTTGCACTAAGAGAAACAGACACAGAGAGGATGAGAACCCGTGAATTCTCTCTCTGTAACTACCTGGTGAATGGTGAAGTCAACTTTATAACTTGGACACATGTGAGTACAATTATACACACATCAGTGCACGCAAAAATTGTGACTCTTCTGCAAAACCTGAGCCATGGGGTAAAGACAAGAGGAAAAACAGAGGGCTATAATGTTACAGCAAAGTACCTACAGTCTGCTATTTTAAGTCAGCATGACTATAAAAGAAAAACAAAGCCAGATTTTTCCAGGGCCTTCAAAGGGTCATTCATATTTCTTGGTTTGTTAATCTAGTAAACAGTGCTCAATAAAATATGCTGAAGGCTGGGGGCTCAGGACTAGTCCTGGCTCCTTCTCATGACTCAGTGAGGGGATGGGCAGCCAAGCCAACCCATGCCTCCAGAGCCCTAGGCATGCTAGGGAGGTGGTCATGAGATGTCAAAGACCCATTTTGCACCTGCCCCAGGTCCAAAGGCCGGTAAGCGGAGGGGCTGAGATTCAGAGGTACCCCAGGCATGCCAATTCTCACTGGGTTCAATTAACAGCAACCCCACAGAGACCATTTTCTTCCAAATTTTTGATGGAAGTTTAAGTGGAGCCTCTGATCGATTCCCTGTGTCAAGAAAAAAGAAGGGGAAAGATCCATATTTATTCAATTTTTTTCCTACTGCAATTTTCAAGGTTTGATTTAGTTTAATTTTATTTGATTTAATTCTAAGAATAGCGGAAACGTTAGAGAAAAATGTTAACAGTGATTAGCGCTGATTTCAGTGATGGCTTTAACTTGGTGAAAGGTATTTTCTTCCACAATTATAACATCCAAGAGAGTTCATTAAAATCTAACCTTTCCATGGTTACTGTATCCAATGGAAGGGTACATTTCATTCAGACAAAATTTTCAGTAACCTCGGGCCCTTTGGAAAACCCTCTAGGTAAAATGTCCCCTTCCCCATGCCATTCACAGCTGGTCAGCCCCATCATCCTCCTGAGATGTTAAAGCACTCAGGGTTCTGTTGTAAGTTACTGCCAGCCTCCTCTACAAAGTGTTAACTGGCCTTACTCCTATCCCAGCAGAATTATTTTGGTGGGGACTATTCAACAATAAAGCCAGAACAAAGGCTATGGCCCAGGAGAGCACTCCATCCCCAGACATAAAGACACTCCAGACACAAGACGGGGCACTGTGCACACACCATCTCCTCCAATACACTTCGCTCGGCACCTGCTGGACAGTTAAAGGCAAGGGGCAAAGGGAAGCCACTGCGGTTGTAAAGGACCAAGAGAAGCGATCAGACTTGCATTTTCCGCAGATTCTAGCTTCAGGTCGCTATCAAGATCTTCCTCCACCGACGGACCAAAACCTTGCTTTCTGATTCTAACTCTCCACAATCGTGATCAAGTTTGCCCAGTTTTTCAAGGAGAAACTTCAGAATGAAAAGCTGTGCTCTGCCCTGGTCTACTTCTGCTTGTTGTGCCATGGTTCTTGGGTGGGGTTCACAGTCCATTCAAGATATAAACAGCTTTTCAGTAAACCTGCACTTAACCAGCTTGGCTGAGTCTTTCCTACAGCCACCCTGTGGTCCTCCCTTGGTTATAGGACACAAGCTGGAATGGCTTCTGTGCTGGAAGGTAAAGGTGCCAGGTTGCTGGACCATAAAGCATGGTGCTAAGACCCTGGACCTGGGAGTCACCCAGAGCTGGCTCATGTCCCATGCTGGCTACTAACTATGTGCCCTTGGGCAAGATCTTTAACATCCTTATGTCTCAGAAATCGCCAGGATTCCTAGCCACACACACAGAAAAAGTCAAAGCACCACGTGCTTCACTGAATTTATATCTGTTCTACAGTATAATACACTGTTTTTTAAACTCCAAGTTAGGCCCTTTGGGAGGATATGATATTAATTTAGAGGATCATGAATCATACTTTGAAAAAATGAAATACAACAGAAAAGATCAGAACATAATAAATATAAAATGCATAAAGGTAAATATTGTTTCATGTGTGTTTATGATATAAAACATAGATTTGGGTTCAGATGATAAAATGTATTTTCTTACTATGGGTCACAGTCAAAAACCTGGAAAACCACAAGTGTATCAGTAAAACACCAATATGGTTATTACTAGAAAAACAGCAAGCCCAATTGCAAAGAGCCTTAAATATAGCAGATTTTTCTTTCACCTACTGATTAAAATCTTTTAAAGGGTCTAGTCGCTTGAGAGAAAAAAGTAATTAAAAAGAATCCAAAATAAACTACCAAATGCTGCTCAACTTAGACATCCAATAAGTAGTTTTTGCTAATTCAAATATTAGTATCATGCACCTTCTCAAATAGTAATTTTGTAAATTGCCTTTGAAATTTTAAATCATTAATTCCACTCCTGGGTTTCTACCCTACTGCATAGCAGTATCACCACATTTACATGTTATATATATTGGGGCAGAGGGGTGGGGGATGGTTTGGTTGTTTGGTGGTAGTGGTTTTATTTTAAACAAACCCAGCTTTTTAAAGAAGAAATTACACATAAATATTCACAGTTCTCTCTGTATAATGCAAGCTATAGGAATTTTTTCTTTCTTCTAACTTTCCTGTATTTTCCGATTTTTCTCTAATGGGCATACTGCACATTCAAAATAGAGAGGATGATAAAACAAACTTTCCTTTTTAAGCATACCAATGCCACAGAGTTTTTGAATTTTACCATTAAATTTCCAACCTCAAAGAACAAAGAAATTTATTCTAAAACAGCAGAAATGTTGGCAGCCGCTTAAATGGAAAAGGAAAGGGTCAATAAGAACTTCACACCATGAAATGGGAAGACAAACATTAAAAATCAAACAAGTAAAGGTTAAAATTTATTCACCTCTGAATAGGAATATTGTTTCAATCTAAGATAAGCAGGGTTATGCCTGGTTTAAGGCAGACCTATATTATTACTGACCTGATATGAACTAAAGAGTTACTTTTATGTCTGAATAAAAGAGAAGAAATTCATATTTCTCATTTCTGCAGCACCTAGCCTAAAGGTATACTCAGAGATGAACAAAAATAATAGGAAAATCCAATAATCACTCTGAGCCCTAAGTGGAGAATGAAATATAAACTGTTAGAGGAGGATGTTTTCAACATCACTGCAAACAGTGACATCTCTAATATGTATCATTGCTGTTTACCATCTTTTCTCTAATGCTCAACAGGACAAGTTCTACAAGTTCACTTGCCCCCATCTTCATTAATTCATGTAGGAACACAGAGAAAATTATTAAACTAATAAATTATTAGCCAGATCCTGGCATACATTACCATCTGAACTATTAAAGGCAAGGGGGAAGACAATGTTTTATTAAATACTGCACTATAATACCAAGTTGAAATAAAATTATGAAAGAGATTGGCACTGCTAGGCCCAATGCTGCTGACATTCCAAGTGTTCTACAACAGGGCAATGCTGCTGCTGGCTTGGGAAGACAGTGGGAAGGAGAAGGTGTGCACTGCCCAGGCCTTTCCCCAGGGGGAGTCAGTAACTACCCAGGCAGTCAGCAATCTCACATGGAGCTGCACTGTTCTGGGGGTAGAAGACAAGAGCTCCAAGCTTGTCCCCAGGTAACAGGTCAAGCAAGCCCAGACTGACCCAAGAACTAGGAGAAACAGCATCAGGAAGTTCCTTCGGGCGTTTGTACCTGTTCTCAATCTATATGATTTAATTTCACTTCTCAAAGCTAACCACCCCAAGCTGAGTGTCATATAGAATTATTCCTCACAAAAGGCCAAAAAAAGGAGGAACCAAATCAAACAAAACTTGCTTGGAAAATTACTCTGGTTTCATTTGCTCAGCACAGCCTTTAGCCTGGCTGTACTCTGACATCAAAAGAATCTGTGTTAATCACTGATTTTCCAGTTATTTTAAGAAGAAATGGAAAATCACCAACTCATTCTGAGTCTGAGGCACTTGGTAACATTTACAGTTTACCAAGCACACACACAAAAAGCTAAGAATATAGCCATCTCTGAGCCAACCAAGCAAAACAACTACACCCAAGCAGCTGATCAGTCTGTGATGGAACAAACCATGTTTCTTCTCTGCTCTCTCGACTTTGAATTCACTTTGGTACAGCAAAGGAAAAACAGAGGAAGATTATTTCACAACTTATAAAACACACATGCTAATACATTCACACCATGGTCTTCTTTAAGTCCTTATCCTTATCAATACAACCTCCTGTGCTGGGGAATACATGTTTATTCTGCATAAACTCTTTAAAAAAAAAAAATACTAATTTGTGTTACACATAAAATTTGTTATTTGGTTCGTAAACATGCAATGACTAAACCTTAAAAAAACAACAAAATTGGAAGTTATAATTGCAGGAATCATTTTTATTAAATTTAATAAATGAATGGAAGGGTTCAATTCTAAAACTGAAAGGTTTTATAGTAGGGGTACCTGGCTGGCTCAGTCACTTACTTTAGCATCTGACTCTTGATTTCAGCCCAGGTCATGACCTCAGGGTTGTGAGATGGAGGCCTGCATTGGGGTTTTTGCTGGGCGTAGAGCCTATTTTTAAGATTCTCTCTCCACACCCTCCCTCTCCAATAAATAAATAAACACACACAAGATTTTATAGTAGAATCCTCCAACCCCCCCCCTCACCTCTTTTAAACAAAGGAATAGAGTCCCACAGGAAGTAATCTCTCCAAGGTCCCAGAGAAGTGGTGACTAGATCACAGATGCCCTAGTTCCAGCCCACTGCTCTATCATATTAGGCTTCCTTTAGCAACACAATCTGCTTTAGACAAGAAATTTTGGGGCGCCTGGGTGGCTCAGTGGGTTAAAGCCTCGCCTTCGGCTGGGGTCATGATTCCAGGATCCTGGGATCAAGTCCCGCATCGGGCTCTCTGCTCAGCAGGGAGTCTGCTTCTCCCTCTCTCTCTGCCTGCCTCTCTGCCTACTTGTAATCTCTGTCTGTCAAATAAATAAATAAAATCTTTAAAAAAAAGAAGAAAGAAAGAAAGAAATTTGACCCCTTGAATTTAATGGTGTCATTCTCCAAACCAGAGGACAGAGAGAAAATTTTAAAAATAAGTTAAAAAAAAAAATTTTATCTACCATATCTTAGTAAGAAATACTGACTTATAAAATGTAAAAAACCAAATACCTACCAGTATTATCACTTCCATCCTTCAGTACCTCATCCCCAACACTCAAGAATAGGAAGATGCAGCTCTAGAACTATGTAATCCTGACAAGATATCCTTCCTAATATACCACAGAGATCTTTCACAGAATAATCCCTTTATCCCTATTTATCTTGGTCAACTCAAGAAACCTACACTCCCAGGGTGTCCCTTATCATCCCAATTTTCTACACAACCTCTAAAGACATCCTCCAACTCCTAAAACCCTTTCCTTCTGAACTCACAGTCATCCTCAGCACTCTACTCTATATCGTCCACATACAGTGGTCCCCGCTCTGACGACACGACTTCCCTACACACTCTGATATTCTCTCCCAAACCTGATCACTGCCATGTTCACACCACAACTCCTTTTCCCTCCAGGCCCTGCTCTTCATCCCTGTCTTTCCCATGCCAAAAATCAAGGTAAGGGATCCTACACTGCTCATGACTCCTGTCTACCAGGACCACATCCTGACCCTACCTTAGCCCCATCCCCACAGTCACACATCTGTAATCAACATTAGCGACACTCCCTGACAATGTCAAGCAGTCCCCTCCAAACATCATCTCCTATCATCATTCCAGCTCACTCCCTCTGGTATCCCAACCCTAATTCCAATCAATTCTTCAACCCATCGAGTACATACACACTGATTCTGCTACCTTTTTTGCTACCTAATCCTTTCTATGACCTCACTTCCCTCTTTATCCAATTCAGAGTTAGTGAGTCATCAATATAGTGGCTCCCTGGTATACTTGCTTGTCACCACACTCCTCCATCCCTCTCTAGAACTCTCTTGGTAAACCTAGACTGGGTTAAATCCAACTCTTCACCCCTCCATATCTGCCCCAGCAGCTGTACCCAGCTGGAGAAACATGCATGGTCATGTGACTGGTCCCTCTTTCAATTCTTGACAATCCTCCAGTGGGCCCTTGGTGTTGCTAAGCAGCTCCTCTCTATTCACATGGTCCCTCCAACCCCCACCATCCATCTTACTCTTGCTGCCCGTCCAGCTGAGAAGACAGAGCCAGGAGAAGCACTGCACCCACTCCCGCCTCCACTCTGCCCACCCACCCGCCTCTGTGCCTCAAACACTTTTACCTCTGGTTCCTACTAGACACATGCTACGCTCCTTCCCAAGGCTGACCGCGTCACTCTCCTCTCCTCTCTCTCAGCTCTACTGCCACATTGTCGGCTCCTTTTCATTCTCCCTCGCGTCTTTATCTCCCCTCCCTAGGACTCAGGACTTCATCCTCACACCTTAGGCCTCTCCCTCTCCACCTATATGAGGCCTCCTTGGTGACCTCAGCCACAAGACTCTAGAGAGCCTCAGCATGCAATGACTTTCACATGTTGTCCCCTGCATTGACTTCTCCCCTCACTCCCACATTGACCGTTCTACAGCCTCCCTGACAACCTACTAAAGCAATCAAAATCAACATGTTCCGTATCTACTCCCCTTCCAGTTTTTCCCAGCTCATGAGACAGCAGCTCCACTCCTCAAGAGACTCAGACCTGGACTCATGTTCTACTCCTCCACGTTTCCCACACCCATACATCCGAAACATTAGCAAATCCTGTCAGCTATACCCAGGGCGTAACCACTCCTCACTGCTCTCGCTGCTGTGACTCATCTTCTCTCCCTGGTCTCATGCCTCTTGACTCCTCCACAGCAGCCAGAGGAATCCTGTCAAGGATTCCACAGGAATCCATGTCTACTCAAATCCTGAAATGGTACCCATCTCAGAGTACCACTGAGAAAGTAGTCCCACTGGCTCCAAGGCGGGACACGCTGTGCTCCCTCTGCTCTCATCCCACGGCCACCTCCCTGCCCTCAAACCCACGAGACACATACCCAGTATGCGCAGAAGTCTTCTCCCCCAGACAGCCACATGGCTCCTTCCCTCACAGCTCTCAAGTCTCTGCTCAAATGTCATTTTACATGAGAATAACATAATGTCACTTCATATAAACATTACCAGAGTAATACCTAAGACATAGCAGTTATCACTATTCTAAGAACTTTATGTATATTAACTTATTATTTATTACAAATCATTTAATAATATTATTATCCTTATTTAACCAATAAGGAAACAAACAGAGAAATTAAAGAGCTTGCCCAAGTCACACAGCTAGTAAGTGATAAAGGATGCATCTCAACTCAGGCGGTATACTGGTTTCCCCTGGTGGCAAAGGTGCTCTCCTTCACCAGCTGGAGGAAGGGGACAATGGGCTGGAGGCAAGCTGAGCAAAGGGGCAAAGGCTTGGAACAAGTCGTCCTGGGACAGAACATGAGCAAGTAGTACCCCATCAGTGGCAAAGTGCCGAACACAGACCCCTTTATCAAAGGAAATGCCGGGATAATCCTACACATTTTGATTAAAAGCGTATCATTTGTTTCTTGTCTATTACTTCCTTATCAAACGATCAGTGATTATAGCCACATCTTCCAATCAAATTACAGACCAAGCACAAATAGCCAAACTTTGTAAAACACATTAGGCAAACCAGTGGAAAGAAATCACATGAAGCCCAAAAACTCCCCAAAGTGTCACATGTGCTCATTACTTCGGGCATTACACGGCAGAAACGCTATACTTGGGTTATGATCTATAAATCTTTCAAGCTACTGAAATGACACAGCTACTAAATAACACTTCAAAGCTCTTGAAACCTTAGAAATTAAGGTTTTATTTACATTATTTTCAATATTGCCATATGTTTCTTAGGAAACAGGATTGTGTAGCTAAAAATCCTTAAGTGACTAAGATGATGATGATAATCATGAGCATCTTAAGGACCAGAGTGATGTCTCCTATCACCTGCTTTTTTTTTTTAAGACTTTATTTATTTATTTGATAGATCACAAGTGGGCAGAGAGGAAAGTGGGCAGGGGTGGGGGGGAGAGCAGGCTCCCCGCTGAGCAGAGAGTGTGATGTGGGGCTCAACCCCAGGACCCTGGGATCATGACCTGAGCCAAAGGGAGAAGCTTTAACCCACTGAGCCACCCAGGTGCCCCTCACCTGCTTTTAAATATAAATAAAAAGTATCTCTCTGGTTTATGTTTTCACCAGTAAAAAACAGTCAGTCTCGGGCTCTCCTGGGTCCAGCAAGCTGGCAGGAAGGAGGTTGGACACAAATGGACCCCTGCTCTCCACCAACAAAGACCGTGGCAAAGAAAGCAAGCCACTCATGAAAGACAACTAGATGTGATAATTCCTGTTCATGAGTTTTATGTTCAAAATATGCACTATACATGGCAATTGTACACTGCCACGCCTTTACTAATAGTAGGCAAAGGATAAGAATAACTTCCTGCACACAACTGTGTCCTGAAAGTCAGTTAACTTAGAACAATTAAGTACAATTTCAATTAACTAAAATGTTCTGTATTTAGGGGGGAAACTCTACATTTTTCCTTTGAACATGTTTGTCCAGAGCCTAAATCAGAGATTATTCTTTAGGGATTTATTTATCATGTTAAGTATTTTGAAGAGAACTTTTGAACCTCGCTGATCTATTATCTCATTTCTCAGGCAATTAATTAATAACAGAGTTTTACACTGTGGAATCAAACATTGGTTAGAAGCATATTGTTTCTTTCTTGCCTGTTATTTCCTTACCAGACTATACAATTACGGCTACATTTTTGAAAAGGTCCAAATAGCCATCATTTCCCTCCATCTTTTCTGCTGATCAGCTACCAATCAACAAAGTCTGATATCTAAAAAAACAATTTGCATTTTAGAAGTCTATAGTATAGTCTTAATACCAAATTTTCTCCCATGAGACAAATAACCACAAAATATTTTAAGAAGTCAAGGAGACTTTCTGATTATTTTTTAATAGAACTTCCAAAAGACCTTTTCTTATGAGAGTAAAGAGTGCTAAATACAACCTATAGAACATGAAAATTTAGAAGTAAAAGCATCTATGGTCTGCAACTGCTTCTCAAATGGTTTAGGGAAAAAAATAACAGTATGTATGAAGAAAAACAATAAATAAAATAAATGTGGCAAAATGTTACCAGCTAGTGACTATAGGTGAAGTTAGTCCTTCCATTCCATCTTTATGTTTTAAATAGCTTAGAAATAAAACATTAAAGGGCATGTGTTAGCAAGTTTACTACACAGAAGAAAAGTTATTTGAGATAAACTATCTCCCCCACACTCTCCATCTTTTCTTCCCTCTCATTCCACCCTGACTACCCCTTTCCTAATCAAGCTTCTATTAAAAGTAGTCTGTCACCTCCTACTCCCTGCTCCAAGGAGCTTTAAAACATGGCTTCTGTCTCCTCTCAAATGAAACTGTTCACACCAGAATCATCAATGACTTCCTAATACTCAAATCTGCCAACAAATTTCAGCCCTAACTGTACCCCATCTTTTCTGACAGGGACATGACTGTAAACTCAGTATCTCCATGCAATTTTCCTCCTCTGACCCCTATATTTTGCTGTTTCATAGAAGACCCACATTTTGCCCCAACTCATGTCAACTCCTCATGCACTGCGTTGAGAAGGTTACTGAAGATCCCACAGGCTCAGCGGGAATGAGTGGCAATCATTTAAGCAATGTCTGCAGTGGGTGGACAGTGGGAAGTAGGAGTGTAGGTGGAGCAGCTTGTCTCCTGGAATTCGACATCCCTCCCTGCTCGACCTGGGTTTGATTTCTTACTCTAAATGTTCTCCTTGGGTAGTTAGTTCCTCCTACAACTATATCTACTTATTTACAATACCTGCCAAATTTTATCCTTTAAGGCATACTTCTCTGATTTCCAGACCTATGCTGCCAACCACCCATGCGCAGGGGCATTTACTATCCGACAGGCATGAACTCATTCAGCACCAAAATGTATTCTTTATTCCAAAAGCGCAAACTGAGTTAAATGGCACTGCTGGTCCCCTTTTTGTCCAAAGCACAAACCTAAACATTCCCCAGACTTCTTCCATTCCCTTATCCCTCACATATTCAAATCCAGCCAACTCTCCTATTTAACTGTATTCAGAAGGTCCTCTCTTATCTACACCACCTTAAGTCCTCATCATCTATCACCAGGACCACTGCAAAATACTCCTAACTCCTCTATCTTTTGTCTCCTACATCCCCAAATCCATTCTCCACACTGCTTTATCAAGATTATCTTTTAAAAATACAAATCTAACTTAATTTGCAAAAAAACGTGTAAACCAAAAGCATATGAAATGAAGGAGGTAAGTAACACAATGCTAGATCATGGCCCCAACTAGTTGTCCTAGTTTCTCACCACCCATCATCAGTGGGGCTGACATTCCTCCCTGTGGTCCATCCCAGGTTCGTTACTCATATCCCATATGTTCCAAACATGACAATGTCTTCGGTTCCCCGAAGCATCATGTTGTTTCACACCTCTGTACATCAACTGATTTTCCCTTAGCTAGAAAGCCCTTGTGCTACAGGCAAACTCCTTTTTGTCTTTTAAAACTATGTTCAAGGGGCACCTGGGTGGCTCAATCAGTTGAGTGTCTGACTCTTGATTTTGGTAAGGTGGTGATCTCAGGGATGTGAGATCAAGCCCCACATGGAACCTGATTAAGATTCTCTCTCACCCTCTCCCTCTGCCCCACCCCCTGCCCTGCACATACTGTCTCTCTCATAAATAAATAAATAATTGCACTATGTTCAAAAGTCAAGTCCTATAAGTAGACCTTCCTAACTCCCACCAAAGAACCTCCCATCCAAGCAATTTACAGATGTCTCTGGTCAAGTTATTTCAAAATCTTTTCATTATAAAGCTTTCTCTCTCTACCCATACACTATGAGCATGATGCATAATCAGTGGTTAATAAACTGAATTAATTTTATATCCCTTTAATGACTCACACTAGCTCAAATTCAAAGTTCTAATTCAAGGTTACTAACAGTTTGTCACTTTTTTATTTCTCCTGTGTATGTATCTACATCTTCCACTTCTACCACCATACTGATGTACTTGTTCATGAACCAACCCCACGTGATCAGCAAACTTTCTCCATGAAGATCTAAATAATAAATATTTTAGACTTCGTGGGCCATACAATCTCCAAGCAACTACTCACCTATGCACTTCAGGTAAAAGCAGCCAAAGACCAGACGTTAATGATGGTCATGGCTTTAAGCAGCATATCCCAGACTAATTTTCAGCTCAGGCTTGCTCACACTATTCCTCTAGCCTGGAAAGCCTTCTTTTCTCTCTTCTGTCCGCCTGGGTTCTCTTCTGCTTAAACCTAACTCTGATTTAGTGCCCTTACTCAGAGACCTTAGACGATGCTCCTTTCTCCACATTTATCGGTACTTAAAATAACAGCTCATTTGATATTTAGCCTCTGCCATCCAGTGCACATGAGCCATTTCGCTGACTTACCACCACCATAAGCCTTGAAGGGCAACAAGCCCTGACTTCAAGGTCTGCAAAGGCCCAAGCTTAGCTCATGACCCTACACATAAGGAGCATATCAACACTCTCCGCTAATCAGGTAAGCTAATATTTCTATCCCATGTGTTATGCCCAGGTACACTTTCACTATTGCTTTACTCGACTTTTAAACGATTACTCAAAATCTCATTCCTTTTTTTTACCATTTTATATATTTTTTTACCATTCTATACATTTTCTATCTAAAACTATAAATGAAAACTTTTTCTTTTAATAGGCTGGGTTTTTTTTTAAAGTATGATCATCTATAATCATCTTATACCCTAATCCCAAGTTTACTTTCCAGAGAAACACATTCTCTTTTATTTTATAAGGAGTCAAAGGTAAAAAGCTTCATTAACTGAATTAACTTTATTAAAGGCATCTACACGTTAAAATGGGTACACCAGTATTAACTGTTATCAAGTTTATGCTAATAACCTACTGCTTTTCATATCTAATTTCTGAGCTGAAACCATATTAACAGAGCACTAAAATTAAGAAAACAAGTGTACACAATGCAGATGCACAGAAAAGAAACCCTATGTCACTTTCTAAGGCCACAAGCACATAACATCTGGAAAAGCTCTTATTCTTCCTCTCAATGTCCCTGCCAGAGTAAAAGTAATTTCAAAAAAGACTGTCTCTGCTTCTTTGCTAACAATAGTTTAAAAGCCAACTTGTTCTCCACTTACAATGGCTCCATTCTGCAACATGGTAAAACAGGCTGTATTCAGAAGGAAGAGGCCAAAACACCTGTCAGTGCTGCAGAATCTCCCCACCCCCACCACCCTACCTTACCCTCAGACCACAACATTCCCTACAGAGAAACGTCATGCAAAGAGAGGACCTAGAAGAATAAAAGCCCATCTTCCAAAGAACGAAATTTTTATGGAGTATATTTTTTGCTCAGGCTATTTTATAATTGTAGCACTTGGAAATCAGAACTAAGTTTCTATATTAAACTTCTACTACTAGACTTATGTCCCTTTAGTGTGAGGTAAACTTCTACGAAATTGACATTTTCAAAAATTTTATATTTCAAGCAATTTAAGGCAGTATAATTTTAATCCTTTCTTATTTATTTTACCCCAAGCAATTTAAGTGAGTATAATTTTAACCCTTTCTTTTTTATTTTACCCCCTTCTTTAATAAAGACGAGGGAGTAAAAAGAGAGGAAAATTCCCCTTCTATCACAAACATTTATCATCTTTGATTTTTCTATTACAGGCCTGGTCTCAAGTAAATAATCTATATGCATACAATTCATTTCATTCTAGCTCCCTAAGAGACTCCACCTTCATTTTCCAGCAAATGGGGTCTCATTGGGGAGGTGCTGCTTTAACAATATAGAATGAACTCTGGATTGGCAATCATAACGCTCTTGGCTGGAGAAAAATCACACCATTTCTCAATGCCTCAATGCCTCAATCCCATGGCCATTTAACAGAAGTAAGAGCAGCCATCCTTAAACAACTTCACAGAAACAAAACAAATCAGTGTGCTATGTAAAAAAAAGAGGTCTGAAAATAGTGATGCTACATGAAAATCTAGTCATACTTCAGCTTAATTTATAACTTAGACAATCTCCCTAATAGTATAATTAACAAGAGTTATTAACATATGTATGCAGTATTTATCAGAATGCAAAATAACAAGGAACTGGAGTGTTCTACTGTGCTCCATTATGGGTCATTCTACTTTGGAATCTGCTTCAAGCTTCATCATTTCTGCTACCCAGGGTCTCTGTTTTTCTACAAGTTGGAAGTCCTTTTCTTCTTGAGGTCTTTTTTTTCCTTCCTATAGATGAACGTACAATCGTTCAAAAACCAGATGCCAGAAACAGGGGTCTAGAACACTGGTCTAGCTAACACTAGAACACTGGTATAATAAAAGTTTATTAGAGGACATCTAGGAAAGGATGTCCTGGAGGAGGCACAGGAACTAAGGGTCCAGGGCAGGAGTAAGCAAATCCTACCCCAGGCTCTTTTTATAAGTAAAGTGTTACTGGAACTCAGCCAGGCCCCTTCATGCACATCTTATCCTGGTGACTTCTGCAGGACTGTGGCAGAGCTGAGCAGCTGAGACAGGGATCACGTGGGCCTTTCGAGGAAGAGTCCGCTGACCACTGATCTAGAGCTAAGGAAAAAGGTTGATGCTGAACACCGGGAAGCATCTGGATACAGGGAATACAGGAAAAGAAGAATGTCTACGGCAAATTAATTTCCAAGAGGTGTACAGGCAAAGATAAGCAGAAACCAACCCAGAAACTTTAGAAATGGTCCCAGGCTCTCTTCCTCCTGCATCCCAGTAATGTCCTTCCACAGCCACTCTCTTCTAAGTAGAAAGCAAGATCAGTCCTTATAAGAAAAACCACAAGAAACGGAAAATAACTGTTTAGCTCTCTGAAAATATTAAAAACAAAAAAAGGCACTACTATTCCATCCTTTTTATCCACGCATGGAAGAAATATAGGGATAAGTAATTTTATTCACGAGTCTCTTACCCTGTAATGTTAATTACCTCAAAAAACTCCAAACACTTGAAACTGTCTGGAAAACATTTACATAACCCGAACATATACTTTAAAAATAATTCATGAACTTTGCTCACAAGAGAACATTTTTTTGTCCTCATTCCCTACCATTTGCCTTTCTTTGCACACAATTAAAACAACACAGATAGGGTGTGTGTTGATGTGTTTTGCAAACTGTGGAAGTTAGTAAAGTTCTAATGCAGCTAGTTAAAGCAATCCAATAGAAATAGGTATTTTTATCCCCTTTTACATATGGAAACTGAGGCTTACAGAGGTGAAATAGGCAGTCACCAACCACAATAATGGGGAAACGGGTTTGAACCAAATCTGTTGGGTTCTAAAGGAGAAAAACATTTTAATGTGATTTAATGCATATAAGAAAGTATGAAGTGAAGAAAAAAAGGAAAATCCCATATATACAATGTCACTTCAATGATGTAAAGAAATATATTAGAAAAAATAAACTGGAAGGAAATAAAATGTTAAAAATGATATTATAAGGGATTCACAAATTCAAAATGAGTATTTTCCTCTTCATATTTGTATTCAATTTATGGTGAGCATTATTACTATAAACAGAAACAAATATAATTTTTTTAAAACAACATTTTTAGAAGTATAACCATTCAGGCCAGTTGAGGATCAGAGCAAATATTTTCATACATTTCAATCAAGGTCAGTCTATATTTCAGCACAATTAAAAGACTGATGAATCATTAAGGAGAAGTTGAATCTTGTAAAAGAAAAGACTCTGCCTTAGAAAACAAGAAAGCCCAGCATATGTGCCATATGTGCTTACTTTCAGAACCAAAATGGATCTTAGAGATCATAGGGTCCAACTCACTTTATAGATAAGCAAACTGAGGCCAAAAATTTAAGTGTTTTCCCAAGGACTTACTAAAAAATTAGTGTCCTTTTGACTATATCATATTAAAAAGATTTCTACTAAGTATAGGTAAAATCAAAAGTTTCAAGCATCCAAAGTGGTAAGCTTCAATTCTTAGGAAAAGTCACATGTACGTACTTCATGTCATTCCCCAATTATGCCAATAAATAAAACATTTCTCATTATTTTTAAGGAGTTATGAAAATAAACAGCAATGACAACATCACTGTCTTTATAAAAATTTCATATCTTATTCGGCCTCTATTGCCAGACTGCCATCCTCCATGGTTAATTTCTATATTTGTTGCTACAGCTTAGAATAGCATCTGTGCCATTTTCTAAGCTAAAGACAGATAATCATTTGTTTCAATGCTAGCTCACTCTTTCTCTTCCTTTCTTGGCAAAACTGGACCTGTGGTTATTAACACAGAGATCTGGATTTCGTGATTCTATTCTACAACTACCTTTTAATGGAAAGGTAAAGGAGTTAACATTTGTTTTCTACCCTTTGCCTCCTCCTCCCCCAACATGCACTTTTCCTATTGCTAATGCATGTATGTAATTAATATGCTGCCACAAAATGATCTGAGTTTATAGTTCAATTATAGGTGGACATGCTTTCCAAAGATAATCATTATAGTATTATCTCTGCAGAGATGTGAGCGTAGCCCTTGGCACTGTCAAACCTCTGAATCCTAAGCTTCTATCGAGAGAGAATAAAGAAATTCCACAAGATTATTTTGAACAATTCTCTCAAGAAATTCAGACAATATTCTTTTTTTTTTTTTTAAGATTTATTTATTTTACGGTGAGCTCACACCACATGAGTTGGGGAGAAGGGCAGAGGGAGAAGGGGAAGAGAAAGAGAATCTCAAGCAGACCCTCCACCAAGCACAGAGCCCGACACAGGATTCGATCCCACAACTAAAGATCATAAACCAAGCCAAATTCACAAGTCTGACAGTCAACCAACTGAGCCACTCAGGCACCACTGGACAACATTCTTTCACAGGGAACAGTAGGAATTCCTGAACCATTCTTCAGAAGTTTGAAAACGAGCTAGAAATTTGCCCTAACCAAGGTAATATACAAAGAACATTTCATGAATACCCATAAGAACCTAAAGAAAAATTGGAATCACTAAACTAACTTCAGCAGGAATGGCTCTTTTAAGATCATCCAGTTTAATTCCTTCCATTTGTAGATGGCCAGAAGGCACGGGACAGCAGCCCTGGTCATACAGCCAGTGACAGAGCGGGAGCAGGGACCAAGACACCTGTATACCAAAACTAGCACTTTTTCCTCCACATATGCAGCCTGGAGATTCCAGAAATCCAACTTCCAAAGGCAAAGGTATAACATAGACCACAACAGGGAAGACAATTTTTTTTTAAGATTTTATGTATTTATTTCAGAGACAGCATGCTTGCACACACACACACAAATGCACAAGCACAAGCAAGGGAAGGGGCAGACGGAGAGGCAGACTCCCCGCTGAGTGGGGTCCTGGGGACCCCAGGACCATGAGATCATGACCTGAGCCAAGACTCTTAACCGACTGAGCCACCCAGGAGCCCTGGGGAAGGAAGGAGTGGCATGCTACTCACACAGGTGCACTCAGCAAAAGCACCTTCTATCTGTCCCTGGTGGGTTTCCTCTTCCTTCTGCTTCTGACTGGGGAGAGAAGGATGGGAATGTAGGAACTCAGGCCCATGGAAAATCAAATAAGGACAACCAGAAGGTTACGCAGGTCTTTCCCGGTCACAAAAGACCATTCGGAGAGCCTCTCTAATTCTCCCACCGGGGCATTTCAACCAAATTAGACAAGCCATGGGATCTGGACACATCAGAACTTTCTACTTTTAAAAATTCCCAAATAGATCCAGGCCCTGTAGTATACTGCTGGCGGGAAATGTAAAGTTCTTTGGTGGGCAATTTGGAAAGATCAAAATCAAAATGCACTTCCAGGAAGATGAAATGGATGTATTTTCCCCTATTTCTTCTGCTAAATAAAACTAAATCCCTGGACATTATAAATAAAACAAATATAAGAAGACTCTGAAAGGTGAGAGAACAAAGCAGACTGGCTAGGAATATCAGGACTAGAGGAACTATGACTTATTTTTTATTTTTTATTTTTTTGACCTCATATAGCTCAGACCTGGAGCTGAAGAAGCGGGCAACTGGCAAAATGAACAAATGCAGACCAAAAAAAAGCCTGCTCTCCCTAGCTAAAAGCACACAAAGGGACCCATCTAAAAAGACAGGAAACTTTTAGACAGTAAGCACACTACTCCAGACAAATACCACTGAAAAGACTATGGCCCCAGCTCTACTCTTACCGACAAAGGCTAAGTGGGAAGCCTAAATGTCTACCCTCGAGAGGTAGCTAATAAGGTACCCCAACATCCCCACCAGAGTAGGGTCAGAGAAGGCCAAGTAGGGAGCTAGCTGGGACTTCATTCCCCACTGGCCAGTAATAATACCCCCCGACAGCAGTAATAAAGAGTCCCTCACCCCAAACATCTGTTAGTTGTCAACAGAACTTAAACTTCTACCTCTATCAGACAGTAGCAAGGCAGTTAGTGCCCCTCCTATCACTTATCAGCGCGATGTCATAAGACAGCTAAAGTAAAATGTTTAGAAAAGAGGCAGGGTCTCAGTTAATAATAAGAAAACCAGGTGTCACTCAAAAAAAAAAAAAAAAAAAAAAGAAAGAAAAGAAAAGAAAAAGAAAAAGAAAAAAAATCACTTATCATACCGAGGAGCTGAAAGATCTCAAACTGAATGGGGGGAAAAAAAAAAGGAAGAAAAGAAAACTAATATATGGCAACACTAAGATGACACTGTCTCTGAATTAAATTAGTATTAGAATTATCTGACAAGGGGCACCTGGGTGGCTCAGTGGGTTATGCCTCTGCCTTCAGCTCAGGTCATGATCTCAGGGTCTTAGGATAGAGCCCTGCATCAGGCTCTCTGCTCAATAAGGAGCCTGCTTCTTCCTCTCTCTCTCTCTCTCTCTCTGCCTACTTGTGATCTCTGTTTGTCAAATAAATAAATAAATAAATCTTTAAAAAAAAACAAAAAAGAATTATCTGACAAAATTTTAAAGCAGCCATGATCAAATTCAATGAGCAGTTATCAAAATACTTGAAACAAATGCAAAAATAGAAAGTCGCAGCACAGAAAAATGGGAGTCTCAGCAAAGACACAGACAATATAAAGAACAACCAAATGGAAAATTCAGAGCTGAAAAATACAACCACCAAAATAAAAAGCTCAGTAGAGCTCAAAAGCAGAATGGATGAAACAGAGGTGAGAATCAGGGAACAGAAAAAAGGGAAGGGAAGGGGAAGGGGGAAGGGGAAAGGAGGAGAAGGAAAGAGGAAAAGGGAAAAGGGGAAGGGGGAAGGGATGTTGGGAAGGTAAGGGAAGGTATGAACGTATGTAGAAGAAATATATGAACGTATAAGGGTTATGAACGTATGCAGAAGAAAAATATGAACGTATAAGGGTTATGAACGTATGTAGAAGAAATATTTCAGACAATTATATAGCTTCCACATCTAACGAATGACCTGTTAATTACAAGGAAATTCACTAAAAAATAATAAAATATTGGAAACAACTTTAATGTCCGTTAATAGAGGACTGGCTAAATAAACAAAGAAAGGAAGAAAATAAATTATCCAACCTCAACAACAGAGAATGGACAGACTGGAATTATAAAAAAACAAATAAATAATAAAAAAACAAGTCAAGCCAGCAGGAATGTGTTACAAAGGTCTAACATCATTGAAATCCTAGAAGAAGAGATAGAGGAAAACTTGAAAAGTCCTTGAAAAAGTAATGCCTGAGAAGTTCCCAACATAAACCTACAGACTCAAGCTGAGCGAATCTCAAACTGAATAAAACCAAAGAAATTCACATCAATAATTTAACTTCTAAAAACGAAAGACAAAGAAAAATTCTTGAAAACAGCTGGAGAAAAATGACACCACCTATAAAGAAAACACAAATTGCAGATTTCTCATCAGAGGAAACTATTTTCACGTGTTGAAAGAATTGTCAACCCCAAATACTATACACGCCAAAAAATAGCCTTCAGGAATGAAGAGGAAATCAAGATATTTTCATGAAAACTAAGGGAATTTACTGCCATCAGACCTACCCTGAAAGAAGAGCTAACACAAAGGAAACACAGAGGAAATGACAAAAGAAAAAACCTACTTTGGAACATCAGGAATGAAAAAAGAATAGTGCATGCAAAAATATGGTACATACAAAAGGCTTTCCTTCCCCTTTTGAGTTTTCTATATTGTACCAGTAGAAGCCAAAAGTGTAGTAACACAGTCTGATGTGGTTATGAACATATGTAGAAGAAATATTTTAGACGATTATATAGCTTCCACATGTAACGAATGACCTGTTACTTACAAGGAAATTCACTAAAAAATAATAAAATATTGGAAACAACTTTAATGTCCGTTAATAGAGGACTGGCTAAATAAACAATGATATACTTGTACAATACAACATTACATAGCTATTAAAAAGAGTAAGTTAGAAATTTACATACTGGATCCAAAAAGAACCCCAAAGTAGGCTGTCATGGACCACAGCTGTTGTGTATTATGCTATCACCTGTGTGAAGATAAATGTACATTTCTATCAGTAAGTGTGTGAATGCAGAGCCGGCCTGTGGAGAGCCACACAGAAGGTAGTAAGAGTGCTTGCTTCCAGGCAGAGAACTGGCATCTGAGGAGCAGAGGAGACTGTGGTGGAAAGGGGACAATTTTCTCCATTTACTATTTTCATTCCTTTCCATTTTTTTATTATCTAAGTTTAAAACTTCTTAAGAGAAAGTAAAAACTTCTCACCCTGAACACAAGACCTAGAAGGATGCATCAAAAGCTCAGAGGGAGTAGTAAGTATAGTGAGATATGTGTATTTATTTAAACACAGCTAACATTTTATAAACCCTTGAACTGCCAAGCAAATTCTTGCTACCTTCATACTTAGTCTCACTTAACAGAATATTTTTAAGAGTCAAATTATAATTCAATTGAAAAGCATGCTATATATGTTGAGTCTGAGGCCACAGCTATGAAAAAATGTAATTTCAAATAAGTCGTCACCTAAAAACACAGGGCAAATAGGAGTATTTTGAGTATTTTGGCAGTTCAAACCCAGTTCCAACAAGTCACACCAAATATAAAGCTTTTAAAATCGGCATTTTAAATTATGAACCTGTAAACCTGGTCATTGATAAGAAATGAAAAAAAAAAACCTATTTAAAGCTTTCTGAAAACTCCACTTTCATCAAATGAACAAACATCAAAACTGGTGCAAGTTTTAAAACCTCAGAAACATAACAGTCATGACAATACATCTCTCCTTGGAGCTAGGCTCAGGTGAGATGGGACGTGGGCTAACATGCCTCAGGTTCAGGTGAAGCTGGATTCCCTCACAGTCTCCCCACTGCAGACCAACTGGAAACTCTTCAGCCAAGCTGGGAGGTAAAGTGAGAAATGGCAGCAGTGGAAAACCCAGCACTGACAAGGCCACGGGGAACTGAGAGGCAGAAGCAAGAGCTGAGTGACGCCTGAGCTGGGTTCTGACAAAAGGGAGGCAGGGGATTATACCAGACTCTTCAGATACTATGACCCTCAGACAACCTCCTTAGATACATGTTCAAGAAGAGGGAGACATGTTGAGAATCACCTTAACTTAGAGTTACTTTCCAAGCACTGTATCCCACCACCAAACTTTCCTCAAAAACCCTGTCTTCTCCAAAAGACAATGTCCAAATTCCTGGGCTGGCATTCAAGGCCCTCCTCTCTGGACCCTCCAAACAAAACCCCCCAAGCTGCCATCCCACTGCTGTTCTCCCCAGTCCTTCAAGCCCACTCTCATGGTGGGCTGACGTGCTGACCCTACTCCTGCCCACCTTTCTGCATTTCTCTTTCCACTTGAAACGGCCTCTCATCCACTATCCAGAGTGCATCCTGCTTTTACAACTCAGTTTACATCTCCCTCACTTTTTAAAACTCCTGCTGACCACCTCCACCTATAATGAGCTTGCTGCTTCAGAACTCCGAGAGGAACTACACATCATCATTACCACAGTAATAGGGAAAGGAACTTAAACATCTTAATGGCCAGGGTGTGCCGGATACTATCTCTCTTCGTCCTCACCCAAGCCTACTATTTGATACTACATAGTACACTACGGAGGAAGATGAGGCCCAGGAAGGTTGGGAAGGGCATCTGAGTACAAGTCCATATACTCCTAAACCAAAAGCTTTTGGCTATACCAACAGTTCTCAGTTTGACACTGAAATATTCTAATGTACAATATAGTAAGTAAGTAAGAAACCTGGGGAGGGCACAGAGATGTAATGGCAGCGTGACCATGTTATATTATCTTTAAAATAAAGGCGAATGTTGCATTCTATAAATACAATGTGCATGTGATTATTTTAGTATAAAAATAATCTTTCACATTACTTGCCCTCAGGCAGAACAAGTCCTCCATGCACGTGGACCATATGGCCTACAGCAGAGCCCACTCTGAGACCCACTAGGCTACACTGCTTCCCAAGGGTATGGCAGGCTTATTCTGCACACTGGGCTTAGCCCTTTACAAGGGGCCTTTGTGCACATTCTATCTTATTCCACCTTCACAATAAGCCTGTGAAGAGGTAGAATGGATAGTTATTCCCATTATTTCACAACTGAGGAAACAAATTACCAGGGAGATAAGCATTTTATCCAAGGGTCCGGCAACCGCTAACTGCCCTGGCAGAGACGGGGTCGCACTTCTGATTCCTTCCTACACTTGTAATATTTGTTTCTAACCATCATTCATTTACATGCCTTCAACAGTGTCTGCTCCATCTCTGAAACGCGATCATCCACATACTGAAGTCTGCTTTTCCCCAAGCAGTCAGAGCCTGTGAAGCAGGGGATTTGGATTTCCTCCTTCAACTTTTCTCCCCCCAGCACCCACTCCTTCAACCACCCCTAGCATTTCAGGTAGGGAATTCTGTTCACTTACATTCTAAATTTAAGTTTAGGCAGAGAGAACACAGGAGATGACACATAAAAAGGCAAAAAGGAAGAATAAGGGGCACAAAGTAAAGAAAAGGGGGAAAAAAGAGAACCACTACATGAGGTAACAGGTAACTGTTTATCCCCAAGTAGCAGCCGTAGTTGAGAACAGTAAATTTGCCTAGATTTGGATTAAAAAGTACATTCTCAGAACTGTGATATAAAGAAGGAACCAGGCAGAATCTTTCCAAAAATAGCTATGTATTGTCTTCATTCAAAGCATAGGATTAGAAAATAATACCTCATAAGCAGAAAAGGGAATTTTGTTCTTCAATTTTTTCCTTCAAGAGGGGAAAAAAAAAAAAAACACATTTGACAAAGGGTTACGTCAGGACAAAGTATAAATATAGGAAAATAAAGTTCAAAATTAATCAACTTGTCTTTGATGACTTTTTAAAATACCATTTGTCAAACAGTGCAAGTTGCCAGACTCCTTCCACACTGTGGACACGCTACTCAATAGTCTGCCCAGCTGGGCCTTCACCAAGGGTCGTGGGAGTCATAACTAATTCATGAGGGTAGAAAAATTACACAGCCATTGCTTTTCCTTGAACCTGTTATGCCCAAATCCCCTATTCAGACAGAGGGAAACAACATAATAACACATGGCACTGTGCCAGCCTTTTCTAGACTTGCCTTTGTAGGGGAAAAACCCAAACTCATAATGAGAGCCCCACGTCAGAATCACATTATCAACTTGGGCTGCCCCTTCCTCCTTCATGCTTCATGTCACTTAAAATACTCTAAAGGGAATGAATTAACAGAAGTTTATTCTCGGCTAAAAAAATTCACAAGCAGCCTTCCCCCATCCCTCTCTGTCACTCATGAGAGTGTGAATATGATTGACAACACTTTGCAGCACTGAAACTTACTGTCAAGGAAACACTGCCAATACCAGTCAAATTTGTACAGTAAAAGGCATCGCTTTCAAAAACTATTTCTGAAGGCAGCAGAGCTGAGAGAAGTGTATGATATATATATATACCGGAAAATCTGTGTTTTTTTCTTTTTATGCCTAA
The DNA here is from genome assembly GCF_010015895.1 of Lontra canadensis. Classification (NCBI taxonomy): domain Eukaryota; kingdom Metazoa; phylum Chordata; class Mammalia; order Carnivora; family Mustelidae; genus Lontra; species Lontra canadensis. The sequence goes on along the minus strand of NW_022631094.1, from coordinate 6,041,251 downwards.
CAGTTAACATATCTGCTTAATTATTCTACTTTGGGACAGAGAACATTATCCTTCACTTCTTTTCTTTGACAATGATACGTTTTACTATTTGACAAAAACCTGTCAGATGACTATGTTGATATGAGATTTCCTTATGGTATTAAAGGTTAAGAAGAAACCAAAAAAGTGTTTTTATTAACTAAATAAGTAAAAAGGCAAAAAAAAAAAATTTAAAGCTGAGAAAAGAGTGATGGGAATAATACTCTACTTCATTTAAAAGGTCTTACAATAAAAGGGGGAGGAGTATGATGGAGGGCACTTTAGTGACATATTATTTGAAAAGAAAGCCATCTTCATGTCCCTATGCCAAAGTGAATCCTCATTCAGATGGTAAGACCAAGGTACACATGGTACTAGCACATCAGTACAACTAAAAAGATTTAATAATGTTTTACCACATTCCAGATATTTAAGGATCAAATAAAAGGCACTGACAAAAATGACGATGAGTCCTCAGAATGTCCTTTGCCTAACAGAAGCCATTCAAGAGAGACTTAAGAGGCTGAGGTCACATCTCTCAGTTTTGCCAGTAACTAGCTGTGACCCCTTCTGAGTACTAGTTTTCTCAACTCTGAAATTAGAGGACTAAACTAGATGTTCTCTTAGGGTTACCTTCCAGTTCTAAAATTCTACATGGTGAAGAAACTGCAAGAAAAACCTGAGATACCAGAAAATTTTATTGGGGTTCTTATCCTTTCTTACACTATGTAATTAAAATACTTGTTTTTCATGTTCTATTATTGGATTTTTCTTATCCAACAAGAAGAACTGAAAATTCCTCTCCAGAAAACATTTGAATTTCTAAACTTAAGTATAATTAAACTTATAAAACCCAAAATGTGAATGTGTTTGCTTCCATGTTAAAGAAATTGTCATTTTGTGATCCAAAGATTCCAGCGGAAGGAACAGATTATTTCTCTTCATGAGATGACTGATCAATATATATGTTCTACCAGATATCTTACTAAGATAAACAGGTAAGGAAAAAGAACTTAAAATATTATAAAAATAGGGACACCTGGGTGGCTCATTCTGGGTTCAGCATCCGACTCCTGATTTTGGCTTAGGTCATTATCTCAGGGTCCTAGGATCGAGCCTCTGTGGGGAATCCACAATCAGCAGGGAGTCCGCTTCTCTCCCACCCTCTCACCCCCACCCCACGCACATGAACTAGCATGTGTGTACTCTAAGATAAATAAAATCTTTTAAAAAATACATATTATAAAAACACTCAAACAAAAATATGTACCGTCATCTTATGCCCATTGTACAAGGTAGCCTGTTCAGTTATTCTTTTTTTTTTTAAGATTTTATTTATTTACTTGAGAGAGGAGACAGAGTGAGAGAGCATGAGAGGGGAGAGGGTCAGAGGGAGAAGCAGACTCTCCACCAAGCAAGGAGCCCAATGTGGGACTCGATCCCAGGACTCCAGGATCATGACCTGAGCCGAAGGCAGTCGCTTAACCAACTGAGCCACCCAGGTGCCCCCTGTTCAGTTATTAAGCAATATGAAAATTACACAAAGGACTGCCCAAAATTCAAAGTTGCAAAGGTAAGCAGTTAGAAATGTTAACTATTTATTTACAAAACTTAGACAATTCCTCTTTATTAAGGCTACTGTATGACAGGAACTCTTGGGTTCATTCTCATTTCGTCACTCCAGCAGTCTTCCGAGGCAGCTATTAGTCTCATTCAGGATAAGAACACCAAAGCTGAGCAAAATAAAAATACCCACCCAAAGTAAAACAGCAAGTAATGGAGCCAGAATTCCCACCCAGCTCTTCAGAGTCAAATCTAATCCTCCTTTCCCTACTGTCAGACAATCAGCATTAACTTATACCAATAAAACTATGCCACATGACGCAAGTATTTAAATCACTGATCTACCAACAAGGTTTGCCCACACTGCCATTCTGTCCACAATATGATCTATCTATGCTTATGCCATTCCTCAACAGAAGAAAATGCACCACAGTTTTTCCTACCCTCTGCCTTAAATACCTTACACACCTCGATGCCAGCCAAGGTGTAGATCTTAATTTCTCCACTTTGCGGACATGAAAACAGAGGATCATAATATGAAGTTCAGTAACTGACCATAAGACCAACAGCCTGTAAGTGGTGGAAGCAAGGGGCTGACCTAGCCTGTGGAGCTCCTAAGCCTGAGTTTGGACTACATGCTTAGGATGCTTTTCCTTTCCCAACAAAATGAACATGGCTTTATCAGATTTTGCACTACAAACACATGTCAAAACTCTTAAGAATGACAGCTTAGTCATTTTTTTTTTAATACAGCACTGGTTTCTAAAGCATTTGTCAGCTAGATCAGAGAGAATTCAGAGGTTAGATAAGTGACAGGTTGAAGCTATAACCTCAAAGACTATTTCTCTCTCCTTGCATGCTTACAGAAGGGCGGAGGGAGAGAGAGAACTCCTAAATGTGAGCAATTTTACTTACAAGATCAAAGACAGGACAGGAGAAAAACTGTAACAAATTATAGAATCATGCTTCTCTGCAATTAACAGAATTAGTATAAAAATTTATTCTTTAGAAAGGTTTATCCAAATGACCAAAAACGAATTTAAATGCTGAATTTAAAAAAAAAAAATATATATATATATATGTGTGTCTATATATATATATATACACACACATAACTTTTTTGGAAATACATCTACTGCATAAAATTACGCTCATTTACAGAGCTAAGCCAGTGATAGAGGCATGATCAAAAAATTCTTTTTTCTTCATAAACTGGGTTAAAAAGTCAATTGTTACCTTCAATTCTGACAGGCAGTTAGACAACAGTTAATCTTTAAACTCTAATTTCCACCTCTTAATCTGCTTCTCTCCTGAGCAGTTAATAATCTGCACTGACATTGCTATTATGTGGCCAATCTACTCCTAAAGTGAAAAATTCCCATACAGTTCAAATGGTTATCTCCTAATTCATTTATAGGATAACTTCTGGTTTTCAGTCACAAGATCATCCACATCTCCTTTTTCTTTTCCCACTCCTTCCCTTCACCTGTGCCTTAAAAAAAAAAAAAAAATACTACTATGAAATCCACTATGACTTGAACTTGAAATTCTATGGTAAGATTTCAGCACCTCATCATTTTTTTTTTTTAAATGATCAGACTGAGAAGCAGGGACTTCACTAAGGTCACAGAGTTCATGGGTGGCAGAGCCAGGAACTAGATAAGGCAGCGTACAAAGTCCTTTAAGTTTATGTTTTTTAATTTTATGCTAAAACTGCTACTGATGGAGCCCATCACTATTAAGCTGTAAGTCAAATACTCAAGGTTAGTTCTTGAATAATCAAGGATTATTTCAAAGGTAGTAAGAATTTTCCAATCACTTGTTTAAAAGGCGTTTTTTTTTTAATTTTATTTTTATTTATTTGACAGACAGAGATCACAAGCAGGCAGAGAGGGAAGCAGATAGAGAGAGGGGGAAGCAGGCTCCCCCGCTGAGCAGAGAGCCCGATGCGGGGCTCAATCCCAGGACCCTGAGATCATGACCCAAGCTAAAGGCAGAGGCTTTAACCCACTGAGCCACTCAGGCGCCCCCTAACAGGCATTTTTAAACACCTGTTCCAACAATAACAGAGATTCTGCATATTTGTCTCTAATACAGAGACACATAAAGAGAGCTTATAATGTGGTTGGAAATGATTCCAATAAGTGTAAGAGTAAGAATAAGTAAGTAAGAGTAGAACTATCCATTTACTAAACAGTTACTAAATACTTGGAACTGAGTTAGGTATCTTAAAAGAGATTATGTCCAAATTCAGAGCAACCCCATTTTCTTCCTATTTTGAATGTACATGGAAATTAAGAGTTTAAATAATTTATCTAATGTGAAACAGTCAGGGAGAACCTACATCAGCTATTTTCAAGCTCTTTGGTTTTAGGACCGCTCTATGACTCTTAAAAAGTACTAAAGACCTCAAAGAGCTATGGTTTATGTGAGTTACATCTCTTGATATTTATCATACTGGAAATTAAAACTGAGAAATTTTAACACTATTTCTTTATTCATCTTAAATTAGAAATACGAGTGTTAAATTACGATAAAAAACTATTTCTACAAAAAATATACTTCTCAAAGCAGAAGTTGATAAGAGTGACGTTATTTTACATTTATGCAAATCGCTTTCATGTCTGGCTTAAGGGAGGACAGCTTTTCCTATTTGCTTCATCCTTCAGGCTGTGGCAATATGCTGCTTTGGCTGAAGTATATGTACAAAATCTGGCCTCACACATACATGAGGTTGGTAAAGGGAAGAGTATTTTAATAGCCTTTTCAGATATTTATATTCTTCTCTGATACCGTGCCAAAAAAGGGTATTAAAGGTTAGCTGCAAATACAGAATCTGAAACCATGCCAATGAACCTTTTGTACTCTGTTAGTTAAAATCCACTGGTCTATCTTGTACTTTGAATGGATATTTTATTCAAGCGAGATTCTCTAACATTTCATTGGTCATCTGAAAAATACTTATTCACGGATCTTCTAAATGTTGACATATTTCATTATTAATATTTTTTTAAATCATACTGGGGCACCTGGATAGCTAGTCAATTAAGCATCCGACTCTCGGTTTCGGCTCAGGACATGATCTCATGAAATCAAACTCAGCATCAGGCTCCATGCTCAGGGTGGAGTCTCCTTGAGATTCTCTACCTCTCCCTCTGCCCCCACCCCCACTCACTCACTCTCTAAAATAAAATAAATAAAATCTTTTTTTAAAAGAGGAAAAGATCACATTATTAACCCCATCTCATTGGAAATGTCTTTATTTTTTTTTAAGATTTTTATTTATTTATTTGACAGAGAGAGAGAGAGAGATCACAAGGAGGCAGAGAGGCAGGCAGAGAGAGAGGGGGGAAGCAGGCTCCCTGCTGAGCAGAGAGCCCAATGCAGGGCTCGATCTCAGGACCCTGAGATCATGACCTGTGCTGAAGGCAGAGGCTTAACCCGCTGAGCCACCCAAGAGCCCCCAGAAATATCTTTAAGAAACAAGAAACTGTTAAAACTCAGGTAAGAGATACAAGTTTTCCAAAATTCTAATTTTTGCATGAAAACATGAACTTTATTATTGGCAACAAGTATTGCCAGCTGTTTTCCTTGATGGGACCAAGTCATTTTACATATTTTCAAGAAAATATCCACTTGAATAACTAAATAACTGTTCTTTCAACTAAAAGTGGTGTTCCATGAAGGGGGGCGAAAAAAGCTAGTTTAGCTTGCAACTCAAGATTCACATAGGTGCTGCCACTGCTTTAATGCTTGCTAATGAGCCAACGGTTTTACCCACCATTGCCCCTGTACCATTAGTGCTAGGTCCATACAGTGAAAAATGCAAATAACTATTGATATTATTTTGAAAGTGTTTCTGATCTCATGATCTACCTCTGAAAGGACCTAAAACCAGATTTTGAGAGCTGCTGACCTACATATCTGAAAAAAACTAGAATATAACATACCCAGGATAAGAGTAATGAAGAAGTTGTATAGCATCGAGCACTTACCACATATTTGGCACTGAGCTAATTTTTTTTTTAAGTGCGTGATTTCATTTAATCTTCAGACAGCACAGTGAGATGATACTATTTTAAGATGAAGAAACTGAGGCATGGACAGATTTAATATCTCAAAGCTAGAAACTGACAGACCAAATATTCAAACCTCTGTCACCTGACCCCACAATTTATTAACCATTTTAACCTGAAGATCTAAATCAAAAATGAACTCAACATGTTAGAAAAACATAAAGGTACTTCCATGATGTGTCATCTCTATGGTATGATAAAAAAGAACAATTGCCTATTATTCTTTCTCTTTGTAGCCTAAGAAAAGTCAAGATCCAGGAATGCAGTAGCTAGGAGAGGAACTGACAATTCCTTAGTACATTTAACCAATCCCCAAATCTACTAACCCAAAGCCCTTGGGGTAAATCATATCCCCCTCCAGGACAGTCGTACATGTTCATTACAACAGTTAACTATCATGATTTTGATTGAAACAAGGGAGAGGAGGGCTAGATGTGGTTTAGGTCCTGAAACTATTTCAGTCAACTCTGAGCTCAGGATGGGAGCAAGAACCCAAGTTTCCCAACCCAAGATGACCCTGCTGTTTCCAAATCAAAATTAAAACAAACATGTGGCTCTTCCTCACCAAGTAACCCTTGTTTAGGGAATCTAAAAAACTTTAGAAGAGAAGCTAGAGCTGGACATTTCATCTCTTTTGTCATTTCAAGTTCTGTGTTTCACAATATTCAGACTGATTTTTACTGTGAACTACTAACCTGTGGTGTCACCCCTAGGAAGATTAGAAAGAAAAATAAAACACAGTTAACAGCTTCTGCCTTTAACTCCCATTGTACTACACTTCTCACCAATCTCACTTCCTTTATGCTATTTCTTTCATCTCAGTACTGGATGAAAACCCATGGTGGAGCCAGGACTGGACTGCATTTAATGGTTCCAGTTTGGGTTCGCCCAGCATTTTCGGAGTGCTCACTATGTGCATGACAAGAGACTGGCTCTGGGGACATACTACCAAGTACCAATCCTGCTCTCAAAGGGTTCATGCAACAGTATAGGTCAGCTTAAGATGCAGACAGGCTGACATACACACACCCCTCAACCCTGTGCAACTTCCACTATCAAGATCAAGTTCTTTAACACAATTATTTCTACAGTCCTCTACTTTTTTTTTTTTAAGATTTTATGTATTTATTTGACAGAGATCACAAGCAGGCAGAGAGGCAGGCAGAGAGAGAGGAGGAAGCAGGCTCCCTGCAGAGCAGAGAGCTTATGTGGGGCTCCACCCTGGGACCATGACCCGAGCTGAAGGCAGAGGCTTTAACCCACTGAGCCACCCAGGCGCCCCCAGTCCTCTACTTTTGAACAGATTTCCCTTGGCCAAGCACACCTTTGAAAGGTGTACAGGAGTAAGAAAGACCAACTGCTCTTTGGTTGACTGATACCTTCCTTCAAATTACTTTCCAAACAAGAATACCTCAAGGTATTCCCTTGTCAGTTTGTCAGATAAAAAGACAATCTAGTGAATTCATCATGTTACTTATAAGAGGCTATCACTAAATCAAAGACTATGCCTTACTACCCAGACTGGTTAGAACACTAGCACTTGGTGTTGCGATTTCACAAACATGCAATCTCTTTTATGTATGATTTAAACATCTCATGCACTAGTATTTGAAGAAAAATGCAGACTTACGTTACCTTTCTAAAAATTAAAGTTCATCAGATGATAGTTTTTTAAATGCAAACGATGAACACCATTATGCCTCCAGACACACTTGAATGGTTAATGTGCTCTGAAAGACACATTACCATGGTCAGAAAGACCACATATGCAATGATGACAAAATTAATCCAATTAATGCTCCAAAACAGCTGACATCTTACTTAAACTACATATGGATATGCTATTTTCAGTGAATGATTTTCAGTATTACATGTCACTAGTTAACACTTAGTGATCTTTAAAATAAGGAAACTGATGTCAGATATTACCAGGTAAATAAAGTGCTAGAAAATGACCAATATGATATTTCAGCTGTCACTCAACTATAAGGATCCAAATTTTAAGGATCTTAAGGCCACAGCAAAAGGTTTTATCAATTTTACTGTACTCTTGGGAATAAAACTCCCTTTATATTTGTGTCTATCTACTGTTTGACTGTCAAATTCTCTTCAAGGCAACCATTATATACAAATTGTTTTTATAATTTATTGCCAGTGCTCGCTTCGGCAGCACATATACTATAATTTATTGCCAAAGTCAATGGTACCAAATGATCGCTATGAAATGAAATCATGCTTTGCTAAGATGAAGAAAAGAGCCAGCTTAACTTGGCCCCAAAACTGTACATTAAAAGAAAATAAAAGATAAACCATATAAAAGCTAAACCATAATTCAATATGTCTTAGGAATAAGACACATGTTCTACCACACAAAATATTTCCTTTCAGAAATCATTACTGGCCAGACTCAGAAAAGAAATTAAACACACTGCCAGAGTATCTAAAAATTATTTCTCTGGAATCTAGAACACACCCACAGAAGACACTGAATACCTTCTAAATGGCCATGATACAGGATTTCAAAAATTTGTTTAGATTTCTCTAAAGTTCTATTATAAACTAAACATACACAACCACAGTATTAAAGAACCCTTAAGGAGCACCTGGGTGGCTCAGTGGGTTAAAGCCTCTGCCTTTGGCTCAGGTCAAGGTCTCAGGGTCCTGGGATAGAGCCCCACATCAGGCTCTCTGCTCAGCGGGGAGCCTTCCTCCTCGTCTCCCTCTGCCTGCCTCTTTGCCTACTTGTGATCTCTGTCTGCCAAATAAATAAAGTCTTTAAAAAAAAAAAAAAAAGAAACCTTAAAAATTAAATTGACAACCACGACATCCTCACTACCTAGTGCAGTAAAAGGCATACGTTTATAACTGAATGAGTCTTAGAAGATGCCCATCTCTCTGAAATGTTCTTCTATATTTTCACTTTTATCAAACATATTATCCATTATAAAAATAAGTATTAAGCAAAAAATGGAAAGCAAAAATTAAAGTCAACACCACCATCCTCCATAGTACAACTCAGAAAAAAATCCTGTAACTATTTTGGTAAACTTTATTCTAGAATGATTCCAGTACATTTATTATGCATTTAAATAATTATAACAGTGTATGGAATATATAAAATGTTGTATGCTAGCTCTAATTGTATATTTTCATTTTAAAAGTATCATATGCTAATTGCAGACTGTTTAGAAAATGTAGGAAAAATAAAAATCCAAAATCCCTCTTTTCACAGTATTCCTTTTCATTCTTTTTCTTTTATTTATATAAAACTGAGTTCTGTGTCCATATAAAAAATACTTTATTTTAAGCACACATAGTGCTGGATCATTCCTAGAGGCTAACTGGAAGATAATACAAAGAAGCACTTCCTAAAAGAAAATTTACTTATGGGTTATTTTGTTTTGTTGTATAAATTGTAAAATACTTATTCAACTCATTCCATATAAATCTAAAGGTACATAACACAGTTACTTAACTTTCGTGGTAATAAAATCACCACTACATTAGTTTTGACAAAAAAAATTCTATCTTAGCCGAAGGGGCAAAAAGATACCATGTAATTCTCTTGGCACATTATCTCAATCATGCAAGCAGTAGTTTCATGTTACCGTAGGGTCCTTAAGTACTGAGGGAGATAAAAGCCTCTGCTCTCAAGGAACTGGAAATGAAGAACATTAGCACTGTGTCCTGAAACACAATCAAATCTATAAACTGGATCAGAACTCAGCTATAAATTGGATCAGAATTTAGCTATAAAAAGTCACCAATATACCAAGATTGCCTTGATTGTTTCAACATTGCAGATGAACCTAATCCCTCCCCTTATACCAGATCTAGCCCTTTTTATATTCTTAGAAACCTTAACAGTATAAATTATCCCGTCTCTCTCCTGTGTTGACATTTAATCTCCTCATCCATATTTAAACACAATCAAGTCTAAGGGGAGGAAGATAAACTTTCCTTTCAACCAATATCTCTACCCCAACCCTACCTACAGCTACCAACCAAACCTCCCGACAGAGTCGCTAGAGATACTATCTCCATTCTCTAACCTCCTCCTCACTCCTCATTCCTTAACAGACTCTACTCTAGCTCTCTCATCTTGCTGCTAAAACCTGCCTCCCCTTGGCTGCTGCTGACTAACATGTGGTTAAGTGCACAAGCTTTTAGAATCCTCTGGACTGAGGCTGCATTTGTGTGCTCACCATTCCACTCTTCTCTCCAGGTTTTCTCCTGGTCCACCTAGCCACTCCTTTTCAGGCTCCCTTATACTTAGCCTCCTTTTCCCAGCCATTAAATGTTAAAGGCGCTCAAGGTCCATCCCTGAAAGCCATTTCCTGGGTTAGCCCCTATACCCTCTCCTTTGGTAGGCTCACTTGTACAAGATGGCTCAGAATCATACCTTGGTCCTAGACCTCTCCTCTAGGCTCAAGACCAATCTGTCTAACTGCATACTGCACTTGTCCATTTGGATTTTTCAGAGGTAATTCATACTCAATATATCCTTGTACTCCCACCATGATCTCTCCTGCACTGTTTCCTGAAGTTCATGGAACCACAGTGCAATTGCACAAACCAGAACATAGTTCCTTCACATATGTATCCAACACATACTATCAATGTTACCACCTAACTCTCTCTGAAACAAAATTCTCTATTCATTTTCATAATCTCTTACCTATATACAAGTCATCTTCACACATTCAATCTAGATCTTTCTAATCTATTCTCCAGAGCAGTCAGCCAATTCTGACTATGTCTGTCAGTCTTGTGGGCATCTCCCTCCAGCCCTCCACCTATCTATCCTTCCCTCTCTTGCTTGAACCCCTTCAATGGCTTCTCACTGCTCTTAGTATAAATTCCAAAAGTATTCATATATCCTACAAGGACTTGCATAACCTAGCCCCTGCCTGTCTCTTCAGGACTTACTCTATATCACTCTACGTCTGTGTTTTTCTAGCCAGACTGGTTTCCTGCAGTTCCTGGATGACAAGTCACTTGCTCTCCCCTCTACTCAACACACCCCACACCACCACTACCCTAACCCATCTTTCAGATCTTAACTCAGCCATCACGTCTTCTGTAAAATCTTCCCAGCTCCAGGTAAGGTCAGGTTCTCTTTGTTCTAGGCTCTCCTGGAATGCACCCAGCACTCATCACAGTGGTTTTATTTGACAAACGCCCTTATATCTCACCTGATTATAAACAATAGAAGAGCAGTGACAACATCTGTTTTTGTTCAACATTTTAACCCAGTGCTTGATTTACAATAAGTACATAAGAAGTAGCTATTAAATGAATAAAATAAGATATAATCAGACAAAATGAGTCCATCAAGAGAAGTAGTCCAATTTATGTGCCCATGAACTGTAAAAGTGACTTTCCCCCACCTTCATCGCTAGGTCATAACAGGTAGTTTACCGAAAGGAAGGTGAGTTTAGATGTCTTAGCTAAGTGGTTCCTGCTAGGAACCGCTGCCAGGCGCAGTGGCGGCCATGGTCCAGAGCCCAGCATGTGGTGCTAGGTTCCTCTCAACAGTTGGCAACTATCAGCACTCGCTTTGCTTTTCCTTAAATCCCAGTGAGGGATATAATTTGAGACTTGATTTCAGCCTCTCTTACCAAGACCTGTGACAGGTTCCAGCTGACATTATAACTTATTGTTGGCAAATCTTAGAAGCTAGTTCCAACTTCCTTGTGCTCTATATTATTTATTTATGTATGTGTCTCTGTGGGTCACAACAATTTATATAGAGAGTATGTGTGTGTATACCAATAAATATTATATTTTACAAACACATATTAAAACTTACGGGGCACTTATTATGACCAGGCCTAACACAAAAAGTTTTACATGCATTATTTCAGTTAATTCTTACCACAAGGCTTTTAGTCTATTATCATACTCATTTTAATGAGGAAGCCGAGGGTTAGAAAGGACATGTAACTTGCCCAAGGTTACCAGCTGGTAAGTGGTAGGGATGGCACTCAAAGCCAGTCTGGCTCTACACCCATGCTCTCAATCACACTGCCTCTGTCAAGTCTCCTCCCCAAGAGATCCTTTGGATAACTTCACTATGCTTCTGCCAAACTACCACCAACATTCAAGAGCTCATCAGGATGCTGGAAAGAACAATGTTGTTTTGATCTTTTTTTTTTTTTTTAAGAGGAAAAAAACATACCATCTTCAGTGTAATCTTTCCACACTAAAGTTAGGCGCTGGCCATACAAAGAGCTAGCACAATGGGTTTATTCTGAGATTCAGTCCCACCATGGAGTGAATTTTGGGGCCAGACATAACCACATTCAATCATACGCACCAAAGAGAAGCGGCAGGGAAGCTACAATGAGTAACACAATTTATTTTGTAAGTTTTTTGAAATTAACTTTTTTGATTGCACCCTTGATGGTGTAGATGGGAAAATACAAGATGTGCTTATTATGAAGCAAATTTTTTCAGCACTGAGAAAATAACCATGTCCCTCCCTAGAGAAATGCTCACAACATGCAAACACCACGTACACAGCAACACCAGCACCCTCTGCTTACAGTTACTCCTTGTCCGCTTTTGTTTACTTTTCAAAACCAAGATTTATTCGAAATAAGTCAGTCAGAGACAGACAAATACCATATGATTTCACTCATCTGCGGAATTTAAAATACAAAACAAATGAACGTGGTAGGGAGGGAATGAGAGGCAAACAAGGAAACAAACTCTTAACTACAGAGAACAAACTGAGGCTTGGGAGGGAAGAGGTGAAAGCAATTAAGGAGGGCACTTGTTCTGACAAGCACAGGGTCTTGTATGTGAGAGATGAATCAGTAAATTCCACACCTGAAACCAATATTACACATTATGTTAACTACTTGGAATTTTTTTTTTTAAGATTTTATTTATTTATTTATTTGACAGACAGAGATCACAGTAGGCAGAGAGAGAGAGGCGGCGGGGGTCGGGGGGAAGCAGGCTCCTTGTTGAGCAGAGAGCCCGACATGGGGCTCGATCCCAGGACACTGTGATCACGACCCTAGCCGAAGGCAAAGGCTTAACCCACTGAGTCACCCAGGCGCCCCAACTAGTTGGAATTTAAATAAAAACTTGAAAAAAGCCTTATTGAGGTAGTTATTTATATATAATTAAATGTACCCACATCAAGACACAGAATTATTTTTATAATCTCACCAAATGCCCTTGTGCCCCTTTCTTAGTCAATGCACCTGCCCTCACTCCCACCTCTGGGCAAACCCTGATCTACATCTGTCACTATAAACTGGAATTGTTAGTATAAACTGGCTTTGTCCATTTCACATAAATGGATACATAGAGTATCTACTCTTGTCCACTCTATTTATGAATCTTTATCCAGCTGCACCGTTTTGTAAGTGCTGATGTTTAACGTACTCCAGCGGCTGTACTTCATGCAGGAATGCTCTATTCCAATGAATCCCAACAGGTATTGAGGTGGTTCAAACCGCATGCATGTGCATATGTGTGTGTACACACACACACACACACACACACACACACAGTGTGAAAACTGCATAGCACAGCACTCTACCGAGCGCACGTTGCAGTCAGAGCAGACACCCCGGGGAAGGCTACTGTGAACAAAGCCTGTGAACCACTGCAGAGCGCCCTCTGACACAGGCTACTACAAAATTGAGAGCCAGTCAGGACAGACCTTTGGCCTCTCTGAAATTATATTAAAGCCTCATTTGCATCTCATTTTACATTTTCAATGTCAGCTTTCTGTCATCTTTCCTTCCATTCTTAATTTGTGATGTCTCACTTATGTGATCTGTCAAACAGAAGAACGTGAGCTCATTTCTTCCCAGGGACATAAGGGCAGGAAGGCAGGAATGGGACTTATGCATGTTCTTCCTCATCCACCAAAGAGCTCTTCTCCACACAAGACAAAATAGTCATCAATCCATCTTGACTGCAGCAACATACAACCCTGGCTGCACAACAGACTCATCTGGCAAGTTTAAAAAATGATGATGCCTGGGTCCCCCACGACACACCAAAAAAGTCAGTCAACAGGTCTAGGATGGGGCCCGGGCCAGGCAGACTGTTCAGCGATCGAGGGATTCCACTGGGCAGCCAGAGTCAAGATGCCCTGCCCTGAGGTCAGCCTCTAGGCAGGGTAGCTTACCTAGCCATACTACTGTGAAAGACCTAACAGAGGCCATAATCTCTGACACCTGCCACAGTTCTTCATTCCAGTATTTTAATACCTCAGTCCAGTCAGGGACCAGTCAAGTTCGACAATAAAATCCATTCCATGTAGTATGTCCACTGTTCCAGCTTACACATGGATTTTCCACTGATGCTTAATAAACTTGTGATAGGGTCTGTTGCACTTAACCACTAATTTAAAACTCCCAAATATTTTTTTTTTTAAATCTTGTTTCTGCTCTGCACAGGATACCAATATAATTCTAAAGAGAGCATCAATGTTTCTATGATTGTGGTTCTATATGTCTAGGCCAAGACAGGAAGCCCCAGAGGCACAGTGGCTTCTCCTCTTCATGAGTCAATCTAATAATAATGAAGGAACCACAAACCCTATTGTGAGACACAGGTGGGTGGAAATTTGGCTCCTTCCTCAGAAGAAAACTGTGAAGTCTTTTCTGAAGGCTTTTCTGTCAGAAGTGCTGGCTTATGCAGAAACGACAATTCAGGATATTGCTCCAGGGTAGAGGAGTTTCCAGAAAGAGCTTGGCCTCAAGTTAGCATTTTATTTTTGAGACAGAGAGTTTCGAGAAGATGGATTTTGGCTTTAAACTCAGTGAAACCATTCGTTCAGCCTCAGCAAATTTCCAGATAACCAATGCTTTAATGTATCACACTTCTAAAGAAACTCTAAGAGAATTTTAAAAACTGTATTGCACACAATTCTATTTTCCTAAAGAGAGTGTTTTAAACAGTATTTTACCTGTTCTTGATGCCTGTCCAACGTCATCATAAACCTCAGTGACTATGTATTAATACAGTGAGGCGCCCTGGGCTATTTGCACCAACACTAAAATGGAGTTTGAATTGTGGTGGGTTTTTTGAGAACTTGATTTATATTTCTGTAGTTTTTCTGTCTCCTTCCTCACTCTCAGGCCTTCCCAATAACCTGTTGCCAGCTGGGCAACTAGGTAACATGGCATGCTTGTAGAGAAGGCCTAAGAGGAAAGGCCTAAGTGCTACTACTCATCCTGTGTGGGACTGGGGTGGTGGTGGGGGGGCAGGGGGCAATGTGAGAATGGGTGTTGCTGTGCATGGTGTGTGTGTGTGTTGGTGCAGTCCAGAGCAAAGAGGAGCCAGGGTTTTCACTGAATGAAGGCTCTAATGTGAGACTGCTGATCAGACTTCTTGGCACTATTGGCTGACGGCAGGGTTAAGAGTCTCCCAAGGAGACAACTGGAAATTGAAGTCCCCTCCTGGAATCTCTCAGCAGCATAAAAGAGAAAATGACCGCCTAAAGGAGAACCAGGTTCAAGGTTGGTCATGGGCACTGGCTGAGTTACTGGCGAGGGATAATCTGTTGGTTTTTAGTTCTTCTGAATGCAAAAGCAACACAAAGAACTATTTAAACATTTATACAATACAGAAATATAAGTTTATGAAGTGGAAAGTCCTCTTCAATAATGTTACACTCCCTCTATGCAGGTATACTACACACACTTTTCTTCCTCATTCCTTTCTTCCTCAAGGGTCTCTCACTCCCCTCTTACTCTATGACGTTACAAACCATCACTGGATCTTTCTTACTGTTCTTCGGTGAGCCCTTACTTACTTACTTGAGGTACCTTTTCAGAGTAGTACTTACAAAGCTCACTTTAAGCCTTGTATAATAACCCATTCTAGGAATGTACCATAACATAGTCAAACAAGCTCCAATAAAGAACTTTATAAACTATGCTGTGATGAACTCCCTAGATCTTTGCAAACATATACAACTACTTCTAGGATATATTCATGTACATGGAAATTCCTAGGTCAAAAGGCACGAATAAATTTAAACAGATGTCTTCCAGTTGCCTTCCAATCAGGTTATACCAATTTACAGAACAATTTCTAATCTAATACAATGCCAATGCAATAATCTTCAGGCTTGTTCAAGGTTCCTAGCCAAAGCAAGGAAGAAAATAAGAACAAGTCAAATAAATGGGTTATCACTCGTTGCTATGGGAACTGCATTCCCAAAACCAATTCTATTGGGAAGGAGACCCTTTCTCATCAGCCTGGCAATCTCTGCAGCAGAAGAATGGGGCCTACCTCCCTGTGCACCCAGGAGACATGACTACACATGTGCACAGCGGGAAGGGATTTTCACAGCTACACCTGGGAACACAACACACAGGACCTCTTCAGAACCAGGAAAAAAAAAAAAAAAATCCAGAGGCTGAGGTCCCAGCCAGTTTACTGGGGCAGGAAGAGGGTATTAGTGGCAGAAATCACAGTTCTGGTTTTTGGGGGATTTTTTTGTTTGTGTTTTTGTTTGGGGGGGTGCCCCCTCTGAGGTTCTTGTTTGTTTTTATAACCAATGGTGTATCTGACATTTTGACTTTCACTTCCCAAGCTGGTGCAGCTGAAGGACAATGTAGATTAGGCATTTCTCTGGGCTTGTACCTAAAAGTAAATCCAATCTCAGCAAAGGGACTATCTAAAATCACACAATGCACGAGTTTTAAAGCACAAATTTTGTAATCCTTATGTGCCTACTTGGGAGGGAACATTTTGGGACACAAACACCTTGGTTTTCAGCTGTACTCCTATGATGCAAGACAAGGTGCTAGTCTTGCCACTTAAGAGCTGGGTGACTCTGGGCCAGCACTCAATAATAACAGACATACCTCCCTGAGATGATTCTGTGAGCATCCGACGAGATGCTGAATAAGAAAATACTCCAGAAACCACAAGGCACAGCACAGATAGAATTACTACCCACTTTGGGTCAATGAAGTAACAAGGGCCTGAGCCTAAGCAACTTTCCCAAGTCCTCAGACCCTTTAAGGAGCTGAGCCAGGATGTGCAGGCAGCCCAGGTCATCTGACTACAGAGCCAAGCTCTTACCCTCTCTGGCTCTGCCACCATATCACTGGGCACGGGGATTACCTCCCCTGGACTCGTTTCCTCATTGCCACACTGAAGGGTGGGCTCAGATGTCACCTGAATGGCTCATCTCTAGCCCTGATATTCTACTTGGTGATTTCTATTAGGTAACTGAGAAAGTGACCTTCGGATAAGCGCAGCATTACTGGAATTCAGAAAGAGCAAATTTGCGAATTTTAAAAGGCCCGTGTCTATGAAAGAGCTCTACTGCTTTTAATCATTTACCTCATCTGGCATGGCCAGTAACCCCGGGAATTAAGGCAGGCCAAAGTTCTCCTTGCACAAAAGCTTTTCTTGCACAGTTCTCCAAAGGACTCAGTCATTGAAACAAAACTCAGACATCTGCTACCATTCAACAAACTCAGGGGGAAAAAATCTTTAATAAAGTGTTAGTTTGCAGGGCACCAAAATTACCTACTGCTTATAACAAACACCCTCAATGCACATGCCCCCGCCCCACCAAAGAAAGGCTTTTTCAGTAGAAAACTATTAAACAAATGGGGAAAAAATGATGTATGGAGAATAAAACCAAATTAAAGGCAAACATCACACAGACAAAATGCTAACCCATGAAGGCCAGTCATCTTATTTTTGGAGACTGCAGGAGGTGGAAAGTGCAGCATACAAGACACACTCTGAACAGCATTCACAGATCAAGTGGTTTTTCAGCCCTGTTAATGAAGGCAGTAACTGTGGCTGATTTAGTACCACCTAACAAAATTCAAAATCAGTATCAAAGACTGCAATTTGCTGAAAGCAAATACTATTTTATTGTGTTTTTAGAGAAAACCTTCATAAGGGCTTTTACTCTAGCTAGACAATTAAATGGGTCGATATTTTTTTAAAGATAAATGGGGGAAAATGTGCCAAAGGTAGATATCTTCATATTTAACTAGATGTTAAAACTAGATGGCAAAACTTTTTCCAATCCTTCGGCTCTTAAGTGACAATAAATCAGTCTTCCTTTCCTCCCAAACTAAACAAAAATTAAGAGAAACCTCTCTTTTTGGTCCCATCCACTGATTAAACGTGAACATAAAACAGATATTTCTAAGGGCACATGGGTGGCTCAGTCAGTTGAGCATCTGACTTCAGCTCTGGTCATGATCTCAGGGTCCTGAGATGGAGCCCCAGGGGTGGGTGGGCGGCTCCCCACTCAGCAGGAAGTCCACTTCTCCCTCTCCATCTGCCCCTCCCCCTGCTCATGTTTTCTCTCTCAGATAAAATCTTTTTAAAAAACAGATATTTCTAAGGTTCATAAGTTCTCAACATTTTTAGTAGTAAGCATAATAACTACCATTTTCTGAATATCTAATATGTGAAAAGCACCTTGGTACTTACTCATATTTAGTTCCCTCAAATTCCAATGCTATAAGATGAGGAAACTGAGGTAAGAGAGGTTAAAGAAGCTTGCCCAAAGTCACACCGTTAGGCAAATGTTGAAGCTAGTGTCCCAGATCTAAGTCCAATGCTTTTTCCAAAATACCAGAACTCCCTGTATAAAACTGTGGCTGAAAACAAGATGAATGGGCTAACTCATCCTGTCAGCCACCAGGCCGGATGAAAAAATAAAAATTAAAAAAAGATTCTAGAGAGCAGATGTACCAAGAACTAGCAAGTGATAGAGAGCAGTGTTCAAGACAAAAGGCTCCAGAGCCAGGTTGCCCAAGTGCAAATCCTGGTTCCCCTACTTAGCAACCTGATGCCCTGGGGCAGGGACTTGCCCTTTCGGTACCTGTTTCCCTACCTGCCACACAGGGATAATAGGAGTACCTGCCCTCACAAGAATTTTGTGAAGAAAGAATTAAAATTCACCCAAGATCGAGAACAATTTCTGGCCTATACTAATTCCTGTACTGCTCTTCATAATAGCAAATATTAACGGCAAAGAGAGAATGCAGAATGACTTGATCCAAATCTAACAGGCTACTGTATAAGCCAGGAAGAAATCAGGAGATAAGTTTTAATAGCAAATATCAATAGCAAAAATAGAAGAGAATGCAGAATGATTTGATGCAAACCTAACAGGCTACTATGAGTCAGGAAAGAAATCAGAAGAGAAGTTATTTAAAAAACAAACAGGGTGAGCTGTAAGAAATGGCATGCTGAATGAAAAATGAGTGACTACACTCAGTTAATCAGGGAGGGAACTGTCATAACTAGAGTAAAAGTTCACCTCAGGCTCCAGGTTAATGGAATCCAGGTAGGCAAACTCACTTGGAACTTGCAGTTTTGAAATAAGCCAAGGGTATGAAACTGAGTCCCTGGCAGAAGTCACCTGACTCTTCTAAATACCAAAGGGAATCAAAAGAAAATGACTTGGCCTTAGACTGGACATAAAAAAAATGAAGGTAGGTTAGCCAAGCTCCAGGCTGTTCATGGCGAGGGGGTCTAGAATAACACAGAAAAGGGATGGCTGGATATCACAGAAGGACACCGGTCTGGTAAACCTGCATATGCTGAGCAGTGGAAGATGGGAACTGGGATTTACTGCAGCTAAAGAGAGACAGCAGCATGAAACACCATGCTTTGTTAACGACGAGCTACCCTACAGACAGTAACTTCACCGAAAGTCCACAAAGCAGGAATGCCATCACAACAAGTGTCTTCTCCTTTGATAATTGGCCTCAGAAAGGTACCCCCAGAAAAGCAGAGAAGGCCTATGGACACCTGTGTGGCTGCATCCCATGGCCTCAGCTGAGTCCTGCATCCCAGCTCCAGCCCCAAAGCAGAGCAGGCATCTGCATGAGAGCGCCCAGCCTGATCTCAGTTGGATGACAGGCCTACCGAGCCAGCTGACTGTGTTATTAAGAAATAAATGAAAATATGCAAATTTACATTTGGCCATGACAGGCTCACATTTGGCCTAAAATGCTACAGGGTATGATTCTGAATTAGTAAACAATGACACATTTTTCACCTCAGTCAGCCAAAGCTAGAGTTCACATAAGATTTTGAAATGAGAATTCAGACTCATTTCCATCTAGACTCCAAACTAATAGTAAAGAATTATCCTCTATTCACATTCAGCTTAGGTTTGACAAGCAAAAGTGACAGAAGAAAGCATCTGCTTTTGCAGCTTGAGAGCTAATTTTTTTTTTTAAGTTTACTTAGCATTCAGTTCTTATTTTTTAGGTGAGACTGTCTTCATTTTCAAATAAGATTTTGAGGTAAGATGGTGATTTTCTTCATGATTCAATTATCAGGGACTGGATAAGGTGACCCCAGGTCCCACATTCACTCTCCAGAATCCCCACACAGGCACATGGGTTTTACATCATTCAAATCACACTCCAGCCATTTTCACCCTTTTTTGGACCTCAAATCCAATCACCAAAAAACTACCTGTGCCAAGTCAGAGGCATAAAAATATCATCACAGCAGATTCACACCTTCTCAAGAAACAAGAAGAGATCAGTGAGAAAGACCGAGAATATCTAGGAAGACCTAGTTTCTCAAACTAGCTCCAGCCTGCACATTAGGACCATTCCACAACCTGGCTTCCGTGCTACAAGGTTAATAATTCCAGAACTTTATCAAGCACTCTTCTTGCACAGAGAAGGACGTGAATCACTCAGGCATTGCTATATACACTCCTACTTATAAATGAAAATTGAAGCATGATGCAGATTTCTCTAGGTAGCAAAGTGGTTTAAGTGAAAATTTCTAGAATTTATATACATGATATTTCCACTATTTTATCTGTAAAAAAGAGCACAGGAAAAATCAAGCAAGCACAGACATAGGACCCCAATTAAGAACAATAGAAAATTAAGAACAGGAGTCACCAAGACTTCTCAAGTGGAAAAAAGTAAAATTGGATAAGGAAGAAAACATTTGTGGGACCAAATCTGAACTGTGCTTAGTAAAATACAATGGCCACATTTCTTTTTATCATACATACTTTTTAAGTGTTTTATGAAATAAAGCCTTCAAGATCAATTCAAAGAATGAGCAGGGATGAAACTAAAATGAAACGCATGTCTATGGATGTCTAGTCTGGGATAGTCTCCCAATTCTCTTTCCACTCATTCTCTCAACCTGTAATTTAGCACCTCTCCACCAGGCAAAGAAAGAGAAAGGCCCAATGTGATCCTGCTCTTCTTTTATGCTCCCATTGCCAGCACCCTGGGACACACCTGTATTAGTCATCCCCAGAGGTCATCTGTCAGTCTTCCTGCCGCAATCTCTACCTACCTCTGCCCTCTGTGCCATTCCAATATGGCTAAAATGTTTCTTCATGCCGTTTCTTTACATAAAATTTTTAATATCAACGGGATAAAATCCGAATTCCTTAGCATCATATCGCATTAGAGATGCTTCACAATAAACCCCAACCTGTTTTGCTAATTTTTTTTCAAGAATTCCTAAATAATAGTATTAATATGACTGAGCACTCACAATATATCAAGTACTTACAACCTAAATTCTTCATATGCATTAACTCACAACTACTGTGTGCTATAAATACTGTTATTATTCCCATTCTGTGTCAGAGAAAACTGAGCACGAGCAAACCAATTGCCTATGTCGGGTCTCCTGTGAGTAAGCAATGGGGGCCAGGATTCCTATCAGCTGGTCAGACTGCAGAGCCAGACTCAGAACCACTATGCTATGTTGGTCTCTACCTTCCACTGTTCGCCGCCCCCCACCCTACATGCCTCTCATGCTTGCAACTCTCTCTACTCTGAGTTCCAAATATGCTCAATTCTAACTTATCCCATTCGTTATCATTTTAGGTAGAACTATGACCACATCACACCTGAGTATACAACATCTTGCAGACAAAAGAGCTACCCTTGTATGATTTCTGTCCATAGTACACGGCTCTCAGAGCTTGATATATGGAAACCGGTTGACTAGCTTGCTTCCGACTTGCTCTCTGCAGATTCTCCCTCCTGGACAGAGCGCGTTTTGTGGCACAGTAGCTTTCCTTGAAAAGATGCAGTGATCTAGCCAGGAGAGTTTCCAAGCCCTTCCGTTCCTCCATCCCAACTGTGGGCAGATACAGGTATGTGTTGGTTGTGAGACAGCTCAGTCAACACTCCATCCAGGCCATAGAAGAATGTTTCCCACCTGTCCCTGCTCCCGGCCATTAATGTTTGCAAGCCCTGATATAAAAGAGAGCACTTAGCTTCCTGGTTCATAAATTCTCCGCCCTTCACTCAAATTGAATCTAAATGATTCAGTTTCTACCTTACAGCACAAAATCCATTTTATAACTTAACAGCCTCAGCCTCAAGCTTTACTGATGATTTTTCCTAAAGAAGACACACTCCAAAAGGCCATGGGTTTAGAGCTTTTTTAGACTGACTGCAAATGGTATCTGCTGAATGTCACTCAGCATCTTGCTGAAGGCCTCTTTGGAAACAGCTGACGAGAAAAGAGAACAGATTGCCAGAGAGGTCAACTAGTCCTAATGGCTTGCTCTTCACTCTCTGAGCTCTGTTAGTCCACAGATATGTTGAGAGATCCTTAATGCATGTAGTGAAAAAATTTTTTTTAAAGATTTTATTTATTTATTTGACAGACAGAGATCACAAGTAGGCAGAGAGGCAGGCGGTGGTGGGGGCGGGGGTGGGGGGGAAGAGCAGGCTCCCTGCTGAGTAGAGAGCCCAATGCAGGGCTTGATCCCAGGATCCCTAGACAATGACCTGAGCCAAAGGCAGAGGCTTAATCCACTGGGCCACCCAGGCGCCCCTCTTTTTCTTTTTTAAGATTTTATTTATTTATTTGACAGAGAGAGACACAGCGAGAGAGGGAACACAAGCAGGAGGAGTAGGAGAGGGAGTAGGGGAGTAGCAGGGGAGTAGGAGAGGGAGTAGCAGGCCTCCCAGGGAGCAGGGAGCCTGATACAGGACTCCACCCCAAGACCCTGGGATCATAAGCTGAGTCAAAGGCAGTCGCTTAACAACTGAACCACCCAGGCACCCCTGCAGCGAAATCTCTTATAATTCTCTGGTGAAATCAGTTCCGATAACGGCCTTGTTCATTATTATTGGAGCACGTAAGTTAAAACAAATTAACACAATTAAAAGATGCAGATTTAATTCCCTCAAAAACCTAAGAGCCACAGGAGGCAAACACCAAAGGACTAAAACTGCACAACCAAAATCTCTAGAAAGCATCCAGTATTTACAAATGCATCCTAAGGAATTGGGTTTTAAACTTTCCCTTCATTAAGACAAAGAAACATGTTCAAACACTTTAATTGAAACTGGCCACCATTAACATTTCTTTCCTCTATAGATAAAACCATAAACAGACCTGAGGATAACTTACTAGCTCCTGACATACACACATGCGAAGGGCAATGATCTTGCTGGCACAGGATTAAAACTGAATCACTGTTAAGGATAACAGTGATGATGATGACTAGTACAGGCAGTTTTCTACACTTTGGGCATTAAGAATCATTTTATATTTACCACTATCCTACTAGTGACCCTATTTTACCAACAAAGAGATTGAGGCAGAGTAGTTTAATAATTTGCTCACAGTCATGCAGTAAGTGGTGGATCAAGAATTCAGACTCTGAACCCAGAGCTCACTCTGAACCACTATGCCCCACTGCCTATGGGATCAGCCTTTTCCACTACTCCCTGAAAGGCACCGCCACAGGAAAACACCTCTATTAGAATCCGTAAAGGTGACTGAGTCTAACATACCTCCTTGACAGAAAAGCTGTTAGGAGAGGTCAAAGCAATGCAGGAAATCTAGTAAAGACTAGTGTTTCACAAGCCTCCCTCATTTCCCAGTCACCCCTGCAACGAGCTGGGGCCAAGTGACAGGTTCAAGCTAATAAACTATAAGGAGAAGTGATGTTTCTCACTTCCAAAGTAAGGCAGTTAAATATACCTCTTCCATCTCTCTCCTTCTGCTGAAGTGACCGTGGAGAAGATGGAAAAGGGTCACCTCGCCAGCATATAATTTTGTGTAAGCAAGAAATAAACTTCTGCTGTTATTAAACCCTGAGACTTGAGGGTTGATAATTGTAAAAATTAGCAATAATGATTATGACTAATACAAGAGGCTTAAGAACATGTTCCCAGACTTGAATTTCCTTCCTGTTGTACTTAAGCTGGACTCTTCCTTCCCTGGTTTCCTCTAGGCTCCAGTTTGATCCCACTGACAACTGTCTGAAGATTATTTTGCTTCCAGGGGCCAAAGCAGTGACAGCTAGAATGATCTCTAGGGCAGCAGACCATGTAAGCAGGTAGTTCAGATCTGTCCTTCCAACTGGGCCCCATTCTAACCATCTAAACACTGTTTGGACAATAGTCAAATAAATCTCTGACACGTACTTTCGTGTAATAAAAAAAGCCCAGGAACCAATAAGGAATCTTGCTCTTGCTCTGTGGTATCTTCATGACCGTTTTCTGAGGTAAATTTAGTACGGTCTAACTTGGAAATTCAGGAGATAATTCGGTAGGTACTTGGCATCATGCTTTTCCAAACTTATGACTTATTTTACGATTCTTCTCAAAAATGTAATTCCAATTTCTTATCAAAAGCATCCCCAGGCATTCTTACTGATAATGAGTGGCCTGAAGAGAGCCAGGGGACCTCCACAGTAATTCTCAATACCACCAGAAGTAATGTTGTTAGTCAATAATGAAAGGGATAGGAACCAAATAAAGAGTGCTATGTACCTAAATAAATACATTTCCAGAAACCCAAAAATGTCTGCTTCATCAAAATAAATGGTGGGTGATCTAGGACAGAGGTAACACTCACACAAAGCCTAACACAATAACACAAATGTATACCCAACTATCATAAGTTTCCAAGTCATGTCACAGGTTGCTGATTGGACATACAACCTTCATGAGTGTCACATGAGTGTCACCTGCCACAGATGCCAATTTCCCTTCCTTTTGATGTGTAAAGCTGTTCTTTAAGTAAGTATGGGAGGCAGACGCCTGGGTGACTCAGTTAGTTAAGCATCTGCCTCTGGCTCAGGTCATGATCCTAGGGTCTGGAATCAAGCCCTGCATTAGGCTCCTTCCTCCTTGGAGGAAAAAAAGCAACCATTTCTTCTTGATATCCAATATTGACAACACTACATCATGAAAGATTGTCTTTTTAAAAATCACTGGTTTTTATATATATATATGAAAAACTATTTCTCATCAGCTATTTAGTCAGAGTGGGCAACGCTGTTTGCCTAGCCCCTTGAATTCCCACATTTGAGAGGTATGACAGGAGGAAGCTGGCCTGCAGTTATTTGAAAGTGGGCAGTCCCAATAATTCCTGTGTAGGCTATAACATTTCTTTCATTCCCCAAATCTGAGCCCTTGCCCAGGCTTCTCAGGAGGAGACACAGATAGCAGCAGGCCTGGGCTCCCGGGACTGCTACCACCCTCTCCTGTCTCCAACACCCAATGAAACAGACCTGAATGGCAAAAATACCTTTCCATGTCTCAGCCACCCTCCTACTGCAGCCTGAGAGAAGTTGTTCTGAAACACTGTTCTAAACTATACCATTCCTCCTTTCTGCCTCCAGGACCAAGCTCTCTCTCCTCTGAAGGCATACAACTTCCCCCAACCTTCCCTTCCATCTGCACTCTCCCTCATGACCTTCTATATACCTTAAGATCCATCCTCATGAAACTGCTTACCTTCTCCCCAAAACACACCATGGCCTGTCAAGTCCCAATGGCCCTGCTCCCGCTGGTCTCTCTGCCTGGAATGACCGTTTAATCCTGGCTCCTCATTCCTTCTTGACTGGAGAGAAATCTCTGTATCCTTCAGAGCAGTGTCAGTCTCAAGGTGTGGCTTGAGAAGGCTCTAGCTCTACCTCCCAAACTACCCCAAATAAATACCGTGCTTGCTGTGTAACCCCTTCTGATCAGACCACCACTTTATTCCTAAGCCCCTCATACACATGGAAATTCTGCAGCTACCATGTCAAAGTTCAGATCACATTTCATCTTCACTATGAAAATGTCTGCTGGCATGAAATGAATCCCTCCCTTCAACCATGGACCTCAACTTACTTGAGGACATGCTGCAAAAGTCTTAAGATTAAGAGATGTACCATGGAGCTATTCTGTGGCAGGCAGTCTGTAGGCTTCTCCTCTACCCAATCATTCCCACCTCCTAGCATTCACTCCCTTGTATAATCCCCTTCCCTGAATGTGGGTGAGGAGAACCCTTCTAATACCCAAGTTCTGGGAGTACCTTGGAAACAGATGCTTCCCCAGTCACACGTCCAGATGAGACCCCAGCCACGGCAGTCACCTGGATTGTATCTCGTAAGAGACCACGAAGCACAGGACCCAGCCATGCCCAGACTCGTGACACACAGAAACTGTTATAGTAAGTTTATTGTTTTTAAAAATGTGTGTGGTTTTAAGCTGTCAAATTTGTGATAATTCGTTATACAGCAACAGAAAACTTAACAGAAGGGATAGGTTAAAAAGACTAGAAATCCTTGGGCTAAAAGACAGTATCTGCAGCTCCCTCTTTGACAGTCACTCAGAAGCAGAAGGGAACTTGAGAAGTCCAACTTCCACTGGCTCTGCCTCCCCACTTTATGGAAGAGGGAGAGACAGCAATGTGCCTGCTGAATAGTGCAACTCGCCCTCTCCATCTGTCACTTCTCAGTCAAGTTCTGAAAAGTAAGTCCTCCAAATTTTGACCTCCTCTCCCATTTAAATGCCACTGGAGGGTTTTTGTGTTTGTGTTTTGGTTTTTCCTTCCTAAATTACTGGAGCTCCAGTGGCCCTGTGTGCTCAGCCTTACCCTGTGGTGGCATCTGACAGTTGGCCAACCTCTGCCTGCTTAACACACTCCTCCAAATAAGACATCACCTTCACAGGTTCTCCTCCCACCAGTGAGACCACTTCCCCTAAATCACCTTCAAACAGCTTCCTCCCTTGCCCATATCATACGCATATATGCCCTCAAGCTTCTGTCCTTCAAACTTTACACCATTTCCCTGAGCAGTCTCATTCATTTTCATGGTATAAATACCACTTATTTGCTAATAAGCTTAAATATACCCTTTCAGGGCAGAACCACATATATCCAGTGGCCTGCCAGACATCTTCATCTGGATGCCATGAGACTCAAACTGTAAACATAATCCAAAAATTAATCTTATTCTATTTCTATTAAGATAGAAATGTTCTTTCTTCTCCTGCATTCCTAACTTTGGTGATTTCAGCACCAACATCTACTGAGTCACCACTGAATTCACTAGGCCCTTTTGTCTTTACTCTCCCTTCCTCTAACCATCCACTGAGTCCTACTAATTCCATCCTCTAAGTAGCCCTGGAATCTATCTCATCCTTTCCTACCATCCTGCAGACCTTCACCACTTCTCTCAGGCAAACTCATCTCCTTGACTGCCGTCTTGGCCTCTTCTAATCTAACCCCCCAAGAACCACATGAAAAAACAACATAAAAATCACCCCCTAGCGTCTACCTCTCTTGTGACTCCCTCCAAACCCCCTCTAACAATACCAAAAGACTTAACGAATCAATCATTCAATAGGCACTGTTCTAGATACAGAAGATAGAGCAGTGAACAAAGGTCTATTCACTTCCATGAAGCAGCCCGCTGTGTATGCCTCTGATTTCACTTATGCTGCTGTCCCTAGCCTGACCCCCATCCTCTTGCCCACCTAGCAAATTCTTAATTCCGTTTTCAAAACCTTCCTCTGGGAATGCTTATCTTTTATCCCCTGCCCCCCACAGTCATTCCCTCTTCTCTGCTGCTTCTGTACTTTGGGAACATATGGCTATTTTTGTATATAAGTCGCATAGTAATTTCTTTGATTATAACCCCTCCTGCCCTTCTAGACTGAGCTACCCAAGGGACTATTTCTATTCATCTCTGAATCCTCCATGTGTTAGCACCATGGCTGATTTTGTTATAGGCAATCGATAAATGTTAAGGTAACTGAATCTCCGTGTGCAGTAAATTGGATTATTGTTTTCAAATATATGTTCCCTCCATGTAACGGGGTTATAACTCCCACCCCTCTTGCTCCCACTACCCTGTCATAGGCCATACACCTGCATCCAGTGGAAGTTTACTTCTCCACCTCACTGACTTTGGCCATGTGGCACCTTTGGCCAGTGGGATGGAGCCGATCATGTTTTCCCCATCCCCACGGAAGCTACGAACACAACTGTGTGGTTTGGCTCAGATTCTCCTATACTCCTGTCCTCCCCATGAGAACTGCATGTCCCAAACAAGCTGCTTTTTCAGTCTGGACCCTGATTAATAGACACTTGAGCCAAGCAGAGCCCCGCAGAGGCCCAGCTCACCCACACCCCTCATCTTATGAACAAGAAATAAAGGCTGTGGCTGTAAGCCAGTAAGATCCTGGTGTTGTCACCCCAGCAAAGCCATCCCAGATTTTCTAGAACATTCCAGAGAGTCATCAAATCTCAGCTTAAACACACACGTTTAGGGAGAGCTGTTTTTTAAAAACATTTTAAAAATATTTCTTAATACTGATGCCAAATTTACTTCCTCCTATTTTCCAAGCTTGGACCTACTCTTACCTATAGATATTTCATAAGACACATATAACAGCCTCATATTTGTAGACAACTATCATATGATGTCTTAAGCAGACTCAAGGCTAAGTATGCCACATTCCTCTAACCATTCTAGGTAAACTCTGTCAATACCGTTTTAAATATCTTGGTCTTGTTCCTCAAAATATACTCTCAATTTTGTCAAAAACTTCAAATGTGGTGCTAGAATTGTAACAAATAGCCTGCTAGATATGACCTGACCATGGAAGAAGAAATCCCTTACTAGAACACAAAACTTAGCTTGGCTTTTTCTTTTCTTTCCCAGGTTAGCAGAGCAGCAGAAACAGGCTACAAGATGGAAAAGATATAGTTCACCATAATCTTATTTCAAACAATACTGTCGTCAAACCAAATCCCTAAGCCTTGATCCTATGAGATGTTTTCAAGCCTCCTGTATTTATATAGCTAACTACAGACATTTTACATGTATCACTGCTAACCACTACCTTATTTTATTGGTCCAACATTCCAAATACCAAGATCATTTAGACCCACACTCTGCCATTCAACACTATTAACTAGTCTTCGCCCCCAACCCCATTTTTTGGTGCTTCATATTTGACATACTTTTTTTATCATTTTAATCTGATGAAATTACTTAACAGGTAAGGGTCAAGGTTGGACACTCTAACAAAACACTAAAGAAATCTGTTTGAGGTAAAATGGTGCCAACAAAGTCACACATGTTGTTTAATCTGCCAGAAGCCCCTTGCCCTCCACCCACCACCATTAATACTTCCAACCAATATGCTTTTCTATATTTTCCAAAAGTTCTAAGATTTGCCCCAAACCCAGCAACAGGAAACACATGGGCTGTGTTCTCCAGACATCATGCTGTTCTCCAGCAAGCATGACTGATGCTGTTCTCCAGCAGCATCAGTGTCACCTGGAACTTTTTAGAAACGCAAGTCTTTGGCCCCAACCCCAGACCTAAGGTATCTGAAACACCCACTGGTGAGCCGGAGGCGGCTCAAGTTGAATCAGAGCTCTAGCGCATTTCCTTGACTGGCCTGTCCAGCAGCTCTCCCAAAAATGTATGATATCCTTGTGAAGATTTCTCCTCTTTGAACTGTGGCCTGCTCTTAGTTAGCTCTTATTTCTGAATAGCCACTAACTATTTAATCAGCCTTTCTAGCAAAACTACAAAAATAAATAAATAAATAGCAAGGCAAAGTCAGGGTCCCAGTCCAGAGTGCTCAGAGGCTCTCTTTTCTCCCATTTAGGAAGATGAGGACATTATTTGCCTTATTTTGTAACATTTCTTTCCCACTCTTGATGACTTTCCAAAAATTACCCATAATGCTTCTGTGATTACAAGTGATAGTTCCCTTAGCCTCTGAGACAGAACTTTTTAAAAAATCTCTCTTAATAATTGTCCTCCTGGATGGGGTTTCAAACTGTGAGGTTGCAGCAGGGATGGAAGTTGGAAAGAACTGAGTTGATTGTTATATGTCCGCCTATATCACTCATGAGTGTGTCTCTTTGTTGGCCCCACTCAAGAGAGAAGATTCTGTTCCACTGTTTTGTTTCGTCTTCAACAGTGGTGAAAGCCTCAGTTCAGTGTGGGCTTTGACATTGTTTGGAGAAGTCAGAGCTTTCCGTGAATCTATAGTTTCCTCTGTCTAGGGGGACAGAAGAAGGTTGACTGTTTTCTTCTTACTTTGGTCTTCGGTACCATCTAAGTTGGATGTAAGAATCACAGACAACTTTTTCACATAGGGACAAAAGATTTCTATGTATATATTTAAATTTTATTTTAACGGGAGTTCTTTGAAGCATTCCGTGCGATGTCTTTCTTTCCTAGGAACCACCTGTACATCAGTTTAACTGAAGACAATTTCTTCTTTAATTTTAGAATTACATTTTTCTGCTCCCTCATCATCTTGCCACTCTGGCCCAGTCTCCAGAGAGCAGGACACCGGCCTCTTTTCTGTTCACAGCTGTTGGTTCCCAGCTGCCTGCAGTCACTGCACAGTGACTCAAACTTCTCAGAGTGTGTGGCCCGGGCACCCTGCGCACAGCCGCCCCAGCACAGACACTCAGACAGCAGCTGCCAGGGAAGCGCGCAGGCACCACAGCCAAGGGCCCACGCCTGTCTGAATTCGGCGGGCTCTCCGGCAGACCATCTGAAAAAGAGGCAGCGAAGGCACTGAAGCTATCATTGTTACAACCTGGGCGCTCCGAGGCAGGATCATTGGTATTCAAGTGGGATTGTTGAGGCAGATGCCAGATGCCGCACTTACCCTGTGAAGGCAGCTGGCTACACAGCATCACAGCTCCAGACTTGGAGAGGGGTCAGAGGCCTGTTAACCCCTGGTTGCACTACACAGTCTAACAGTCTTTGTGGGGGGGGGGGGGGGGGGAACACGGCCTTCTTAATGTAGTTGTTGGCCTAATAACAAGGTATTACATACAGTAAATCTGATTTCTCCTTCATGTCTGTGCCTGGATCAAAGTAAAAGACTAATTCTTTATTTTTGTTTTTCTCCATAACTAGAAAACAAGAACGATAACAAAGGAGGATGATGGAAAAAAAGAAAATCGAGCCATTAATAATGAAACAGTATGGTCTGTTAGTTGGTTTTAATCAATTTCTCATGTCAGTTTCTCTAAGTTTTTGTTCATTCTACCTCTAACATCCTGCAGTAGAGCTGGAGATTTTTGTTCCTTTCTTTCCTCTGAAAATAAATTTCCCTCAATCCATTATATCACTAATTTTAAGCAAAAAAAAAAAAAAAAAAAAGCTTCTGAATGAGAAAGGAAGACGCCTTTGCTTGAAAGTAGCTGCTCCCTACCCCCCCTCAAAATACTCTGGAAAACTTAGAATTGATTCTGTTCAAGGATAGCTGTTGAAGGAAAAAAGTGGTAGATAATCATGTAATTTGGAAATAACAGAGCTAAAAGGAAAAAGTGTGTTGTGGTCCTGTCATAGATACTAGGCTTTCAGTATTACCTCCCCAGCAATGAGGACTTAATTAGACAGATGAACAGCATGATCACAAAAGTTTCCTCTGCTCTGGTGAGCCAGTATTTCTTGACACAGAACTTTGCACACACCTCTGCCCCTCCTTAAGTTTTACTCTTAGTAAACCTGAGAAGGAATCATCACAGAACAGTACAAAGATTCTTTGCACTGGCCATGCAGTATAAAACTCCACCAAGATCGGAACTTCTGGTGCTGGACACAGCCCAATGCCGCCAACACTTGGGCTGGGGCCTGTCAGCTGCCGCACCTCTGTTGTGCACAATTCTGCATGTCCTTCAGGGCACGGTTTATTGCAGTCAGTGTTCCGTAAAGCACACATTCAGAAGTCTCTTTTCTTTTCTACCATCTTTTCTCCAAAGAAATAAAGTGCACATTAAAATAATAGATCAATGCCACCGTATGCCCACTATTAAAAAGAAAAACACAATAGTCTGGAAATTCACACTAAGGTTTCCACAGCAACTGTTCCACAGCCCAACTTGCAACATTAACCATTCCATTCTAAAGTGTTTCAAAGGACTCTAGAAGAGAAAGGAGTAGTGGGGGGATGACAAGTTACAGTACTGGGGGGAGGGAAGAGAGACTCCCTTGTACTTGAATTCTCCCCACTGAAAACACTGTTCAAGTACATATTGCACCATTAATATTCCTAACCCCAATTATCTAATTAGATAATTCTGGAAACATCTACTGATAGTTTTTTTGGTTGGGGGGGGGTAAGAGAGATGTTCAGGAAAAACTCATACTAAACCATGATGTAAAGTGTCTTCTGTGAACTGGCTAATTCAATGGGACCAACCGAAATGCCTTGAACATTCATTTCCAAAGTTGGGGGAGAGGATGAGAAGGAGTTTAATCGTGCAGCTTCCCCTCCTCGAAAGGGAACAAGACTCCCAGCCCTGTACCACGAGATTCTGAATGAAAAGCCTATTCACCAAACTACAAGGAGAAGTTTTTAGTATTTCACAGAGTTCACCAGGCTTCCTCTATAAAACTGCCCACATCAAATATATGTTGCTGGAACGGAATCCAAATATAAAGAAAAGCTAGCCACGTGGTTTAAACCAGGAAAGAGAGACTAACATGTCCAAAAGGTTTCAGTAAGACTCCGGCTCCACATGTTTTCCGAGTGCCTCTATAAATAGGAGAACAATAAGCCCGGCCTTCAATTTTATGGGCATGTTGGCCTCAAACACCAGTTTAGAGGCTGATCCTGTATACAGCCCAAATGCCCCCATTCTGTAGAAGGGTTCTCAATATAATTTCCTCCCCCAATGTGGCATCAAAGGGAGCATATTCTTGGGATCTGCTAAGGGGAAATCCAACTATATATTTCCCTATTGAAACTCTGCATATAAAAATAAAAATCTATTGCAGAAAAGACACAACCCCTTTTTATTTGAGGAAAGCAAACCAAAAAATAGCCTGTGTTTCCATTACAAGAAGATGTTCACCACTGAATTTAATCTAGAAAGCACGCTTCCTGTGTTGATCCATATGGCAGGAAGCCGGGACCCGAGGTCATGTCACCATCTCTCACCACTTCCAAATTCTAGCACCCAAATTCAGTGGTAGGGCTAGAAGCTTCCAGGAGATGAGAGCAGAGAAGCACAAGGCACCAGCCCCTGAGGGAACCCCAACCCTGGCCAAGCACCCCAGAACATGGAATAAAGTCCTGAGCATAGGAAGCAACTCTGAGCATGGACAACTGTGCCTGAGGATGGGCAAGCACACCTGAGCATGGCCAACCATGCCTGAGCATGGACAATCATGCCTGAGCATGGGCAAGCACAAATGAGTAAGCATGCATGAGCATGGGCAAGCATCCCCGAGCATGGACAAGCACGCCTGTGCATGGACAATCACACCTGAGCATGGACAACCATGTCTGAGCATGGACAAGCACCCCTGAGCAGGGACAAGCACGCCTGAGCATGGACAACCACGCCTGAGCATGGGCAAGCACCCCTGAGCATGGACAAGTATGCCTGAGCATGGACAAGCACGCCTGAGCATGGATAAGCACGCCTGAGCATGGACAAGCATGCCTGAGCACGGAGAAGCCTGCCTGAGCATGGAAAAGAAGTCCCTGGCCTGCAGTCAAGCAGAGCGTCAGCATCCAGACACTGGGTCCACAGCGTGGTAGGGAGTTATGATCTGAACACTGCATTAGGGAGAGATGTTCAAAATGATCCCCACTTTCAAGATGCATTTAGTTGCCTTATGATCAAGCACATGAAGCAATACACCCAAATAAGATGTGAAATTAAAAAAAATGGAGGGGTGCCTGGGTGGATCAGTGGGTTAAGCCTATGCCTTTGGTTCAGGTCATGGTCTCAGGGTTCTGGGATGGAGTCCCACATCGGGCTCTCTGCACAGCAGGGAGTCTGCTTCCCCGCCCCCCCGCCCCACCCCCACCATGTCTCTCTGCCTGCCTCTCTGCCTACTTTTGATCTCTCTCTGTCAAATAAATATCTTTTTTTTTTAATGGAGAAACCTATAAAACCTATGGAGAAAAATGGAGAAACCTAAAAAAAAAAAAATCTTTTTTTTTTTTAAAAATGGAGAAACCTAGTCAGCCTACAACAAGTGTTTGGAACTCAAAATGCATTTCCATAGAAAGCCAGCCAGCCCCTTCTTTATCCCTGAAATCTGACAATAGCATCACTGTTCAGAGTGCCCTCTGCCTCACATGTGGATCAACATGAGAAACTAAAAGGAAAGCAGAAGGTAAGGAAACACAGGAGTAGGTGGGCAGGAAAGGAGGCAGCCAACACCATACTGAGGTAGCTTTAGGTATCTCTTCGGAAATGAGGACTCTCCTGGGACTGTTCAGTCCTAACTCAGGCACTGCCAGCATTACTACACCTACCTAGAGTTCTCAGTCTTCAGTCCAGGGAAAGGGTTCTTTTGGTGCCCTGCATACAAGGCTGACCCCAGAAGTGTATTCTGAGTCCCTCCTACCATCGGTTCTGTGTCTCGCCCTCACCTCCTAGAACTCAGCCTCCTCAATCCAGCGCCAATAAGTCAAACAGTGCCCCATATCAAATGCCTGTCCTAGCCTCCAAAGTATTCCTAGCCCTAATTATCTGAGTGCCCCCCAACCTCTAACACCACCAATCAAAATCTTCTGTCGTGTGGCGATCTCAGCAGGTGTGACCAGTCAAAAACTACCTCCTGAACTAAGGTGGGAGGAAAAAAGTGACAGCTCCCCTAGCATGCCAAAGCTGCATTTGTATCTAAATAATAATGAAACTTATTGAACTCAACAGGCAGAATTTCAGGCAATAAGGTAAAGAGATCTGAAGGGAGGAAGCTGTCAGAGACTTCACTGCTGCCCGCACATAGGCCAGGTACCAGGAAAACTCCCCCGGACACAGCTTCTTTTCTTCAGAACACAAGTTTCCCACTAGCTTCAAGTTTGTTCTCCCCTGTTTATTTTCCTTAAGAGTTCACACAGCAATGACAGAGGGTGCTAGCTCTGGGCAGGAACAGGACTGTGTTATGAAGTTTGGGGGTCAAACAGTTCCCTTGGGTGCCTTTGTAATAAGCATTACTTTGAATAGCCGCCCATTAAGCCCAACACTGGAACTGTAATGGGCAGAAAAACTGATCTGACTCTAATGCTTCCAAATTTCCCGTACCAAATAGAAGCTAGGATTACAACCCTTTAAAGCTGAGAGTCCTAGAAGCACAGAGCTCTGAAAGAATCTTGCAAATGGCCATTTGCCCCCAAGAAAAGCAATGCTGCAATGAGCCGATGCACAGATTCCTGCCTGGTGAACTTCGTGGGGAAAGAGCCAGCAGAGGATTCCAGAGGTGACTCAACACCCCACCCAGTGATGCTGGAAAACCTCAGCAACCACCTTTATAGTTGCACAGGTAGGGGGTGACCCTTGCCCAGCAGGAATCTTCTTTTCTCATGAAGTACCCCCCGCCCCCGTGGTCAATGACAAACTATCTTGAGCTCCCTCATCAACTGGAAAGAGCAAAGTTGGAGTGCTGCCCCGACCCACCCAAGAACAGAGAACCCAAAAGGTGGAAACTGTTCCTTATAGAGTCCGTGGAAACATCAGGGCACCACGGCTCATTAACGGTACCACAGGAGACTATGTAACATTCAATTACTCAGGACCAAGAAGAAGGGCTAATTATCCAATTCAGGGATTATTCAGGCCTCACTTCCCCCTCCACTCCTCCTCTTGGCGGCCTGCCCTTCCTCACGCTTCAGCTAGGGAGGAGTGAGGTGAGTAAGAGAGGTGAAACACCAGTCTGCTTGTCTGATAAGTGGTTTGGGAAGAAGAATAAAACTACTAATCAAAAGGAAGCTTTCAGACTAATTACAGCTTTCTATATTCCAGGCTCTTTCAATTGGTTTCCATATTCCATGATTCCCCTGGTCCGGTTACCATAAATAAGAAAGAGATGGGTCTAAGTTTCATAAAAATGCAACATTCATTGCCACATGCACTAGTTATTGAGCACTTGCTAAATAAACAGGGTGTAAAACACGGTGCTGGGGACAGGGATATGACAAAGCTTACAGAGATGCTAGCCCTTCCAGGATACCACGGCTTACAAGAGAAGGCAAATGCAGAAAGAGCCAGCTGTACTGTCATATAGCAGTGTACGTGCGGGAAAAGACCACAATCCTTTCTTAGGTGCCAACCCCATGACACCCACACACTGGGCTACCTGAGAGCAGCTTTGAAACTCCACAAAGGATGCAAGCTCTGCCTCTCCAAAGAGCCCCAAGCCCTAAATGGAGCCTTCTTTCAGAAACAATAGGATATGAAGGTAAGTGGTTTTCTTCCTTTCAATTAATTTAAAAAAAAAAAAAAGAACCCATAGGGATTAAAAGTGTCACATAGCCAGACACACAGGCATACAACACAGAGCTCAGAAGGCCAGCACTACACCTATCACTTTCTGGTGACACTATTCTTTTTTTTTTTTCACCCCCAAATTCTTAATTCCTATTTTAGAGAGCAAGTACAAGCAGGGGACAGAGAGAAAAAGGAACAAGCTGGGATGAGCATAAATTTCAGAAGAGAAGTCACTGAGAAGGACAGCAGAGTAGGAGACACCAGCAGTCCGTCTCCCCTCCCTGCAGCGGCAGAGTTGTTCTGCTGTAACTATTTTAGAACTCTGGAGTCCGCTGAAGACTTACAACTTCCAGAGAAGACCCAGACAGTAAACTGCAGTTGGGCCAATTATCACCTCTTAGCACAACAGCAGAGCATGAGCATGTTCCTGCAACAGCTTGTGTACTGCTTTCAGGAGCCACAGTGGGCAGGAAGTATCCTGTCCTCCAAACATCAGCAATCTGTGCTCTGGCTGCAGACTGTAGCTTCCAGTCAAAGAGGCAAAGAGGCTGGCAGTTGTTGTTGCAAGGCCTTCCCATTTTGGGTGAAATGACTTCCCCGGGGACCTAAAGAGCTGGCAGCCTTTTGACACCTTCATTTTTCACTTTTTGCCCTTCGGAGAGCCAGATGCTAAAAGACTAGAACATTCAAAAAACCATGACATACACAGGGAAAACTAGAAAGTGAGTGAACATGCCCAAAGAAAGGACCTAAAGCTCATCCTCGGCACAGAAAAAGCCTACAACAATCAAGACACAAACAAAAGTAAAAACAATAACAACAGCAACAACAAAAAGCAACCCTGGGGAAGGAGAAGAATTTGATTTCTAAAGTTACTACCTTATGAGATTCAAATGTCCAGTATTTAACAACAACAACAACAAAAAAATCACAAGACATACAAAGAAACAAGAAAATATGATCTGATCACAGAGGGAAAAAAAAACCAACAGAAATGAATCCTGAAAAGAGCTGATGACAGATATATTAGACAAAGACTTTAAAACAACTGTTAAAGATACTCAAAGAACTAAAGGAAACAGTCAAGAAAATGATAAAGATGTAATTCTCTGACATCAATAACTGAAAGGGGTGGGGACAGAGCTGTAAATAAGCAGTTTTTGTATGTTACTGAAGTTAAACTGGTATAAATTCAAATTAATGTTGTAACTTTAGGATATTAAACATTATCCCCATAGTAATCTTAAACAGCTATGGAATATACTCAAAAGGAAACGAGGAAGAAATTTAAATATTTCACTACAAAAAACTGACTAAACACAAAGAAAGTAATATAGGAAATGAGGGACAAAAAACTATAGGATAGCACAACATAAGTCCCTTCTTAATAGCAACTACTTTAAATGTAAATGTATTAAACTTTCCAATCAAAAAAACAGAGACTGGCAGAATAGATAAAAACATGTGATCCAACTAGATGCTACCTACAAGAGACTCACTCAAGATCCAAAGACACAAAGAGATTGAAAATGAAAGGACAAAAAAAGGTACTCCATGCAAACAGTAACGAAAAGAGAGCAGAGGTGGCGATAGTAATATCAGACAAAAAGATTTTAAATCAAAAAAAACTATGAGACAAAAAAGAACATTATGTATTAAGGGCTCAAAACAGCAAAAAAAAATTAACATTCGCATACCTAATAACAAACATCAAAATGCATAAAACAAAAACTGATAAATTAAAGGGAGAAAGAGACGGTTCCACAATAATAGCTGGAAGCTTTAATACTTGACTCATAATAATGGACACAAACAACATACAGAAGGTAAGGAAAGAGAGGCCCTAACACAACAAGACAACTGGATCTAACAGACAAACACAGAACAGTCTGCCCAACAACAGCAGCATACAACATCATGCACATTCTTCTCACATGCACATGAGATATTTTGCAGGATAGGAAATATGTTAGGCCACATATTAAGACCCAATAGATTTTAAAAAGTAGATATATAAAGAATTCTTTCTGATCACAAGATGAAGTTGGAAATCAATAATAAAAGTAAAACTGGAAAATACAAAAAAAAGTGGAAATAAACAACACACTTTTTTTTTTTTTAATAAACAACACACTTTTAAACAACCAATGGATCATAGAAGAAATTACAAGGGAAATTAGAAAATACTTAAAGACGAATAAAACAAAAATACAAAACCAAAAATTATGCAAACACAGCAAAAGCAGTGCCAAAGAGAAAATTTATAACTATAAATGCTTACATTAAAGAACAAAAAAGATCTCAAATCGACAACCTAACCTTACAAATTAAAGCACTAGAAAAAGAAAAACAAACTAACTGGGGCACCTGGGGAGCTCAGTCAGTTAAGCATCCAATTCTTGATCTCATCTCAGGTCTTGATCTCAGGGTCATGAGTTCAACCCCAGCACTGAGCTCCATGCTGTGTGTGGAGCCTACTTAAAAAGAAAAAAGAAGAGAAAAGGGGAAAAAAAAAAAAAAAAAAAAAAAAAACCACTAACCCAAAGCTAGCAGAAGGAAAGGAATGATAAAGATTTGAGCAATCAAGATTTGAGCAAAGATGAACAAAATAGAGAATAGAAAAAACAAGAGAGAAAAATCAACGAAACCAAAAGTTTGTTCTTTAGAAAGATCAACAAAAGTAAATCTTTAGCTAGATGGACAAAGGAAAAAAAAGAGGGAAGACTCAAATCACTAAAATCAGAAACAAAAGTAGAGACTTTACTACCAATTCTACAGGCATAAAAAAAATTTTTAAGAGTACTATGAACAACTATACACCAAAAAATTGGAGTACTGTGATCAGAAGGCCCTTCAAAATTGAGGAAAATCAGAAATGAGAAACTTGTCCTAAAAACAAAAATAAAAAGTGTGGACTAATAGGCACAAGAAGTCCTGACATTTCAAGAGCACCCCTAAACCATGAGCCCCACTACAAACCACCTGCAATGACTGCAGCATGTGGCAAAGTGATCCAGATACTTCATCTTAAGATCTTATTCTTCAACCAATCAACCTGTCAAGGTGCCCCCCACAATGATTTTTTTTCTTTTTAGCAAATGTGAACTATTCAAATCTGCAATCAAATGAATGCTTTTGTTAAACAATTAAAATCACAGTTACTAGGGTTTTCAGTGTGAAATTCTTTTATAAAGACACATAAAAATGCTAATGATAACTTAAGCAAGGCAGTTTGGGCAACTCCTTATTTTTCAGCATTCTCAGCATTAACCTATCCTCCTAAATCACTCCCATCCAGGCTTCCCAGAGTGCAAGAAATAAACTAAACGTTTAAATCAGTAACAGAAACCAAAAAACTCCCAGATATGTCTCTAAGAGGAAGAGTCCAAGACCAGCACAGCCTTGAAGGGCATTTCTAGTCACACTTCACACCTCTTGGAGAAGGTAGGAGATACACATATAAGTGACCTATTTCCCAGCAAAAGGACCTAATATATACACATACAATAAGTGACCTATTTCCCAGTGAAAGGACCTAATATTCAAGTTGTGCTGAGCGCTGGAGAGCAAAGTAACAGGTTTACTAATCCAAAGTTTTGTCCAAAAAAAAAGGCTCATCGAACACATTCATTCTGCCCACCCAGTCATACATCAGTAAAGACTGCTTTCTTGTATGTCAACATACACCCTTTTTCTGCTGACTTTACCTACCTAATGAAGCCTTTACCACTCTCAGAGACTGGAGAAAATGGCTTGGAAGTTTAATAAATGCAAATAAGCTCTAAAACCTTAGCTCACCTAGTCAGCTGCCTCTTCATAAACTATGGCTTGATGGGCACCTGGGTGGCTAAGGTCATGATCCCAGGGTCCTGGGATGGAGTCCCATAGCAGGCTCTCTGCTCAGTAGGGAATCTGCTTCTCCCTCAACCCCTAACCCTTGCTCATGATCTCTCTCTCTCTCTCAAATAAATAAATTAATTTAAAAAAATAATAATAATGGCTTGAGAACCATTTAAGAGAAAAGGTATTAAGAAAAGCATCAGGAAAGCAAAAACTAGCTGTATGAGGCCTTCAGACCAATATGACCCTTTACATAAATTCTCCCCAAAACAAGCTGTGAGCAAGGGAAGTATCCCTATGAAACAGGTACAGTGAAGTAGAAGATACATGAACTAAGGAAAAAGAAAAAGCAGGGGGCCAAGGTAGCAAATAATGTAAATTCACACCAACTCACAGACATGTTATCCCCAAAAACCAAGGCCATGACTTCTCTCTGAATGCGTAAGAGGCACAGGACACCACTCGTGGCAAAGCCAAGAAAAATCCCAGGACAGCAAGGGAGAAAACACTGCTGTTTGATCATTCCCTCTTCCCGCCACAAGTCAAATCAATTTGTCGTCTATTAAAGGAGCTTCCTACTGGGCCTGTGCTAAATTTAAAAAAAAAAAAAAAAAAAAAAAATTCTGACACTTCTTAAAAACAAGGAAGACTTTATTCAGGACTACTGTGATAGATGTCAAGACTATTGCAACAAGGGAGAAAGATGGCACTCAACTTGAAATACCTGGGTTAGGTTCTATAGTGCCCACAACATGAATCTTCCTGGTCTCTCTGTCCCATTCTCTCCCGACATCATGCATGTCACCTGCGCATCTCACTTCTCCTCACAACTCTACAGTGCCTCCACGGCTTGCAGGACTAGCTTGGGATTCGAGGCTGCTCCTCCTTCACCTTCTCCCCTGCTCTTCTACGAGAACACACCCTTCCACCAAAGTGGTCATCTAAACACACCTTGGACTCTCCTGCCCCCTTGCCTCTCCCTGTTTCCCCACCACTAGAATGTGCCCCTTGGACAGCTAATGAAATCCTAATTCATTTCAAGATTTGGTTCTAATGCCAATGCCTTTGAAGCCTTCCCAGACCCTCCCAGCAGGCCCTGACCTCCTCATCCTTGATGAGCCCACAGATTATTTTTTAATGCATTTAGCCCCATCTGAGTTCTAAGTTCCTTGAAGGCAGGGATCCTGCCTTGGACCACTCTGCATCATCCTTCACATCTAGGAGAGTGCCTTCCCTTGGTCTTTATGTCCACGGGAAAGATCTTTTCCTTCCTCCTCTACCATAAAAATCAAATTAGCCAAATAAAACACTACAGACTTAAAACTAATAATAATCATCATCGGAAAGTATGATTAAGATTAAGATTAACATTTACAAATCAGGAAGAGAAAAAAAGAAAAACAGAGCTCCTGTCTTTTAATTTTTTATTTAAATTCAATTTAATTAACATATGTTAGTTTCAGAGGTAGAATTCAGCAACTCATCAGCTGCATACAACACTCAGTACTCATTACATCAAGTGCCCTCCTTAATGCCCATCACCCAGTTACCGCATCCCCCTACCCACCTCTCCTCCAGCAGCCCTCAGTTTGTTTCCTATAGTTAAAAGTCTCTTATGGTTTGCCCCTCTGTGTTTTCCTCTTATTTTTCCTTCCCTTCCTCCATATTCATCTGTCTTGTTTCTTAAATTCCAGGAGTGAAACCATGGTATTTGTCTTTCTCTGATGGACTTATTTCATTTAGCCTCTAGTTCCATCCATGTCATTGCAAATGGCAAGATTTCATTCTTTTTGATGGGTGAGTAACAGTCCATTGTGTATATCTATATCTTCTTTATCCATTCATCTGCCGATGAACATCTGGGCTCTTTCCATAGTTTGGTGATTGTGGACATTGCTACTGTAAACACTGGGGTGTGTGTGCCCCTTCAAATCACTATATTTGTATCCTTTGATAAATCCCTAGTAGTGGAATTGCTGGGTTGTACGGTTTTTGTGTTTTTTTTAATCTATTTTTAACTTTTTGAGGAACCTCCATACTGTTTTCCAGAGAGACTGCAACAGTTTGCATTCCCACCAACAGTGTAAGAAGGTCCACCTTTCTCTGCAACCTTGCCAAAACCTGTTGTTTCCTGAGCTGCTAATAAGAGAGCTCCTATCTTAAAAGATTTTACTATTATTCTCTTCCAGGTTCATATACATTTTCTAAATTTTCTGCAATAAACATATATTACTTTTATTAATACAAATAATGGCACCTTAAAAACACTTTAAAGGAACGTACAATAAATATTATAGGAAATTAGAGAAGGCTGACATTCATGTGAGTAGGAACAGGCCATGCATGATATGGTCATGAAGAAAGTATAGGCAATGAAGGGCTGGCAGATAAAAAGAGGACAGGGAGGGGAGAGAGAGAAGAGACGAAGGGAGAAGGAGGAAGACAAAAGGAAGAAGAAGAAAGGGGGCAGGGAGAAAATCAACTTCTGAGGCTATCATTTATTGAGAACCTACTAGATCCCATAAGTATGATCTATCTCATCTAACCCTTGCAATCACTCAGTGAGGTAGGTATTACTATTCCCATTTTAAAGATGACAAAACTGAAAACTAGGGAACGACTCGCCCAAAGCCACACATCTAGTAAGTGATGGAGTCTATGCTCTTTCCACTCTGCTAGGAATTTTTCAGCTGGGTTCTGTGTTTACCAGAAAGATCCGCAGACACTTAGCCTCAGGCCCCAGCCCTCAACACGGGTTCCCATTCAGCATCAACCTGACCAGTTCCACTGTAATCCATTTTATTATGCATTTCAAGTATCAATACATCATTTAAAAAAAAAAAATAGAAGTTCCAACATTTCAAAAAATAAACCATAGTTTGAAAACCACTGCCCTACACCATACCACCCCACTACAAAGGCCCTGAGATGGCTGAGGTATATGCTGGGCTGGGAAACACCAAAGGAGAAAGAAGCCTGACCTGGATGTGTGTTAGGGAGCAGAGAGAAATAAGACTGAAACATTAGGGCCTAGAAAGTTCCTAAGACCCTGAAGTAAGGCAAAGGGAAGGAAGCCCTTTTATTAGTTGACACCTGTGATCCTCTGGCTCATGCCACAACCAAAGGTGCAGGCACAACCTCTAAGCAACCAGCATTTAAACAAAATTTTCAAAAAACCTGTTGTTTTCATTAGGACTAGCTTTGATATAAAAATTTTCAAATACCAAAACAAATGCAACAGATGTGCGACTCTATTTTAAAACCACTTGAATATGTGCAAATCTTCCAAAATAATGTATGTTTTCTCAGCATTCCTGCCTCTGGGATACCGTCTGCTGGCTCACCAGGCATCCTGGGCAAGGTTTTTGGAGTGTTTCTCCATCCCAGGCTTGCCTCCTACTAATTACTCATTGAAAGACAGCATAAAAGGCATTTAGAGGAATTCAAAATTAGCTGACAAGCGTTTATCTATATTCGGCCACAAAATAAAGTAGGATCAAACTATGCTCTTATGCTGATTTAATTTATATACTATATTTTATCCAAACATAATCTGATAGTTCTCACAGTTTGGAAGCATAATCCATATGGCTAAGTCAACAAATGCTTGGTATGAGATTTTCTTCACTTTCCATTTACTAAATGCTGAGCTGATGTATTACTAAGTGATATTCCCTGTTTAGAGGAGAGCAGCCTTCAGATACACAAGCGTTAATTCATTTTGTTCATTTGGCTTCACGCTCATGACGAATATCAGATGACGCCTTTATAAGAGATGGTAACAATAATGCATTCTCACTCCACACATAGTTTTCTGAGCCTGGCATTTAATGGCTTTATGGAGGTCAACAGATGAAAGGGTTTTTGAATGATTCTCATTGCTTAGCTGTAAAAGTCACAATTCTCTAGCTCTTAAAAGTTGGTTCATAAACAAAATCAGGGAGTTGAAACAGTTCCGTCTGAACATACACCTCGTAAGCCCGCTACATGTGTACCAGGTGCTATGACGATGCAGGGAATTCAAAGATGAAATGGACACAGTGCCTGCCCTTTAGAAGTTTGTGAAAGGTAGTAGGAGTGAAATCTATGTAAACAGATAACTTCT
Organism: Lontra canadensis; assembly: GCF_010015895.1. Classification (NCBI taxonomy): domain Eukaryota; kingdom Metazoa; phylum Chordata; class Mammalia; order Carnivora; family Mustelidae; genus Lontra; species Lontra canadensis. The sequence goes on along the minus strand of NW_022631094.1, from coordinate 5,997,175 downwards.
ATGTAATTTGGTACAGATCAGGGTACTACATAAACACAGAAAAAAAAAAACCTGTGGTGGGCAGAATAATAGCCCCAAAATGTCCACATCCTAATCCCCAGAACTTGCAAAGATGTTACCTCACGTGACAAAAATGAACTAAAACTGCAGATGGAATTAAGTTTACTAATCCACTGACTTTAGAACAAGGAATCATCCTGTGTTATCTGGTGGACCCAATATAGTCCACTTAAAAGTGGAAAGAGGCAGCTTCTTCAGTGGAAAGAGGAGAGAGAGAGAGGTGATGGCAGAAGCAGAGTTCAAAGATGCTAGCTGCTTGCGCTGAAGATGTAGGAGAGGACCGGGAGCCAAAGAATGTAGCCAGACGAAGCCAGGAAACAGGACTCCCCCTAAAGCTTCCATGAAGAAGTGCCAACCCCTTGACTTTAGCCTACTGACACCGAGGTCAGACTTCTGAGGTAGAGAACTGTACTGTTTGAAAGCACTAGTGTGTACTCATTTGTTACTGCAGCAATAGAAAATTAACAAAGAGCCCTTTGGTTGGAAAAGAGAGTCATTTATATGTGGAAAGAGAACGCTCCTTCTTACCAACACCTCATCAGCCACGCTCACCAAGAAGAGCAACACCGCTAAACCCTAAAGCTCAATCCAGAAATGCAAATGCCAGGTGGTACACATTCATTGCGTGATAAAAGGTCTCCAGTGGCTGTCCCTAAAACATCTGTTATATACCCACCGGCCAAAAGAGTGGTGATCTGGGAGACAAACTACTCACCAAATACAAGGCCACAGGCACCACCGCTGTGAACACTTTGGAGGCGCGCAAACAGTCCTGTAGACCTTCCCAACATCTGCTGTCAGACGGTCTAGTTTGCTTCTGCCTTAGTCAACGGACACTATAAATAGAGCCTACTCTGGAGCACAACACTTAAATGTGACTCCAGGAAAAGCTGCAGAATCATTTTCCAAACTCTGACCTGGAGCCAGAGAGAGTCTATTCCTCTGGAATTGCTCTCCAGAGGAGTCAAAAATAGCCCCACTTACCTGCCAGGCCGCATTGTGAAACATTAAAGAAGCATGAAAAAGCCAAGAGGGAGACTTCCCCTGGATACCAGCCCAGTATTTGTCTGCTCACTGGAGATGACTCCCGGGAGCACGATCTCAGCAGGACTAAGGCCGGAGGGGAAGGGCCACACCTAATTTGGTGATTTTCAGGAAAGCCCTGCTTATGCATGGAATTCCACAGCTGTGTTCCCAATTTATCAACAATAAATTTAAATATCATATTGTGCATCAGTGAGTTCACGCAGGAGGAAAATGCTTAATTCTACATGCTAAATAAGTTAACTACTAAATTTATTCCAACACTAAATCCAAAATTCTGTCTCCTTTTCTAAACTTAGAAAGTTGCCCACAATAAATTTTTAAGTAATAAACTGAATGTATACAATCACTTTTAGGAATGTGTGTTTGTGTATACTTCCCTCCTCCCTTCCTTGATTTCTTTCTTTTACCTGCTCATCTCCTCTCAGGATTACCACCTGACATCCTACTTTGTATATCTGATCAACTAATTTAATTGATAGATCAAATTTAAGCCATTCCCCTTCCCACCATCCTCGTCCCACATATGCACCAAGAGAACACTGAGCAAACGGTCTTGTTGCAGCTTAGGGTTACACTATTAACTTAGTGTAGGCAGCCTCCTCTTCATTTCTACCCTCCCCTGGCACTCAGAACAATCTTAGTCATTCTAATCTTCTGCTTTCGTATGGGAGCTCCTCCAACCTCCAGACACACTAAAGGGGAAAATAAATATATAACCGTGATGCACACAGCTCTCCTAGGAAAGGCCTACAAGAATGTTAACAGTTAACGTGCTTTACTAGGATCCCTTTCCAACTGAGACCTACCTTTTCTCTAACACCAAGATTAAGAGAAACTAAGGATCATAAGGCCCCACAGACTCTGCTATAATACAAAGATAACAAAAGAAATCACAGAATTATGTGGTTAATGGGATTGTGATAAATGATTTCTCAACCAGCCAATACCAAGTTAAGCAGCCCCAGGTCACATGACACAAATTCTGAGTTCAATCTAATGAAATTATCTGGAGGTCCAAAAGTACAACCATTTCCTATTCCTCTATTTCTCATTTTAATCAGATTGTTGGAAAAAATAACCTTGTGAAAGGTAGTAGGAGTGAAATATATGTAATTTATATATATTTATATATATATATATACCTAAATCAAGAGAAACACTAGTACAAATGTGTAGTTGATGTTTAGAACTCACACATACTTATAAGTTGTCTTAATGTTCACTTAAATTGACAGTATAGTGTGCTAACCTCTTTTCTTTCAAGTGGCTCAACAAATAGCCATTGTCACTTTCAATTGAAATACCTAAACACCTCATTCTTAGAAGGAGAGATACTGATGTGTGATGGAGCACACATCAGTATCTTACACTGGATCATTCTAATGATACAAATAGAACTCAGTTTTAAAAACTTTGTCAACTAAGGCACCTGGGTGGCTCAGTCCTTTAAGAAACCAACTCTTGCTTTCAGCTCTACAGGTCAGGACCTCAGGGTCATGAGATCGAGCCCTGCGTGAGGCTCCCTGCTCAGCAGGGAGTCGGCTTGGGATTCTCTCTCTCCCACACCCTCTACCCTCCCCCGACTCTCACACTGTCTCCCTTGCTCTAAAATAGATATATCTTTTTAAAGTTGGGGGAAATTGGAAGGGGAGGTGAACAATGAGAGACTATGGACTCTGAAAAACAATCTGAAGGGTTTGAAGAGGTGGGGGGGTGGGAGGTTGGGGGAACCAGGTGGTGGGTATTAGAGAGGGCATGGACTGCATGGAGCACTGGGTGTGGTACAAAAACAATGAATACTGTTATGTTGAAAATAAATTTAAAAAAATGATAAAAAAAAACTTTTTGTCTACTATTAGAAGGAACACAGTGAAACTAAATTTCACTTGTTTAAAAGGTAGTATCTGGGGACACCTGGGTGGCTGTCAGTTACGCATCCGCCTTCAGCTTGGGTCATGATCCCAGAATCCTGGGATCAAGTCCCACATCTGGTCCCCTGCTCAGCAGGGAGCTTGATTCTCCCTCCACCTGCTGCTTCCCTGCTTGTGTTCTATCTCTCTCTGCTAAATAAAAAATAAAATCTTGGGGCACCTGGGTGGCTCAGTGGGTTAAGCCTCTGCCTTTGGCTAAGTTCATGATCTCAGGGTCCTGGAATCGAGCCCCATGTCAGGCTCCCTGCACAGCGGGGTGACTGCTTCCCCCTCTTTCTCTGCCTGCCTCTCTGCCTACTTGTGATCTCTGTCTGTCGAAAAAATTAAAATCTAAAAAAATTTAAAAATAAAAATAAAATCTTTTTTTAAAAAAGTAGTTATCAGGTATTTGTGAGGGTGTGGAACAAATGAAATTTTTAAACTCTGATGCTGGGAGTATATATTCCACTTTGGAACACTGGTGACAGAGTATTTCATGCATGGATTAAAGTTTGCAAGTAGCAAATAACAATATTACACCTCAAGTTGTTTGACTGTTTTAGATTTTAAATACAAACAGAATCTCCAGTGGTCCCACAGAACGAGGCAATCACAGTCACTGTGCTAGCACTGTTTATTTCAATTCACTGGTTAGCTCACAGGGGCTGGAGACACACATTACGTACAAAGTGAGTTCAAGATTACAAACCATTATGAACTTCCTTTCACAACTAATGTGTAGAGCTACATCAACATATATGGAGCTAAATATACAAGATTCAACTTCCATGTGAAACAGAATGTTTATTAAAGCAAAACAAAAGCCTCAATAGTTACTGTAGCAATTACTTGGAATCTTGGCCAACAAAAGATGTAGTGCGGGAAGACTTATCATGGACATTGTTTATAATGGCAGGCACATGGCAGTTAAAAAGAAAAAATAAAAATAAACAGTCTTTTAGTCAGCTCTATCCTTGGTTTTAAATACTCTACAATGGACCCCTGTGTTGCCTGCAGATGGAGGGGGAAGCCAATCACTCCCATCTCCCTACTCTTGGTTAATAACTGTGTGCCAATTAGGGTTAAAAAGGACAAGTAATAAAAAGTATGTTAACCTGAAACTTACATACATTTTATAAATATGTGCAATTTCTTAAACCTAATACCTCCAGTTCTAGGTATCTATCCTGTGAAAACATGCAAACATGTGCCCAAAGAGACTTGTGCAAAATGTTCATGGCCATCAGTATTTGCATTGACTATGAGATAATACACTATATTAATGAGTTAGAAAAAAACAGAATAGGTAAATAAAATAGGATATAAGGATACAACTGAATACTATATAGCAATTAAAAGGAATAAACTAGAGCTCTAAGTTTTACCTATAATATTCTAATTCTTAATTTCATGTATTTGTATAACACAGATTTAATACTTTCAAATTACAATAATGAAAGATGTAAACAACCAGATTATTAGCCACCATTAATTCTCAGCAGGCCCACAGCTGTTACAGTCCTGGGTCTCTGCTCTATCTTGGCACCACAAGCACTATAAAACATGAGAGGAGCTCAATCCATATGCTAGGAACAAAGGTCTCCAGATCAGATTTTGTGCATTAATGTGAGTTCCTAGAGATGACTGCCCTTAGCTGAAGTGGTGGCCCAAAGGCAATTCATCAGTCATCCAAGCACTGGCAGAAACTTCTGAGTTAAACATGGGTGTACATCTAGGGGAGAAATTAGATAGTCCTCTCAAAGGCAACAACAGAATTCTCGGAGGGCAGACTGCCATCCTAAGTCCACAAAAGTGTTTGCTAAGGAAAGCTCCTCCACCAACCCAACCTAAGAGTGCCCTATGCCAACCGTATGTACGGGACTGGCCCGGATCCATGTCAGTGCTAAGTGTGCAGACCCAGATGGAATAAATGTGTGTTCAAGTCTACTTCAGTGAGTCGTGATCTGTATCATCACTCCTCCCACTGCAGGATCACTAGTTTCATCTGCTTATTTTCTAGGATAGCCACGTAGCTATCCTGCTAAGACACTAACAGGAAAAGCCCTTTGACTAGAATTTGTTAAGAGTAAGTTGTTGTAATTCATTGTTTTGGAAAGTGTTGTCTGTGGAACATCATACTGCCGTGTGCTTAAAACAAAGAGGTAAAGGTAAATAAGTCTGGGAAATGTTGCCTTATATACATTCTTACTCCCACTCCCCATAATGCATGCCATTTATCACATTAAACACTCAGCAAAGTGCTATATGAAAGAAATCTGCTTTATTCTAAGCCAGGGTTTCCCAAACGTATTTGACAAAGGAACCTTTTTTCCAACCTAAAAAGGCTCTTTCCCATACTTGATCCTAGAAAATCCCTACAGTTACTGTGAATATTGAAGATTCCCTGGCTCTACTCAAACCTCTTCATCAAAATCTTCAAGGGACAAAAATGAACTACTGGGACTTCATCAAGATCAGAAGCTTTTGCACAGCAAAGGAAACAGTTAACAAAACCGAAAGACAAATGACAGAATGGGAGAAGATATTTGCAAATGACATATCAGATAAAGGGCTAGTATCCAAAATCTATAAGGAGCTTAGCAAACTCAACACCCAAAGAACAAATAATCCAATCAAGAAATGGGCAGAGGACATGAACAGACATTTCTGCAAAGAAGACATCCAGATGGCCAACAGACACATGAAAAAGTGCTCCACATCACTCGGCATCAGGGAAATACAAATCAAAACCACAATGAGATACCACCTCACACCAGTCAGAATGGCTAAAATTAACAAGTCAGGAAATGACAGATGCTGGCAAGGATGTGGAGAAAGGGGAACCCTCCTACACTGTTGGTGGGAATGCAAGCTGGTGCAACCACTCTGGAAAACAGTATGGAGGATCCTCAAAAAGTTGAAAATACCTTACGACCTTACGACTACCTTACGACCTACCTTACGACCCAGCAATTGCTGGGTATTTACCCTAAAGATACAAATGTAGTTATCCGAAGGGGCATGTGCACCCGAATGTTTTTAGCAGCAATGTCCACAATAGCCAAACTATGGAAAGAACCTAGATGTCCATCAACAGATGAATGGATAAAGAAGATGTGGTGTATATATATATATGCTAGAATACTACGCAGCCATCAAAAGAAATGAAATCTTGCCATCTGCGACGACGTGGATGGAATTATAGGGTATTATGCTTAGCGAAATAAGTCAATCAGAGAAAGACAACTATCATATGATCTCCCTGATATGAGGAAGTGGAGATGAAACATGGGAGGTTTGGGGGGTCGGAAAAGAATAAATGAAACAAGATGGGATCGGGAGGGATACAAACCATAAGAGACTCTTAATGTCACAAAACAAACTTAGGGTGGCCAGGGGGAGGGGGGTAGGGAGAGGGTGGTGGGGTTATGGACACTGGGGAGGGTATGTGCTATGGTGACTACTGTGAAGTGTGTAAACCTGGCAATTCACAGACCTGTACCCCTGGGACTAATAATACTTTATATGTTTATTAAAAAATTTTTAAGAATTATTTTAAAAAAAATCTTCAAGGGAGGGGTCATGTCGTTTAAAATAAATATCCCAATTAACTTAAATCAGAGCAGTCTAAAAAACACTGACAACTATCACTTGGTCAGAAACACTTTTTGTTAAAAATGTTTCTAAGTCAATCCCTTGATTCAAGGTCACTATTCTAATCTAAGCATTATTATCCACTTACAGTACTAATGCTCCCCCTGCTTATGCTCTCTCGTTCTCTCTCTCAAATAAAATTTAAAAAAATAATAACAAATTTCAACACATATTATGCAAACTCAGCAAAATATTTATTGTATAAACCAAAATTGGCAATTACCAACAAAAATATTACACCTCAAGGTTTGCACTGTTTCATGTTTTAATTTTTAAGCAGAAACAAAAACTTCAAGAATCACACACAATGACAGAATTATAAACCTCAATAATAATATCAGTGTTAACTTCAAATATACCATTTAAATGCAGAAATATGTAGTACCATAGGGATTAAATGCACAAAAAATGTTTGAAGCAAGCTTGAACAATTTTAAACTCTTAAAAATCTCTGGAAGTGAATGCATGTCACTGAGTACCCAGTGTTGGGGGCCAACTGTATAATTAAGAGTCTCTGATTCAAGTTCCGTGTAGAATACAGTATCTATCAAAGGATAATCAAAAAGTGCTCATTTGAAACTTACATATATATTATTAAAACCCAAGTTACCATAGCAATTAGTTAGAACACACACCAACAAAAGATTTTTGGAGAAGGAATATGTTATCACTGACACTGTTTAGAACTGCAGACACAATTCTAGAATTTTAGATTTTGCAGACAAACTTTTTGGATGCTTTTATTATTGTTATTAAATTCCCTGCAAACAATGCACCCCTTATCATCGGCACCAGAGCAGACTACTCCCACCACCCAAGCCTTGGGATAACACAGTCTGCCTAACATGGTTAAAACGGTACTCAAAAGTTTCAAGTCCAAAACCAGTTGGCTACAAAAGGCTAGTGGAAAGAAAAAAGTCATAAGAAAATCATCATAAAGGAAATGGTGAAATGGTCAGGTCTCCTGGTCCCATCTCAAGTCCAATTCCAGCTTACTATGTACGTCCAACAAGCCATGAAACTTCTTCAGGCAATTCAGGGTTAGGAGACAGACTTAGAATGTTGGCTGCTGTGTAACCCTTGGATAAGTTACTTAATCTCTCTGGACCTTTCAATTTTCTCATCTTCGAGATGGAGATATAATACTATCTGCCGGCACGGGGTTGCTGAAGGTAATAAAAGGAGAGCAGAGTTAAGTGCTCTATATAAAACAGCTAGCTGCACCTGGGCAGTATCTTGAAATTACTATATCTGGATGATGAATATATAGAGATCATTATACTGGTCTCCTTAATTTTGTATTTTTTTTAATTTTTCAAAATAAATGTTTAAACTTCGTTGTTATCTTAACATTCTTTACAGAAGCATACCTTGAAGATATTGTGGGTTCAATTCCAGAGTATTGCAATAAAGCAAATCAAATTAATTTTTTGGTTTCCTAGTATATATAAAAGTTACATTTAAAATTAAAAAACAAAACAAAAAAAAGGGCATCTAGGTGGCTCAGTCAGTTAAGTGTCCAACTCTTGGTTTAGGCTCAGGTCATGATCTCGCAGTTTTTGGACTGAAGCCCATGTTGGGCTCCGTGGTGAGTCTGCTTCAGATTGTCTCTTCCTCTGTCCCTCCCCTGTTGGTGCTCTCTTGTGTACATACTCTTTCTCTCTAAAATAAATAAATAAAATCTTTTTAAAATTTTTAAAAAATAAAATTAAAAAAACAAAAAGTTATATTTACGATAAACTGTAGTGTGTTAAGTGTACAACAGCATTATGTCTAAAAACAATATACATACCTTAATTTTAAAACACTTTATTGCTAAAAAGTGTTAACCATGATCAGAGGTTTCAGCAAATTGTAATCACTTTGCTGGTGGAGGCTCTTGCCTCAGTACTGATGGCTGCTGACTGATCAGGATGGTGTGACTGTTGAAGGCAGGGGTGGATGTGATCATTTCTTAAAATAAGATAACAGTGAGGGCACCTGGGAGGCTCAGTCGGTTGTGTCTGCCTTTAGCTCAAGGTCATGATCCCAGGATCCTAGGACTGAGCCCCACATCGGGCTCCCTGCTCACTGGGGAGCCTGCTTCTACCTCTTCCACTCCCCCTACTTGTGTTTCCTTTCTATCTCTCTCTCTAATAAATAAAATAAAATCTTAAAAAAAAAAAAAAGACAACAATGCCACACTTGACTGACTCTTCCTTTCACAAATCATTTCTCTGAAACACGCAAAGCTGTTTGACAGCATTTTACCCAGAGCAGAAATTCTTTAAAAATTGGGAGTCAATCCTCTTAAACCCTGCTGCTACTTTGTCAACTAAGTTTATGTCATATTCTAAATCCTTTGTTGTCATTTGAACAATCTTCACAGCATCTTCTCCAGGAGCAGATTCCATCCCAAGAAACCACTTTCTTTATTCATCCATAAGAAGTAACTCTTTATCCATTAAAATTTTATCATGAGATTACAGCAATTCAAATGTAACAATAATGAAAATGTCTCAAAGACTGCAAGCAGTACCAAAATGGGACACAGACACAATGTGAACAAATGCTGTTGGAAAAATGGCACCAACTGACTTGCTCAACGCACAGTTGCCATAAGCCTTCCACATGTAAGACCAGAAAACACACACACACACACACACACACACACACCGTTATTCAAAAGACAGAAAAACAGGCATTCATAATTAATTCTATTTGCTGACTGTACAAATAGTTGAGTAAAATATCAGCAAAACTTAGAGGATCTATTATAAACCAGGAAAAACACCTATGACCAGACAAATACACTTTCCACCAAGCTGAAATAAAATGACTGTCTGAATGTACACAACATACACAGTTACATAAAATTTTAAAGACCGTAGAAGTAGTTCAGACAGACCAAAAACGGAGGTGAGAGGATACCAGTACCTTGAAAAATGACATAATTTCACTTGAGCAAACATCATAAGAGTCATGATAAGTTACTGAAAGACAATACTGACCCCAGTGAAATCACCTTCTGAAAAAAGACAAACCACACCTCTCTTCCCAAGCTCCAAGTGACCCTCAAAGCATCATCTTCCTTTCCACTAGAGCAATGCAAAAGTAAAAGCAAGTTTTAAGAGCTAGAACAGATGTTTTGACTTTGAATCATCTAATATTACAAACATGTAACTACACAGTATACTGTTAGAGTGCATGACCTATTCGCTTCCAAAACACACCTTCCCATGTGTAACCTACCAATGACAGTTTTCCAAGTTCAAAAAGTCCTATCACAAAGTAGTCCTTCTCAATCCATCTATTAATTCCTGTGCATTTCTTCATTCAGCTGTGTGACCTGCTTTGTTAAGACAGTTTCAGCCTGATGACTGCTAAAATTTCTGGAAGACAGCTATAATTCCCCCTCCCCTGTGATGAAAGGAGGTTTCAAATCCTCCAACAGATGGCTCCACCAACGGTTGGCCCAGATTAACTCACTTTCCTAACAAGTCCCAGGGTAAAATAGGGCTGGGATGGAGGACGGAGATAAGCAAGAGAGAGCGCTCAATAAAAAAAAGCAAAAATGAAATGGGACAAAACCAGAGAAGGAGACAAACCATAAGAGACTCTTAATCTCAGGAAATAAACTGAGGGTTGCTGGAGTGAAGGGGGGTGGGAGGGATGGGGGTGGCTGGGTTATGGACACGGGGGAGGAGGGTATGTTCTATGGTGAGTGCTGTGAACTGTTTAAGACCGATAAATCTCAGACCCGTACCCCTGAAACAAATAATATATTATATGTTAATTAAAAAAAAAAAGGAAAACAAAATAAGAAAATGGGGAGGGGAGAAAGCAATATTCATGCATTCGTGGCCTTTCTATACCACTTTCTTTTCTTTTCCCACACACTACACTTTGTTCCTAATAGCGTAACACTCGAAATCAGTTAAAATGCCTAACTTATTATGGGAAAGAAAATGTGCAGTTATAGGATACGCAAAGCTGAGATCATGCAGAGTTATAATCATCGCTAAATCCAAAAGTCCTTCCAGCTGCTCACTCCGTCACTCCCCTAGAATCAAACTGCTAGTTGCTAGGTCCCTGGAGAAAGATGCCTTTGCCTCTAATACAGTCTGGCTCCATTTCTGATGTTTGACTGCTAACAGCTTTCAAGCCCTAGCTCTCCCTGGTTCCCTTTCTGCCCCACATGCGGGCAAGCTGGTAAGAAAGCCCAGGGCCCCCTCCTTTGGCACAAGCAGGAATTTCAAAACACCCAAGCACGGACAGGCAGGCAAGGAAGACCTCAGCCAAGTTCATTTTCTCTGCAAAATTAAGCCACGCCAGTCTTTTCCCTGCCCTCTGACAACACTCTCAACCTACTTCAAGCCTGCCTCATGTCCCAGACAAAGATTGATCATGTGAGTAGGAGCCTTCTCATACTCTCCTGGGGTGCATGTGGCCTCATCTTTGACACATGAACCAAATTTGGGGTAGGGTCCATCCCACCTCTATAGAGTGGCAACAGCGTATTCCCTAGTAAATCACCCTGAATACTCCTGACTTCAAGTCTGCTCTAAGGCAGCCACTTAGCACACTGACTCTTTTAATGTCCTCTTGACTCTGGCCATGAGAAGCCTCTAATTAAAATAAGCAAGCATCCATTAGGAAGAGGGAGGCCTGAGGACTGGTGCCCATTCTGCAACTGACTAACCATATGCCTTTAGACTGACATTTATGAGTCTCATTTTCCACACCTACAAAACTCCCTAACTGGTGGGGATCGAAAGGGAGAGGATATGGGACATCACACTGACAATCGTAACTCCCACACTTACCGAAGATCCCTGAGGTGGGAGCCTATCCCCCTCAAAACATCCTGCATTGCAGCTCCCCCCCCCCAACACCCCACTTCCAGTCTCCTTCAAGTCCCCTTCTGTCTCTCCTCTAAAGGCTCTTTTCGGGAGCTACTAGTCCACTAAAACAAAAACAAAACAAAAAACCCTCCTAATAACTCTTCTCATGACACATACACCGTACTTAGCATAAGAAGCAACCAGAGAGGACTCAAGGCAAGCCCTTCCAGGAAGTTCGGTTCCTAGGTTAGGACATGGATTAACACCAGGCAAAAATCTCTTCTTTAATGTAGTAAAACACTGAAGATTACATGTCTTATCACACACACCGAGGCCAACATCTGAAGTCCCCTCCCAACTCCTGAGCCCTTTGGAGGAAGACAGTTATTTTGGTCACACCACAGAGAAGCCACTTACAAAAGGAGGAAAGCAACTTCTCCCACTTAAAACAAGATCTGCAATAAGGAAAAACTCAAAAGCCAAGCAGATATCCATTTTGAAAAATCTAAATATGACAAGAGTCACCTCCAGGTTAGTTATCCAAATAGCAGAGTTGGGATAAAGTGTGCAAAAAGCTCTTCCAACTCTTTAAGGTAATTGCTTCAATACTCATGAACATTTTGTCACCAAATGAAACAAACAAAAAACACTATTTAAAGTGCTGAAAAGCCAGGTCTTAATATTAAAATGGTCCCAGGTAAAACCTGGTCCCAGCTTTGGCACAAGTTGTTTGGGGCCAAAGTACTACTCAACTTCCTCATGTTCCGGCTGCCCCAGCTGTGACACGGTACAGAGCTCAGCCAGTACCCGCACTGCATTAGCATCTGCATTCTGGCTGCTCATCCAAATGAACAAGGGCGCCAACTCCTGGAAAGGGCTGACTGTTGGAAAGTACACACTCATTCTGCCTGCCTCAGACATCTTCATGGGCTCAAACATTACTCACATGAATACCTGACAGGGGGCGCTTAGGTGGCTCAGTCAGGTAAGCATCTGACTCTTGATTTTGGCTCAGGTCATGATCTCAGGGTCACAGGATCAAACCCTGTGTCAGGCTCTGCATTCAGCCTAGAGTCTGTTTGTCCCTCTCCCTCTGCTCCTCCTCCCCCCTCCCTTTCTCTCTCAAATAAATAAAATCTTTGGCAGGGGAAGAACGTCTGACAGCTAGGAAAACTGCCAGAAGTCAAATATGCAAATTCTTCAGTTATCTGGTGTCCTTCAACATCAAAGTTATCAAGAAATCACCAAACGGTGATCTCTACATCCAGTAAAGCAGCCTCTTCCACCTTAGCATCCAGCAAAACAAGTATTTATATTTAACATGCCCTCCTTCCAATCTTAACCCACAGGAGTTCATTCACTAATCTCACATTTATCAATGTCCTAATCCCTCTGGGATACTTTGTCCAGTACTTAGGATGAAAGATAAGAGCCTGGACCAAAGACAACAGACGTAAAATAATACAAGACAATATCAGTTGGATATATATACTTAACATCTATTACATTGGGGAGCAAATCTGCTGGCACCTTTCACAGAGCCAGGTAGTGACACTAAACTGTGCCGCTATACTCTATTCTTCAAATCACCCACTCACAGGAGAAGGGGGGAAAAAACAAAAAGCAAGCTCAGTTTCACTTAAGAATGTCCTTAAATGAAGCAGTAAAGATTATTAAGTTTATTAAAGTTCTAGCCTTGAGTAAGTATCTTTTTAATATTCTATGTGATGAAATGGAAAGTATTTCAATGGTCATCTTGAGGAAAAGCAACTAAGTAACTGTTTGGGTTGTAAGCTAACCTAGTCACTTTTTTCATAGAATATCATTCTAACCTCAAAGAACAAATGATAAACTATGGCTATTGAGGCTTGCATATCTGTTAATTTCTGAGAAAATATTTCATAAAGGAAGTCTTGAATTACTTCAAATACTTAAGGCCAGTAATAAAATCTGCGCTTTCCCCCAAAGTCAGAACTCTGGAAAACTCCTGCCATCACAAACAATCTTAAAACTTCCCAATAATTAAAACACTTTTCTGATTAGATCAGTGTTGAATCAAATGTAATTTTAGATAAATAGATGAAATATGTCAACATTAGGAAGATCTGCATAACTTAGTAAACCAATATTTTCCAAATGATACAAGCATGGGGTTACAAAATCTTGCTTGGGTAAAACATCCACCTCAGGTACAAGCTTGATTAATAAATTTTAATGTAAGAGAACAAATGGTTTCAGATTCTGCACTACAACTAATCTTCAATAAACTACCACCTGTCAAGTTTTGGTACAGTATCAAAGAATATCCACATTATATAAAAAAGACTATAAGAAAAATGCTCCCAGGACTCCTGGGTGGCTCAGTGGGTTGAGCCTCTGCCTTCACTCGGGTCATGATCTCAGGGTCCTGGAATCAAGCCCCGCAACGAGCTCTCTGCTCAGTGGAGAGCCTGCTTCCCACCCCGCCACTGCCTGCCTCTCTGCCTACTTGTAATCTCTGTCAAATAAACAAATAAAATCTTTAAAAAAAAAAGAAAGAAAGAAAGAAAGAAAAATGCTCCCAATCCCACAGCTAACATTATATTCAATGGTGAAAGGTTGAAAGGTTTTCCTCCAAGATTAGAGAAAAGACAATGGTAAAGAAGTAAAAGACCCATACTCCAAAAACTACAGAACACTTATGAAAGAAATTAAAGAGGGCACAAAGAAATGGAAAAGCATTCCAGGCTCATGGATCAGAAGAACAAACATTGTTAAAATGTCTATACTACTGGGGCACCTGGGTTGGCTCAGTTTAAGTGTCTGGCTGTTGGTTTCTACCCAGGTCATTATCTCATGGGTCATGGGACCGAGCCCCATGTCCGGCTCCACAATCAGCAAGGAGTCTGCTTGAGATTCTCTCCTGCTGCCCCTCCCCACACAGGCACACACATGTACACATGCTCCCTCCCTCTCTCAAATAATTTTTTTTAAATATCTATACTACCCAAAGCAATCTACACATTCAATGCAATCCCTATCAAAATACCACCAGCATTTTTCACAGATCTACAACAAGCAAATCTAAAATTTATATAGAACCACAAAAGATACCAAATATCCAAAGCAATTCTGAAAAAGAAAAACAAAACTGGAGGCATCACAATTCCAGATCTCAAGCTCTATTACAAAGCTGTGGTCATTAAGACAATATGGTACTCACACAAAAACAGACACAGAGATCAATGGAACAGAACAGAGAGCCCAGAAATGGACCCACAACTCTATGGTCAACTAATCTTTGACAAAGTGGGAAAGAATGTTCAATGGAAAAAAGACAAGCTCTTCAACAAATGGTATTAGGAAATCTAGACAGCAACATGCAGAAGAATGAAATTAGACCACATTCTTACACCACACACAAAAATAAATTCAAAATGGGTGGAAGACATTAATGTGAGATAGGAAACCATCAAAATCCTAAAAGAGAACACAGGCAGCAACCTCTTTGACCCCCACTGCAGCAACTTCCTGCTAGACACATCACCACAGGTAAAGAAAACAAAAACAAAAATAACTATTGGGAATTCATCAACATAAAAAGCTTCTGCATTGCAAAAGAAACAACTACCAAAACTAAAAGGCAGCCGACAGAATGGGAAAAGGTATTTGCAAATGACATATCCGATAAAGGGTTAATATTCAAAATATACAACGAACTTACCAAACTCACCACCCAAAAATAAATAAATAAATAACCCAGTTAAGAAATGGGTAGAAGACATGAAGAGACATTTTTCCAAAGAAGATATCCAGATGGCTAATAGAAACATGATGAGTGAAACATCACTCATCATCAGGGAAATACAAATCAAAACCATGATGAGATACCACCTCACACCTCTCAGAATGGCTAAAATCAACAACAAACAACAAGAAACAACAGGTCTTGGTGAGGATGTGGAGAGCACCCAAATGTCCACTGACTGATGAATAGGTAAAGAAAATGTGATGTGTGCATATATATACACACACATACACACACACAATGGAATAGTATTCAACCATCAATAAAATGAAAACATGCCTTCTGCAATGATATGGATGGATCTAGAGGGTACTATGCTAAGTGAAATTAAGTCAGTCAGAAAAAGATAAATACCATATGAGCTCAGTCATATGTGGAATTTAGGAAAGAAAACAGATGTTGGGGGGGGGGGAGAAGAGGAAACAAGCCATAAGAGACTTTTAACAACAGACAACAAACTGAGGGATGATGGAGGGATGTGTGGGGAAAGGGCTAGAGGGATGATGGGTATTAAGAAGGGCACCTGTTATGATGAGCACTGGGTACTATACATAAGTGATGAATCACTGAATTCTATTCCAGAAACCAATATTATACTCTATGTTAACTACCTAAAATTTATATTTAAAAAAAAAAGGAACATGAAGGGAAAATTTAAAAAAAAGAAAAAAAGAAAGAAAAATACTCCAATTCCATAGCTAACATTATATTCAATAGTGAAAGGTTGAAAGAGTTTCCTCCAAGATCAGAAAAAAGACAATGGTACCCATTCTCACCACTCCTATTCAACATAATACTAGAAGTCCTAGCCAGAGTAATTGGGCAAGAACAAGAAATAAAAGGCAGAAGAATTAGAAAGAGAGAAGTAAAACTGGCTCTATATGCCAATGACATGATTTTATATACAAAAAAATCCTGAAGACCCTACCAAAAAAGCTAGATATAATCAATGAATTCAGTAAAGTTACAGGATAAAAACTTAAACAAAAATCAGCAGTTTCTAAACACTAACAATAAATTATCTGAAAAAGAAATAAAGAAGACAATCCCATCTAAATGGTATCAAAAACAATAAAACACTTAGGAATTAATTTAACCAAGGAGGTGAAAGATCTCTACACTCAAAATTACAAAACACTGATGAAATAAATCAAAGGAGGCACATATAATTGGAAAGATATCCCATGTTCATGAATTGGAAGAATTAATATTGTTGAAATATCTCCACTATTCAAAGCCATCTATAGATTCAGCACAACGCCTATCAAGAGTATAATGGCATATTTTACTGAAAGAACAATCCTAAAATTTGGAAGCACAAAAGATCCCAAAAAGTCAAAGCAATTCTCAGAAAGAAGAACAAAACAGGAGGTATCACACATCCTGATTTCAAGCTGTATTATAAAGCTATAAGCTGACAAAAACATACACAGGGCAGTGGAACAGAATCAAGAGTATGAAAATAAACCCATGTATACACAGTCAACAAATACCTGACAATGGAGCTAGGAATACTCAATGGAGAAAAGACAATCTCTTCAATACGTGGGGCCGGAATAACTTGAAATTTACATGTAAAATAATAAAACCAGACCCCTAGCTTACACCACTCATAAAAATTAACTCTAAATGGATTAAAGACTTAAACATAAGACCTGAAACTATAAAACTCCTAGCAGAAAACACCGGAAAAATGCTCTTCAACATGTGTCTTGGCAATGATTTTTTTGATATAATACTAAAGGACAAACAAAAATAAATAAATGGACTATTTATTTTTAACTAAAAAGTTTCTGCACAGCAAAAACAAATAAAAAAAAGATCAACAAAATGAAAAGACAACCTACAGAATGGGATAAAATATTTGCATATCATATATCTGATAAAGGCCTAATTTCCAAAATACATAAAGAACTCAAGAGCAAATAATAATAATAACAATCCAGGGTGCCTGGGTGGCTCAGTGGGTTAAGCCTCTGCCTTCGGCTCAGGTCATGATCCCAGGGTCCTGGGATGGAGCCCCACATAGGGATCTCTGCTCAGCTTCTTCCCCCCACCCCACCCTCCACCTGCCTCTCTGCCTACTTGCGACCTCTGTCAAATAAATAAATAAAATCTTTAAAAATAATAATAATAACAATCCAAATGAAAAATGGGCAAAGGACATAAATAGACATTTTTCCAAAGAAGATATACAAATGGCCAACACATGAAAACATGCTCAGCATCACTAATCACTGGAAAATGCAAGTCAAAACCACCATGAGTTAACACCTCATGCCTGTCAGAATGGCCAGCATCAAAAAGATGAGAGATAACAAATGCAGGCAAGGATGTGGAAGAAAAGGAACCTCTGTGTACTGTTGGTGGGGCTGGAAACCGGCACTACCACCATGGAAAACCGTATGTTTAACACACGTTTTCAGTTCTCTCCAGCATATACCTAGGAATTGAATGGCTGGGTCATTGGATAACTCTATGTTTAGCTTTTTGAGAAACCACCAAACTGTTTTCCATAGTGACTGTACCATTTTATATTCCTGCCACAACGCATGAGGGTTTCAATAATTCTTAACATTGTAAATGGGGTCCTGAGACATAAATGTTTGAGGACTACTGGGCTGAGGGAATACTGAGATAACAGACAGTTCCATTCCTCAATGAGGCCATTATGTACCACAGCTCAGCCTCAGAAAGACAGATCCAAAAATCACCTCTTAGAGCTTCTGAGATATAGTATAGGTAACAGTTTTTCTGCCGCTCAGCCCAAACCCAAAAATGGGGCAGTTCTCTGCCATTGTTGACTGTGGTTCTAACACCATTAATTGCCCCACCACTCAATTCTCTGTATTCTCTCCTATCTCTTTTACTTTGGTCTTTAGTGTTTCTTTTTCTCCTAGTGTTTCTGCTGTGCTCCTTAGCTTTCCATAAAAGACTCACTTCTATATATATAACAGCAGGCAAACAGGACACTTAACTTTCTGCCCTTATTAAACTCTTCTCCATGCATCTGTAATAGTCTGAGAACTTGTTTCTTCACCTACAAATACAATTTCTCTCAACTGCTTATAACTTTCAGTGGTACTCCAGAATTCCTAGGATATATTCTCCTTAACTGAAATTCTACAGTATTTGTTACATTTGTGAAGCAGCAAAAACTAAGACCTAACTATACTTAAACCAAGTCTTAGATGATTTTTGGAGACATTAGATTCCCCTGAATTTCAGTACCCCACCAAAATTTAAGTAGTATGTCTCAATATTTAGATTACTGAAAAATAGTGATCTTAGGGGCACAATCGCAGAATTATGAATGCCCTTTACAGTAACACAACCTCAAAGCAAATTTTCCTTTTATAAATTTTAACTGGAAAAGAAGTACAAAACAAAATTGCATCATAATGACCCCCAAAGATGTCCACGTCCTAATTCCCAGAACTTAGGAATATATTACCTTTCATGGCCGTAGGGAATAAAGTCACTAATCAGCAAAATTTAAAATAGGGAGAGTATTATTCTACACATTACAGATGGGTCCAATGTAATGGCCATGATCCCTGAAAGAGAAAAGGGAGGCAGAAGGGGAAATCAGAGTGATGAGATGTGAGAAGGATTCAACCCATTGTGGCTGGATTTAGAGATGGGGAAAGGGGCATTACAGCCAATGAAAGTGAGCAACTTCCAGAAGGAGGAAAAGGCAAGGATACGGATTCTCCCCCAGGGCTTCTAAAAAAGAAACACAGCCCTCCTGCAGGATGACTTCTGCACCCTGAGACCCAGAGGAACCTCCCAAGCTACAGCACTGTGAAGTAACAAATTTGTGTTGGTATAGGTCACTAAATTTGTGGTAATTTGTTATGGCAGTAACAGAAAACTAATGCAGTTTAAATCCCTTTTCCCAGTAATTAAATAAAGATTCCCACCCTCCCCAACTCCAATCCCCTACTCCCCACCCCATTCCATAAAAAGCACTCCTCTGTCCACACCCTTCCCTTTGAGTTTTTCAACTTCCTTTCTTACAGCGTGAACACTTATTCTTAAGCCCTTGTTTCTGTCAACTGACAAGCATCAGAGTACCTACTTAGTACCACTTCCTAACAAGTGACATGTGCTTTTGTCTGTTTTGCATCCTGTTTTTAACAATCCAAATTTCTTCCAAAGAAACTGCAATGAAATTTCAAAGTGTTGGCAATGACCACTTTTCCCTCCTTTTTGTCAGCATTATCTTTGGCATTTTACCCATTTTCCAGACACATATATTAGGGCCTCTAACATGACATGAATGTAAATTGTGTCAGAATGCATATATGACAAATCACAGAACAGTTTGCCAAGATCAGAGCTGCATCACCAATCCACAGTATACTTTCAATCGGCTCAATAATGAAAGAGCACCTGTAACTACAAAACTTGTCAACACTATCTCTTGGTTTGAAAGCATCATTCATCACTGGGCTCTATGTCACAAGACATATTTATAGCACTAAAAATTAATGTGCACTCACTTATCACAAAGAAAGATGACAGAGATGACAGAAAAAATTCCCTGTGACTGGCTATGGAGATCAACAGAGTGAATGCTCTGTTAAAACGTTTATATTGCTGTGTCAAGTTCTCACAGAGCAAGCTTCTTTTCCTGTTCCTCTGTTAGGAACATCTGTATTCCTACTGAGAAACTGAAGGATCAGCTATCCAGGAACAATGCCAAGTGCCTTAAAAATTAATAAGAAAAATTAACCCCAAGGTAATATTCCATCTCTGGTTTCATAAGCTTTATGACATATACACTTCACACAGCTGCCCTACTAAAACCTCAAAGCCTCAGCATTTGTTCTGAAAAGGAAAGGGCCAAAAAATAAATCATTCGTTGAGTTCTGTAAGCAGAAGGACTGTAATTGGTACACTTTAATTGTATAAGCTGTATACTGCTATGCTTGCTATAAATATTATGAACATCTAATCATATGCTATTCCAAACTAGTTGTCAATCAAAAAAACTGTACAAAATGACACTATCAATCACACATGTACTAGTTTCTTAGAATAAATATTTCCTTCTACTCAGTCACCATAAAAAAAAATGAAACTGTCATTTGCGTGGGACACTTCAGAAAGCAGATC
Source organism: Lontra canadensis (assembly GCF_010015895.1). Classification (NCBI taxonomy): domain Eukaryota; kingdom Metazoa; phylum Chordata; class Mammalia; order Carnivora; family Mustelidae; genus Lontra; species Lontra canadensis. The sequence continues at coordinate 5,976,773 of NW_022631094.1, read as the reverse complement.
AATATAGTCATAAAGAGGCATGCACTTCCTCTTTACTAGACACATTTCAGTAGACACATCAGCACTGGAGTGGAAGTACAAAGTAGAATACACCAGACTTTCATTCAACATAATGGGGGGAGGACACTAATTCACACTGCTCTACCCTTTATCATCTATCAGATAGTCAACCAAACAATGTTGTGAAGCAAGGAATCCATTATTAACAACTATAATGAGGTCTACTGAGCACTTATTACATACCAAACCTAGGCTCCACCTCCCTAAAAAGTCGGTTTCCTTATCCTTACTTTGTAAAGTCACAAAGTGATAGGATGTAACCACTCCAGACCATATCCAGTGAGAAACAGAGCCAGAATTCAAACTCAAGTTGGCCCAAATCAGGCATGTCCACTGACACTTATATTTTCTTATTACATTTTAGTATATTTAAGACTACTCCTGGGTTTGAAAATCCTTCCAGTGTATAACCCAGCAAAAAAAAATAAAAGCACAAATAAAAACAACCTTAATTTTAAGCAGTGTGTTTCAATTATCTAGGAGCTGAGATACACAGCTAATTAACATATAATGAAACACAAAGGAGGAAGGCAGCGCAGAAAAGGGCAATTCCTGGCAAAAGCAAGAGCCAATGTGAGCAAAGGCACATTGGCAAACAAGCCAGGGATAGTTCAGGGAATGACAAATGGAACAGAGTCTGTGAAGGCACACAGTGAGAGAAATGGCCTAAGAGATGGATTGGAGACACACTTCAAGGCTCTCACATGCCCTGGAAGGCACTGGAGCTTATCCCAGAGACTCACAGTGAGTTGTCTAAGGCTTGTGAAGAGAAGATACACAAGACAGACTTTTGCAAAAATTCACCTTCATAGAATCAATTCGAACTACCCCATGCACACTGTTAACATGTGAAATTCCTCTTCTACATGACAGATAAAAATGAAGCAGAACGCTCCCTTCTGCCTTCCATCCTCTCCTCCTTCCTCATTGTCACAGTTAAGGGACTCCCTGGGAGGATCCCATCCCTTGCCTCCTCCTCTGGCTTGGCTCTTGAAATTACTCTGAATCTTTTCTTCTATGCTGGCTCCTTCCTCTGAGCCTTCAAAAAAAATAAGCATCTGCCATTTGGGGAAAAAAAATAACAACACATATCTTTTCACTTTCAAATCGCACCAATAAGTGATCTGTCCTCATTGCTGCATCCTTTGTTGCCTTTAATGTAGAAGCTTCTGCTCCCACTTAAATCTTTAAGAAACACACCAGAATACCATTAATAGCCCACTGAATGCAATGGAATTTACTCAGCCTTCACCAACTTGCCTGAACATTCAATTCTGTTTATCACCCTCTTCATCTTGAAGTTTTCTTCCTTTGACTTTTGTGGCTGCCTCTCATGGTTCCTGCCCTAACGGGTCATCCTTTCCTGTTTCTCATTCTTCCACCTGCCTTCCAAACATGGGTACTGAATTCCCAAGGCCTATGGCCAGTGCCATAGGAATAATTACATATCTGCCCTGTCCTGATCCTCCTAAGCTCAAGTCCCAAACTTCATACTGTGAGGAGGATGAAAACACCTGTCAAGTCTGGTACAGACTTAGTTTGAATAGGGCAGGAAAAGACTTTAGAAAGGCAGACTGCAGAGGGCGTCACGTGCCAGTGAGGGTCAGTGAAGGCTGCTGAGGAGGGAAGTGACTTGTTCAAAGAAATGTCTGCAGAAAGTTAGCCTGGCAAGACTGTGAAGGATGGATTTAGAAGCAGAAACAGGCAAGGAAGACCACCCAGTTAAGCCTTGAGAAATAAAAATAGAAACTAGTGCGACAATAGTGGAAATAGGAAGGGGAGGACTATGATAGTCTGAGCTGAATGAACAAAGAGATATCAGCTGTCCAGGTCCCCTCTCATCAATCAGCCAGTCCCTAACAGGTATCACCTTCCTCCCACGTCCTTGCACAGGGCTGTGCAATGGGACTACCGCCACCAGCCACATACAAGCCCCTGTTTTGAAGGAACACACAGCCCAAGCAGGCAAGATAGGAAAAGAAATCCAGCCTCTTTTTTAAAACCGCATAAAACAGTAAGTGAAATAAGCTATGAAGAGACAATCAACAATGAACAGGCTTCTATCCAAGATTAGATAGGAAAGTAGTAATGGGGAAAGTATGAAGTACTTCCCATTACCTGACCAAGTCTCTGGAATAACTGCACAGCAATAATAATAGAGCAGAAGACTCTGAATCATTATCATCCAAGGTCTATAATTAGCTAAGTTTATAATTACACGGTTCAATTTAGTCTTCATACCTAGCCCACTGCCAGGTACGCAGCAAATATAAATCTCCAAAGAATATATGGGGCAACAAAACTCACTTCCCCTCTAATACCCTCACCTGTGAAATCCTGGGATTGATTTGTGAGGCCTGAATGAGTATAAGGTAAAGGGCAAATCATCTGGGCAATTTACTGAAAACATATTCACCAGTCCCATGCCTATAAATTCTGATTTAGAAATCTGTATTTTTAGGTAAGTCTAATATATATAAGTGTACAGGTCACATTTAAAAACATTCTTAAAGGTGGTCTGCAAAATTTAAAGTTACACAGGTCGGAATTCAAATGCAGTCTCTATGGTATTTGGTCACCTCTAACCTAACAAAATATTTATTTTGGGAGCCTCTGGGTGGCTCAGTTGGTTAAGCATCTGTCTTCAGCTCAGGTTATGATACCGGAGTCCCAGGATCTAGCCCCACATCCGGCTCCTTGTTCAGTGAGGAGTCTGCTTCTCCATCTCCCTCTACTCCTCCCCCCACTCATGCTCTCTCTCTCTCTCTCTCATTCTCTCAAATAAATAAATAAAATCTTTCCCAAAAAAATACTGATTTCTCTGAGGTCCAATTTATGAAATACACATGTGATTGTACATTAGTAGACTTAATCTCAGAAACACATTTCAGTTGCAAATGTTTATATACCTTCAGCTTACCTAAGTGTTAGTTCAGCACAATAATAAAAATCCTATGAAAATCTCAGGCAAAATGAACTCAACAAGGGAAAACCCAATGGAACAGTTTTCTCAAAAGCATATGTTAAGCCAAGAAGTTGTTCTCTTAATATATATTTTCATAATTCTTTCCCATAAACAATTGATCTCTTTTGTGTTTTCTGAAAGCAAGAATCCCAAGTTTCCAGTGACTACTAATACAGTTCTGTTTAAGTCTTGCCAGAGACCACAGCTTTCCTAAACTCTGTTGAGCCTTTTACCCTTGGCTTTGCAAATACAATTAACAACAAACCTACCCCTGACACCAAACAATGTTCATACACTTAATAATTTGGCCAGTGCTTCTGGAGAGATGAAATTCAGAGCTGATGAGCCCAAGGTCACAGGAAGGTTCTCTGTCAAGGCTCATTTGTCCTGCTTTGTCCCTCTATCCCACTGATACCCACATGGAAGTCATCAACACAGTCACCAGTACCTAATATACTCTTTACTAATCTTGTCCACAATACACTGCAAAGCCATTCCTGCCTGATAATTTATTAGTCCAGATTGCTTTTTATAAGTTTAGCACCGCACAACTTCCACAAAGCAAACTGGACAGATTTCCATAATGTCAGATCAGCAGGAAATTCCTCAAGATAACAGTCAAGCACCACCATTCTGTCCTGTACACTCAAAAAGTAGAACACCGAATGATTTCTGAATACAAACAGTGATAAGATCTCAGAATTCAGTAATGGAAAGCACACCAGCTTGCAGTCTAGAGATCTGCTCATTGAGGCCAGCCTTATGACCTCAGATAACTCTGAGCCTTGATTAAGGAGAGTCCAGTAAGATGATCTCTGAGATCCCTCAGAGAATCTAAAATCTATAATCTTATGACTCTCCATCAAAAATCTTCTTTAATGCCAACCAAGAAGGGCACTCCCGGTGCCTGCAGCAAGCCTGCACCCACCCACAGGGCCAGTCTGTGCAGCAGTCAGTGCTCCAAGGAATCACTGAGCTCCACCCCTGGGGAGCACTCTGAAAACACCGGAAAGTGATGATATATCCTGAGACCGTTCTACCACAAACCTGGGAATGGCAGAACTATGACAGTTGAACAGAGTATAAAATAATGACCCTAATCTACCACATCCATGAAAATAACAAGTACATATAGATGAACACCTAATAGAGGTGGAGGGAAGCAAAAAAGAAAAAGAAAAAAAACCTCTGGAAAATTTCATATAAAATTCAGAATAATAGCATAGCCATTCAGTTTTAAAAGCTCTTTTCTGTAAATAGGAAAAGACTATGATTATCCCATTTTTGCAGCAGAGTAGTTTCTACAAATCAGGGCTACGGATGAGGATGAAAGTTTGAACCCCAGAACACTGACAAGACTCACCCAAGGTCATGCATCTAAAGACTGAACGAATACTGTACCAGGTCTCCTGGTTTCTGGTTAGGTATTTTTCCACTACAGAGGTGCCTTCGCAAATAAGCAGTGCGCATCTTTGTCATAATGACCTCTAGCAAAAGGACTCATTCAGCAGCCTCATCTGTGTTCAACTGCGGGTTCTATCCATTTGTACGTTCCTTTAGCATGAGTTCCTTTAGCATGTACACCTAAATCACTCTTTGGATGATTTTACCATTTCCTCATATTGATACAAAAAAAAAGTAAGGCCCTTCTGTCGGAGTATTAACCAAGCATTTTAAACCAGCATCGATACTGCAAGGTTTTAAAAAGGGTATTGTGAAATGGTGCTGGAAAAATTGGACAGCTATGTATAGAAGAATGAAACTCGGCCATTCTCTCACACCATACTCGAAATGGATAAAAGACCTCAACATGAGGCAGCAATCTATCAAAATCCTAGAGGAGAACATAGGCAGCATCCTCTTCAACATCGGCCACAGCAAATTCTTTCAAGACACGTCTCCAGAGGCAAAGGAAATAAAAGTGAAAATGAACTTTTGGGACTTCATCAAGATAAAAAGTTTCTGCACAGCAAAGGAAACAGTCAACAAAACAAAGAGGCAACCCACAGAATGGGAGAAGATAGTCGCAAACGACACTACAGACAAAGGGCTGATATCCAAGATCTATAAAGAACTCCTCAAACTCAACACCCAAAAAAAAACACATAATCATGTCAAAAAATGGGCAGAAGACATGAACAGACACTTCTCCAAAGAAGACATAAGAATGGCTAACAGACACGTGAAAAAAATGTTCATCATCATTAGTCATCAAGGGAATTCAAATCAAAACCATATTGAGATACCACCTTACACCAGTTAGAATGGCCAAAATTAACAAGACAAGAAACAACAAGTGTCAGAGAGGATGTGGAGAAAGGGGAACCCTCTTACACCGTTGGTGAGAATGCAAGTTGGTGCAGCCACTTTGGAAAACAGTGTGGAGATTCCTCAAAAAATTAAAAATAGGGGTGCCTGGGTGGTTCAGTGGGTTAAGCCTCTGCCTTCAGCACAGGTCATGATCTCAGGGTCCTGGGATCGAGCCTCACATCATGCTCTCTGCTCAGCAGCGAGCCTGCTTCCCCCTCTCTCTCGGCCTGCCTCTCTGCCTACTTGTGATCCCTCTTTGTCAAATAAATAAATAAAATCTTTAAAAAAAAAATTAAAAATAGAGTTACCTATGACCCTGCAATGGCACTACTGGGTATTTACCCCAAAGATACAGATGTAGTTAAAAGGAGGACCATCTGTACCCCAATGTTCACAGCAGCAATGGCCACAATTACCAAATTGTGGAAAGAGCCAAGATGCCCTTCAATGGACGAATGGATAAAGAAGATATGGTCCGTATATACAATGGAGTATTATGTCTCCATTAGAAAGGATGAATACCCAACTTTTGTATCAACATGGATGGGACTGGAAGAGATTATGCTGAGTGAAATAAGTCAAGCAGAGAGTCAATAATCACATGGTTTCACTTACTTGTGGAGTATAAGGAATAACATGGAGGACATTAGAGAAGTAAAGGAAAAGTGAACTGGGGGAAATCGGAGGGGGAGATAAAACATGAGAGACTGCAGACTCTGAGAAACAAACTGGGGATTTTGGAGGGGAGGGGGGGTCAGGGGATGGATGAGCCTGGTGGTGGGTATTAAGGCGGGCACATATTACATGGAGCAGTGGGTGTGGTGCATAAACAATGAATCTTGGAACACTGAAAAAATAAAATTAAATTAAGATGTTAAAAGGGGGGGGGCGCTATTGTGGGGGGAGAGGGCCGTATATGAGGATAGACAAAATTAGAAGTCCCCTGAGAGTAGGTTTCGGTCAATGGAATTTTTAACTTCTGGTAATTGAGACATGCCTTTTTCTGGTTTAGGAAAATGATGTTTAAATTGCAGAGCTGTGAAAATGTCCAGGGAAAAGATACATTTATACAGGTATGTCCTAACAACTCTGCCCACCTCCGGATTATACTGATCATGAAGGAAGACGCACTCTGACAAACAGCATGTGATGTCTCTAGGAGAGGCCACCTCTGTGAAGCCAGTCTCTTTCAGAACTGCATTCCAGAGATGTCTAAACTGTCCCACGTTTTAAGGTATTTGTTTTACTCTGTAAAATCCATAAAATTTTAAATTTTAAAATTTAAGCCCATATCTCATAAGAAATTATCTTTACCTAGCAATATCACTAATAACTGGTATCTACTGTTTCCTTTGTACCGAGTACTTTACCTTTTCTTTCATTTTATCCCTGAAACAATTCTATGATATAAATATTTTTATTATCCCCATTTTACAGAAAAAGTTGTTGAGGCTGAAGAAGTTAAGTAACAGGCCCAGGTTCTCACAGCTAGCCAACCTTAAGCCTGACTGAAAAGACCCAGCTCCTGACCCTTGGGTCTTCCTGCCTTTCAATAACTTTAAAGGTAAGAACACTCAATGACACTGAGAAATATCCCTGTCTCTAGACAGGAATTCTGATTTCCCTCTTTATTTAACTCCCCCTCCAATAAAACCTACTCACTGATATCCAATGAATCCCCTAAAAACTCCAACTCAATCATCCCATCATTCCCCTGCTGAGAAAAACACTCTTGACTACCAAAGAATAAAGTTCAAATTCCCTTGCCTTCCATGAGGCCTCAGACAACTTCTCCAGTCTTCTCTCTTAACTCCTGTATGAACCTTTTACAGTGCCAGAATTGCTCTCTGAAACGCTCACTGCAAATTCACTTTATTTGAAAAAGAATTACCGGGCATCTACCACCTATCACTTAGTCCATTACTTTCTGTTGAGCATCTCCTAGTGCCAGCATTGTGCTCGATTCTGGGGTACAATGGTGAACAGGAGGGGCGTGGGCTCTGCCCTCACAGAACTGAGAGGCAAGCCTTCTACATACCACCCTCCATGCCTCAGAAACCTCCTTCTCTCCCTTTCATCAAAATTCCACTTAGTGCTCCAAGGTCCAGTCTGAGCCCACCTCCTCCTCCTGACTGCACCCATGGTAGTCCTCCTCCAATGTGGGTCATGCGGCCTGCAACACTCACACAACTGCTCCTGTCAGTACCCCTGACTTTCCTCTACAGCTACATCAAACTCAGCAATGAGTATGAAGCACGGCACAGTGCCAGGCACTCAACAGGTTCTCAATAAACATTAATCCATTCATCTCTTCCACCGTTTCATAAAAATAATGATTTCTTATTTTGTAACTTTTCACTGTAAATCTTATTTCCCACATAAATTCTCTATTCCTTAATGAGCAAGTACTGTTACTCCCATCTATATACAGCCCATTACATTTTCATATGTTCAGTACTTATTAAAAGAAAAGATCTTTCATCATGCATTCTAAAGTTTGAGGATTTCATCTCCCTGCTAGTAACCATGCACTGTCCCAGGCTGTTTCAGTATAGGTCCATTTCCACCACAATTTCAAAATTATTATTTAAAATAATTCAAGTAAATAAGTATATGAAAAGATGTTCCACACCATATGTCATCAGGGAAATGCAAATAAAACGAGTACCACCACACACTACCACTACCCAATAAAATGGCCAAAATACAAAAAGTAGCAATACCAAATGCTGGCCAGGATGTGGAACAATAGGAACTCTCATTATTAACAGAATAGTGGGAATGCAAACTGGTACTCTGGAAGACAATTTGGTGTTTTCTTACAAAGCTGAAGATATTCTTACTCTAAGGAGCTGAAAACTTATGTCCACACAAAAACTTGTTTGCAGATATTTATAGCACTTTCTATTCATAAATGCCAAAACCTAGAAGCAACCGCGATGTCCCTCAGTAGGTGAATGGACAAATAGTGATACATTCAGAAGATGGACTATTATTCAGCACTCAAAAGAAATGAGCCATCAGCCATGGAAAGATATGGAGGAACGTTGAATGCATATCCAAGGGCAGGCTGCTTCAAAATGTGCCACTCTGGCACACTGATTATTCTGAATAAAAGGGACTAAAGAAACCTCCTACCTAAGAACGATATTCAGACCCTCCTCCATCGCCCTAAAAGCAGGAACTAAATCTTCCAAGGAAAAGCTATCCCCAAGGCACCTGGATGGCTCAGTCAGTTAAGCATTTGCCCTCAGCCCAAGTCACGATCCCAGGGTCCTGGGATCAAGCCCCACATCAAACCCCACACTTAGCCCCACACCAAGCCCCCCATCAAGTCCCACATTGGGCTCCCCACTCAGCAGGGAGTCTGCTTCTCCCTCTTCCTTAACCCCTCCCCCTCCACTTGTGCTCAGTCTCCCTCTCTCTCAAATAAATAAATAAAATCCTAAAAAAAAAGAAGAAAAAAAAAAAGCTACCCCCCATTCCAGGAGCTAAAGAGACATCCTTATCACCAGAGATGGGAAATTTAGAGTCCAGAATGCTATATAAACAACACTTGTTACTTTTTACAAATTTAGTACCCCAGCCCAAATTCTGTTTAGAATTCCTTATTAATAGACACTCCCAAAGTCAAGCTTTCTTTGTCCTGTCAATTCCTTGCAGATTTATTGTCCCTTTGTCTGAAAGTATAAAAATTGCCTACCTCTGTCATTTCTTTCTCAAGTTCCTTACTGTGCCTCTGTGCATATGTAATAAAACTTTGCTTATTTCTCCTGTTAATCTGTCTCATGTAAATTTAATTCTCAGTCCAGCTGGAAGACCTTAATGGATAGAAAATAATTTTTCCCTCCCTTCAAACCAATCTGAAAAGGCTATACATTGTGTGATTCCAACCATATGATACTCTGGAAAAGGCCAAATTATGGAAACAGTAACAAGAGGAGTGGCTGCCAGGAGTTGGGGTGGAAGGGAGGAACAAACAGAAGGCACACAGAGGATTTTAGGGCAGTGAAAATATTCTGCATAATGATGGATACATGCCATCATTGTACATGCGTCCAAAGCCACAGAATATAGAACACCAAGAGCGGACTCTAAGGTAAACAATGGTCTCTGGTGATTATGCTGCGTCACCGCAGGCTCACCAACTCGTACCATGCTGGTGGGGGATTCTGATAATGGGGGAGGCTATGCTTGGGGGGGTGGGGGGACCCAGGGGCTATAGGAGAAATCTCTGTACTTTCTCCTCATTTTTGCTGTGAACTGAAACTGCTCCAAAAAAACTGTTTTTAAAAATAAAGATTAAAAAAATAACACAGGCCACTTTCTTTCAAGAAGCTCTGAACTCGAGACCTTTCTCAAAACAAAGGTAAGAGCACATCCTAACCAAAAGTGTGAAAGAAAAAAGGCCCCCCTTTTGTCCCAAATGTAAAATAAGCATCAGTTTTCAAAGCCAGACTGGAAGCAATGACCAGCCATTTGGCTAACTCCAGCAGAAGATGTGCCAGCCTCACAAACACCACACCATTGTGCTGAGGTGGGCCTCTGGTATGGGAGAAGGCAACAGCACTGGCGCCCAGGGCAACAACACAGAGCCGTGTACCTCAGCCCATGAAGAGAGGGTTGCAGGGCTCCAGACTTGCTGTCCCAAGAACCAGGTTTCTCTATTAAGTGACGCAACAGACGGCATGTACAGAACCCCAGGCAGAGAGAATGCTGGCAACAGCTCCCAACAGACCAGCCAAATGAGCTTCAGACTCACTCCACGGAGGCCCCTTTAAAGATACCACCCCAAGGTCAACCCAAGAATTCAGGGTCACTTTATTTTTGCCCTGAATGAAGCAGAAAAAATAGACAAAAGATTTTTGAATATGTGAATGCTACCTTAAAGGTACCTTTGTGTAAACATAAAATCCCTAAAATGTTTCTCATCTGGATGAACCACCTTTCACAAATGCCAGTTTAGAGGACAAACTGCACAACCTTGTGAGGAAGGTGAGAGCAGGTGGCAACAGGCAGCACTTTGGCAATGTACATTAAACAAAACAAAAATCTAAATATATACCTACTACCCTCTGACTTAGAAATGCTAATCCTAAGAATTTCCTAAGGAACAAAGATGTAAATCCAAAACATAAGTCTTCTAATGTCTTCTAAGAATTTTATGAAAATTAAAATTGTCCATAATATAAAGGATGATTAGATAAATAAGTGATGGCAGAATCATAAAACAGAATACCATACACTGACTGAAAATGATGAGACAGAAGTATGTTTATTTACATGGAAAAATTAAAGGGAAAAAAACTTAAGTTTTATAATGGTCCCCAAAAGGTACCTCTCAGGCAAGGTAAGGAAACAAGGGCAAGGAAACAAGTAACACTGTTTCCACAGCAAGGCAGCTGAAACCCATTTAGTGGAGATTTTATATTGAGCAATGGACAATTCAGTTACCCTCTGAATGTCTCTGTCCATTCCCTTCCATCACACTTACACTGGCATTCAAAGCACATCTCTCAAGGAACTAGCAATGACAGCCCGAGACCTGTGCTATCCAACAATAGTCATGAGCCATGTATGGCTATCTACATTTAGATTCTTTAAAATTAAAAAAAAAAAAAAAACACTAAAATTCAATTCCTCGGTTACACTACCCACATTTCAAGTACTCAATAGCCACATGTGGCCAGTGGCTACCATATTAGCGCAGATATGGAACACTTCCATCATCAGAAACTCTCCTGAAGGGGACTGCCCTAGAACGGAAGGAAAGGGTAGGCTCAAAGAAGATAAAACAGGGCTTAACTAATAGAGAATGGAAATGCATGCAGCCCAATCTTCAAGGCTGGTGTCCACACGAAGCTGTCACCCGGCCTCTAGAGCAACTGCTGGAAAACCACAAACTCTCATCTGTTAACAGAGATGTCAGCAATAACTTAAACATAAACTAATAACATAAAGTATGCATCTGACTGAAATCCTCTGACGCTGAAACCTACAAATGTTAACCTTAGTCCAATGGTATCTCCACTGCACAAAAGACTTCCTCACTGTTCTTGGGAATGAATTCCGCTCATCTCAAAAACAAACAAAAACCCCTCATTTCTTAAATTTAGATCCAAATCAGTATTAAAGCATTTGATCACTCAACTTGTATATGAATCACATCCTGCTTTTTGCAAAATAAAAGAATCTATTTTCAAAAAGCATATCATTGCTGCCATCTCATCAAGAAAACATGTGTGTAACAAGCTAAAAGGAAATTACTATTTTTAGAAAGCCAGTGACCTCACCGAGATGCACTCTGTACACATATGTACACAAATTAGTATCTTTGCATGTATCTGCACATATAGACACAGAAAATGAGAATGAATAAGGTATGCATTTACTAAACACTCTATCTAACACAGCATCTTCATCCTCCTGAGATACATCAACTCTTAAATTTTTCAGGTCAATGAACATGAACAAGGAACTCAATCTCTTCCCATTCCCTATAAAAGACAAACAAATGTCTTCTACCCAGTTTTGTGATACACTAATAATTCTGTAGCTGATAAATCAATCTAATCATTTTTAACTTATTATTTAATAAGTTTATTATATAAATTTATTATATAACTATATCACTTTTAACTGATTTTGAGAGAATTTTCAGATTACAGAAGAACTATAAAATTTCAGAGTTCCCATATTATACTTTTCACTCAGCTTCTCCAAAGGTTAATACCTTATACAGGCAGAATATAATTTTCTAACTAATATTAATACTGCTAAATATTTTATTTAGATTAATAATTATTTTCTTTTTATCTAATATTATACTTAACTGGAAATTTCTTTTCAAGATTTTATTTATTGGGGCACCGGGGTGGCTCAGTCGGTTAAGCATCTGCCTTCAGATCAGGTCATGATCCCAGGGTCCTGGGTTCGAGCCCCACATTGGGCTCTCTGCTCAGCGGGGAGCCTGCTTCTCCCTCTCCTTCTGCCTGCCGCTCTGCCTACTTGTACTCTCTCTCTCTCTCTGTGTCAAACAAATAAAATCTTAAAAAAAAAAAAAAAAGATTTCATTTATTTATTTAACACAGACAGAGAGAGAGACAGCAAGAGAGGGAATACAAGCAGGGGAAATGGGAGAGGTCTGCTGAGCCAGGAGCCTGATGTGGGACTCGATTCTTTAAAACCCTGGGATTGTGACCTGAGCCAAAGGCAAAAGCTTGATGACTGAGCCACCCAGGTGCCCCTGGAAATTTCTAACATACAAAAATTAATGGGAGCAAAAGAGAACTGACAACTCAGAAGCCAAGGAAGTTGAAAAAGATCTCAATTTACAACCAGTAACCCAGTGGCAGGTAATCCTGACAGTAACAGCATACAAATCAGAGACCATTTTAGCTCTGGTTATTTATTCTTCTGTGGCTTTTACTCTGCGGAGTTTATAATTTATTCAATTGGTAGTAGGAAACACAGAAATGTCTCCTTATCTGTTAAGCACAGAAGAAATTAATCTAGGGTTTCTTTTGACCTTAAGATACTAACACTGCGGTAAAAGAGTCAACCATTGATCCTACCCAAGGCTTTACATCATGAAGACAGTTAAACATATATGTGTAAATATACATTTTTTTCTTTTCTAGTTGAGTATCAAATTAATGTTACTTTTGCTTTCAATTTCAAATGCCCTCCAGAAAAATAATCCATGTCCTCCAGGAAAGATAACATATCTTATTTATACTCCATAAACCTCACCAGCTCAATAAACATTACCAGGTAAGTTTGAGACAGAAATGACTCTCAAGTATGAAGCCCAGTGATAAAAATCTTTCACCTATATTTGGAATTTTCCACCTTCCAAAGCATTAATGCCTGAATTTCAACATGATGCAAAATGCATTTAAGGTGACTATTAAACATGTCCTAACTGGCTAGTCTCATAAGCATATACATGGTGTACTTGGGATTTATACCAGCACTAGGAGAACTCACAAAAAATTTCCACACGTTGGGAGTTCCTGGATGGCTCAGCCAGTTAAGCATCTTGATTTCAGCTCAGATTATGATCTCAGGGTCATGAGACTGAACTCTGTGTAGGGCTCCACACTAGACATGGAGCCTGCTTGAGATTTTTTCTCTCCCTCTTCCCCTCACAGGCCCTGTGTGCGGGCTCTTTCTCTCTCTAAAATTAAAAAAAATAAATAAATAAAAAATCCACATCTCAACAAGGGCTCAACTGTCTCTTCGAACCATTCCCCAGATTAATGCAGCCTTTGCTTTTGTAAAGACCTCAATTTGTAAAAGAAGTTGTTTTTGTTAATTTTTTTAAGATTTTATTTATTTGAGAGAGAGAGTGCGTACACACAGAAGCAGAGGGGAGGAGCAGAGAGAGAGAGAGAAGCAGACTCCCTGCTGAACAGGGAACCAGACGTGGGGCTCCATCCCAGGATCCCTGAGCTGAAGGCAGAGGCTTAACCAACTGAGCCACCCAGGTGCCCCAAATAAGTTTTTTTAAACGGTAATAATTACAAGACAGAGTTAATTGGCTAATGTATATAGAACCCATATTTTTGGAAAAACACAAAACCAATAGCTAGAAAAAATGAAGTACAAAATCAAAATTCACAGAGGTGAATTGCCTAATAAACATACTAATAAGGTAATGTTCATACTAAATCTGACTTTCACATAAGAATTCAAAACTTTTTAGAAATGTATTCTTTAATATTTTACACGACTGTGAACATGAATGCAAAGATTATCCTAATGATCTGCCTCTCCCACCACAACATACTTTTAAATTAGTTAAATGTTTAACATTATTTTTAACCAATTAAAAACATGTCTAGTGGTCAAAAAGCAACCTTTTGGTATCTCTAATTACACAAGGGACAAATAGGGTGTAAAACTTAGTCAACTTTCTATTATTGGTGTTGATGTAGAACAACACTAGATTGAATAACCTAAAGAATTAAAAAAAAAAAAATCTATTAAATCTGAATACTTCAATTTCACTCCTGCATGTCCATTCTCTTGTTCCAAAGGATGAGAATTATGGGTGAAAGGGTTAAAAGACCAGATATCATATGAGATATGAGATATCAAGGGATCCCAAACCACCAAGAGTGCTGTAACACACATCTGTCATCAAGTAAACTTCCATCATTTCTTTGACACCAATCTGGGGATGGGGACATTTAGATCTTTCCACATTACTTGCATTTGAAAATTATATTCTTAACAGGAATCTACAAAATGAATTTTGGAAAAACTATCACTTACGATTGAAAAAGAGTGTATAAACCTCCCTAAACTCAAAAATTTTACCTTCTCCCTTCTCCTTACTTTACCTCCCTTCACTAACATAGCACTCATCCAATCTCCAAAGATTCAGGGTCAACTCTGAATCCTCCCTCTCTCTTACACCTTTAGGCACAAAATTATATTGCTGCCTCAGTCATTTCTTTCAACAATGATTGCATAACTACTCAGTGGCAGGTGGGTGGGGAATACAAAGACTTTTGTAAAAGCCTTTGCTCTGACTCTCAGCACATTTGCAGCGTCAGAGTGGGGGGAGGGAAATACAGCAGCAGCAAGAGAGCTTCTCTAACTTCCTTTTCATTCCAACTATCCCACAATCAGACTTTCTCAGTGAACCAGCGCAACCGATCTCACTGGTTCTGATCTTTTCTCATGCCCGTCAAGTTCTCATATCTCCAACATATTAATCTTCCTAGGGCTACGTTGAGCAAGTGAGCCTACTACCCAAAAAACCTGACACTCCTTAACACGGCATTCAGGGCCCTACATCACATAAACTCATCAGGCTACAACAGACCAAGACTTGTGCAGACTATTCTACCTTCTTCTGAGAATAAACCGACTCCATTTGCCATGGCCCAAATAAACCCTGAAGTTTCCCACCTCTAGGCCTTTGCTATTGTCATTCCCCTTCTACCTGGAATGTCTTACGTTCTTCTATTCACAAGAACCACCCACCCAAAAGACCCAGTCCAATCCATTATTCCATGAAGCCATCTCAAATTACTGGAGGCAAAAGTTCTCTCTTCCACCTTTGCCATCTTACAGCATATTGCTTTTTCATCTGATTTTAGCATCTACTCTTGTAACAACTAACATGGTACTAATGACACTGTGCCTTAAGTGATAATGTGTATACTTCTCATCTTTCACTATTGGAATTCCATGACCTATCCGAATTTAGTAACCTAGAAATCAGAGGTCATGCCTCGTGTATCTTTATAATACTTACATACTTAATATAATATTGTGTTCCTCAATAGATGTTCAATATTATTTTTTAATGAATTAATGAAGATTTCAGTGAGCAAACTGACAATTCTCAAACTGATAATACAAATTACCCACATATGCCTGAAAAATATCATGTAGTTTTTTTTAATTCCTGCCTACTATGTGTCAAGTTTTGTTCCTTTGCCTCAAAAAGGCAAAGGATGGGACGCCTGGGTGGCTCAGTCAGTTAATTATCTGCCTTCAGGGGGAGTCATGATACCAGAGTCCTGGGATGAAGTCCCTAACATCAGGCTCTTTGCTCAGCAAGGAGCCTGCTTCTCCTTCTCCCTCTACTCCTCCCTCTACTGATCCCTCTGCCACTCCCCCTACTTTGTGCTCTCTCACTCTTGCTCTCTCTCAAATAAATTTATTAATTAAATCTTTTTTAAAAAGAGGCAAAGAACTTTCAGAAATGTCTCCTAAGGAAATGCCTCCAAAGACATTAGAATAAAATATATTATTATTTATGAGTTTTTAAAAAGAAAGAAAAACCTAAAGGACAAAATCTAAATCTAAGAATTCAATGCTACCATAATTAGTACAGTCATGATTAAATACAGAATTGATACACCTGGGGTACCTGGGTGGCTCAGTCAGTTAAGCGCCAGCCTTCAGCTCAGAGTCCTGCAATCCAGACCCGTGTGGGGCTCCCCATTCAACAGGGAGTCAGTCTGCTTCTCCCTCTCCTCTGCCCCTCCCCTGCTCATACTCTCTCTCTCCCTCCTTTTCCCTCTCTCTCAAATAAAAAAAAAACTCTTTAAAAAAAGTAAAAGTACAACCTACAGTAATATCATGTTAGAAGATTACTTACAAGTATTAGAATTACTATTATTAGAATTAATTTTATAGTAAGAGAAAAAGAAAATTGGGAGTCATGGTAACAGCACGATCCCAATTTGAAAGAAATATACATCTACATCTATGTACACAAGATACATGTATTTTTTTTTTAAGATTTTATTTATTTATTTGAAAGATAGAGATCACAAGTAGGCAAAGAGGCAGGCAGAGAGAGAGAGAGAGAGAGGAGGAAGCAGGCTCCCCGCTGAGCAGAGAGCCTGATGCGGGGCTCGATCCCAGGACATTGGGATCATGACCCATGCCGAAGGCAGAGGCTTTAACCCACTGAGCCACAGGCACCCCAAGATATGTGTATTTGAGAGAATACAAACCACTGAACAAGTAGATGAATAAGCACCTGCGTTCTGGTAATCTCCCGCTATATAAACTTGCCTTCGATTCCACACACCTGTATTTTTTTATTCTTTAAAAGATACATGTATCTAAACAAATCATTGGTATTTTTTTTTCATATTACTGTAAAATAATAGTATAAAATACTTAAAACAAGAAGTGCTCTGCATAGTGGGATTATAGATAATATTTTTCTACAGACTTCTCTAAATTTTCTACAGTGAATATACTGCTTCTATAATCGAGGAAATAACAAATATTGTCTTTTAAAACAAAATCATTCATTTTGGTCTCATAAAGGTAAATATGACATGGCAATCCAACTTCTGGATCAATCTGATTCATATCACATTTAAGATTAAGTGACAATACAAATTCACCAAAAATTAAGTTTCAAAACACAGGTCCTTCCAGCAACTCCATTTCTGGATATATACAGAAAAGAATTAATAATGCAGAAGCATTATTCACAATAGTCCAAAGACAGAAGGAGCCCAAACGTCCATCAGTAGATGAATGGATAAACAAAATGTGATAGATATATGTATTATGGTGGAATATTATTTGGCCTTAAAAAGGAATAAAATTCGGACAGATGCTACACCATGGATGAACCTTGAAGACTTTCTGCTAAGGCCAATAATCCAGTCACAAAGACAAATTTGGCATATGGGATACATACCTGAGGTACCTGGGGTAGCCAGTCAGAGAGACAGAAAGCAGAAAGGGAGTTGTCAGGGGCTGAGAAGGGAGAGATGGGGAGTTACTATTCTGTAAGTACAGTTTCAGTTTAGGAAAATGAGAAAGTTCTGGGGAAGGATGGTGCTGATGGCTGTACCACAGTGGGAATGTATCTAAGTGGTTCTGAACTGTACCCTTAAAAATGTAAGTTTTATATCACCTCTAATTTTGCCACAATTAAAAACACACACACATAGTTATTTACAATGAGATGATGTCTGCAGAAGTCCAGTGGCTCTGGATATATCAAGGATAGCTTCACCTAGAATTCTCCAACAAATGGCATCCTCGAACTCTTTAGAATGGATATAAAAAGTACAGTAGACAGAAAAAAGGCCCTGAGAGCAACCTCATTCACATTCACACAATAGCTTCTTACAGAACAGACCAATACACAGGTGGGACAGAACAATGGAAGAAAACAGCTTGGTGAATGACAATCAGAAGCATATAACTATTCTGTATGGAGGTATCAATTACACCACGAAGTGAAAGAGGTGCAGAAGAATGGGTCTGCCGTGGTGCCCCAGTAACCCTACATTTATCCAAACAGCCCATGTAGGCAAGGTCTGAACCACAGCTAATATGACTTGGAGGAATATCTTATGATCTTCCTATACCACAAGAAGGGGGGCTGGTCTACAGAGCCGCTAAGAGACTGTCTTAGGCCAACTAGGCTGCTATAACACAATATCATAGGCTGGGTAGCTTATAAACAACAGAAATTTATGTCTCACAGTCCCGGAGGCTAGAGGTCCAAGATCAGGGTACCAGCATGATTGGGTGAGGGTCCTCTTCTGTGCTGCAGACTTCTCACTGTGTCCTCTCATGGTAGCAGGGGCTAGGGATCTCTTTGAAGTCTCTTTCATCAGGTACTAATCACATTCCTGAGGGCACCACCTTCATAACTTAAGCTCCTTCCAAAGGTCCTACCTTCCAATACTATCACATTGTGCATTAGGATTGCAACACATGAATGCAGTGGGGGGGCCCACATTCAGACCAGAGCAGAGACCATCTCCCATGAGCCTCCCCCTCTGGTGGCTGTCATGAGACCGGTTCTCACTGCGTCCTGGGTTCTGGTGAAGTATAGGGCGCTCAACACACTCATCCACCCCGCAACCAGAGTTCCAAAATATAAACCCACTTAACTGCAATCTAGACTTGGCTTCCTGGTGGCAGCGTATCGCATGACACAGGCAATCGCTGGCCTCTCTTACTTCAGCGGCACCCTGTTTGGTGTGTTGGGAAAAGACTACAGGAAGCTAACACCTTTGAGCGTATGTATTCTTCTTTTCTCTGTGTGTAGGTAATCAACCACCTAAATCTAAAAGTGATTTGTTATATCTTTACTGATCAAATCGGTCAGGCCTTCACCTTGCCTTGTCCCATGTGTGTGAGCACAACGAGCAGTCACAAAGGACGCCAAGTTCTTGAGACAACTGCTACAAACCAAATGGTACTCTACATGTGAACAGGACAAAGCAGTTGGCCTAAGTCACCTTTTCAATTTCACTTGTTCTTATGTGCAGTACAGTCTTGTCTTCCTCCAATAAACCCATCCTTAAGAGCAGAGACATGTTTTCTTCTACTTACCTATATAATTTGATCAGCTCCGGGTAGATAGTTTTATGCACTGGCAGTACTAGAAGTATTGCTGACCATCTACACACTGTTATTTTGCCCCTGAGCCACAAGTAGATAAGGTGCTGCTCTTAGACTTTATAGAAACAACAAGCAAAATCAAAACAGTTGAAGAAAAGAGAGAGAGACTTATTTAAGGCCATGTTTTCAGGCATCATGATTTGCTACTGACGTTACTGTAATGTTCTATAAAGGAAAACATTACATCCATTATTTTTTTAAGGGGGAAGAAACCTTTTTAACAAACCAAGAGAAAACTTATTTCTACAAAGCAAATATCCTGCCAGAAACTAAGGAAGTGCTCAGGAATGATAAGAATATATCTAAAGAACAGAGTTTGGAAAGGAAACGGTTTGAAGAGGCTCCCACCAACCAAACCTGGGGCAATTTTAGCTACAAAAAATAAGAGATTACAACTCACCAAATAATAAGAATCCATGACTCCATATTGATAATTATACAAATGGGGAGAAGGAAGAGCTCTTCCTTATAGTGTCTACCAAAAAATGGAGAAGCAGCTGAAGAATTATCAATGGACATTACAACTAATGAATGAAAGTTTGGTAAGAAACAGAATACTTACATCATCTCATTCTCCCCACAAATAACTTATTGTTATTCATTAAAGCTACGTTACACTGAAGAAACCTGAATGGTACCACCCCTGAACCAAGCAACAAAGTTAACATCGCCGATGCTGAGAAGACTGGATAGCACGTGCCTCTTGACAGGATGCATCACTTCTGCAATATTGCTGCCAAATGTATACACAGCCTGAATCGAACCAAGAGAAAGCATCAGACAAACCCAAATTCCCAGGTAATGGGAATATCATGATGGGCAAGACAGACATAGTCCCTATCCTCACAGAGTTTATATTCTGGTGGGGAAGGGGAGACATTCAACAAACAGGCCAACAAAGTGAAGTGAGAAAATGATGGAGCTGCCACGATGGTGGGAGGATTCCTTTCTCTGGATTGTGTTTCTAGGAATAGACCCCCTGTGAAGGTGACACAGGCTGCCCAGGAGCCTACGAGGTAATCATTTTCGGGAAGATCTGGCAAAGCAGAAGCAACAGCAAATGCACAGACCTAGACACGGACAAACATCCAGGAAGCCCCTGATGTCGCTGTAGAAGAAGGGAGGTTTGTGCATCAGGCAGGGACAAACACTACCAACTGTGAGCTGTGGGGAAGAGTCTGTGTTTACTCAAATCACAACAGGAGTCAAGCAGGATTTTAGGCAGGGCAGTGATATAGTCAACTCCACATTTGTTAAGGGGCGAGAAACAGGATTATAAGAAAGAACAGCCTGAAAAGAGTAAATTGTAAGAAGCACTTAATAAGAAGAAGCCAGAGAAATTTGCTCCATCTTCCCAGAGATCTCTGCAACTACAATACAGAACCTTTTTTCTCTACCAGATTCTAACAGGAAATAGCAGCACTGTTACCAAATCTAAATTGCAATAACGGAGTATTATGTGAGTAATACATTAGGTTAAATAATGGGAGTAGTTTTTTCCAAAGCAGCACCACCCAGCAAACCTTACTGAAACCAAGTGGACCCTGCCATATTAGAATCACTCTTCAGTCTCCACATCCGCCCTGCCCCATAGCCACTTGCCTTGCTTCCCCCATCTGTACACACCACCAGCTTCCCCACAAACTTCCAAGGGCTGTTAAGAGAGCTACCTACCACACAGCAGTTCCCAGAGACTCCTCTGCCAGTCTCAACTTTTAACCAACAAAACAATGTCTTACCATGTATAAAGTTAACCATTTACCACATACTTAATCTGCTTTAATTAAAGCTACTACTGGACTGCTCAAATCACAATCTAAAGACAAAACTCAAAACTCATCACCTGAGTAATCTACAAAGCAAAAAGAAAAATACTACAGGAAAGGCTTTCCATTCCTATCTTCTTAATACAAAAATTTTTACAGCTATGTCAGTGTGCATTATTTTAAAATGCTATGGAAGTAAACATGCAAAAATGTCCAAAAAAACCTTCTTTGACTCCTTATAATTTATTTAAATCAATTATAGCCAAAAGGATAGTGTATGTGAAGACACTAAAGGGGCAGTTTTAGAAAAGAAATGCTAATTTCATTTTAGGTTACATAAACTGCTAAAAAAAAAAGAAAACCTAAGATGAGAAAACAGAGATATTCACAGCATAAGAATGTTTTGTAAAAAGTGGATGAACCTGGAATTTATGAGGGGCAAGTTCAGAAAGAGAAATCGTAATTTTATTTAAATTTTATTGGTAATTTTATCGGTAATTTTACCCAAAACTTACTGATTTTCTAGCTTTTAAGTTAACAAAAGTCTCAAAGACATTTTTGTTAATTTCTTAATATAAATAATCATGCTTTTCCGCTAACGTTTGTCTGTGCAAAATGGGTGCTAATTTATCCCCAACCTGAGTTTTACTAAATTAGTTCATTTTAGGTCTACTATTTGGAGAGTATAGTGGAAATGCCATAGGAAAACCAAAACATGGATTTTAAAAACAAACATATGAGAAAATTATTTCTAACTTCCCTTCTCTGGCCTTCCCCAATCACTCAAAATCCCCTCCATCTTCACTCTTATGTTCATTCCCCACAACAAACAGAGATCCATACCCTCAGCTTTGACCTTCACCATGCCAGAGATAACTGAATACCTTTCCCAGGGGAAGCCATCCTATTAACTTATCTAAATGAACTCAATACTTTCACCTGGGGAATTAGGAGCACAGATCCTGGTCAGTCTTTTGTGGACCTAGAATTAAAGACATCGGGGTAGCCATTTGCTACCACAGAAAAAGAAAAAAAGCTATTTTACAATAAAGATCTACAGAAAAATAAATGAGACATAAAGAAAGATCAGATCAACTAAAACTGACAAGAGAATTTAAAAGTAAAATACTTAAATAGCTGCCTCAGTTCCTACAAGCTATCCAACTGCCTATTCCAAGTCCTTGGAAGACTCTGTTATATTGCCTTCCATAAAATCTCCTCAAGACTTCCAGTAATTCTTCCCTCCCCCACTCCCTAATCAGTTTCAGTGGACTTCTATTAAACAAAAGGGTCTGAATTAATGCTTGTGGTGAGCAACCTCCAACACAGCCCCTGAAGTATCTCAAGGTATCCCACCCTCGTACAATACCATCCCCTGGAATGCAGGGTGGATTTTAGGGACTTGATTCTAACAAACAGCAGTGACAGAATGTTACTTTCAAACTGACATATATCAAGGCAATGGCTTCCATCTTGCAGATCTCTCAGGGTCTCTGAGACCACGTGCTCTGGGCGGAGGCAGCTACCATGTTGTCAGCTTAAGGAAAGGTCAATACAGCAAAGAACTGATGTCTACAGCCGACAACCAATGAGCACTTGATGCCATGAAAAGCCATTTGAGTGAGTTTGGAAGCAGAATGTTTCCAAGTCGCTCCTTGAGAGAACTACAGTCCTAGCAGACATCTCAACCGCAATCTCGTAAGAGACCCTGAGCCAAGGACTCCCAGCTAAGCCTTGCCTGAACTGCTGACACAGAAACTGAGAGATAATACTGCTGTTCTAAGCTACTACATTTGGGGATAATTTGTTACACAGCTCAATAACTAACATAATTCTCTAAGACATAATTCTCACTCAGATTAACATAATTCTAACTCAAATTTTAAAAAAATAAAATAAAATGGGGCACCTAGGTGGCTCAGTGGGTTAAAGCCTCTGCCTTCTGCTCAGGTCATGATCTCAGGGTCCTGGGATTGAGCCCCACATCGGGCTCTCTGGTCAGCAGGGAGCCTGCTTCCCTCTCTCTCTCTCTCTGACTGCCTCTCTGCCTACTTGTGATCTCTGTCAAATAAATAAATAAAATCTTAAAAAAAAAAAAAAAACTAAGATGGGTCAAGATTAATTTCTTCTTGGGAATACTTAACCTTGTTGTGAGAATCGTGTTGAGTGAAAATGCTCTGACCTTCCCCCCTACCCCTATCAGGAGATTTGGCTCTCAGACCACAAACCACTATAAACTAATCCCTCTTAGCACAGCCGCCATATCTGTAAAGTGAGGATCTCTATGGCACTTGATAGTATGAATGTTCTAGGATTCTATGAAGGCTATTTTCTCATACTCAACAAAAACAGCATATTGCCTCCACAGATCTGAAGACATCTATTCTGTCTCCCACGTTACAACTTTGAGTAATCATTTTACAAAATCCAGAATATATGCAAAATACACAAAACTGGTCTCCAATGCACATCCATCCATTATGAAATCTTTTAGAACAAATGTCCTCCTAATGAGCATAATTCATTACATAAGATGTTTGGGGATTAAGCCACCAACAAGTTCCACATTACTTACTGACTTCAGAATGAACCTATGTGTCAGTCCACCCTGGATCTTTCAGAAACAGTTTCCTTCTGCCTGTAGCACACTTCTAGCCTCTTCTCTACTCCCATCCCTCTTGCCCTTGCCATACGATTGTCTTGGCAAAGCCCTACCTGACCACATCCCCTCATCAACCAGAGTAGAATTAATCCCTCTGGCCTCCCTTCTACCTCTGTATATTGCAATCATCCATTTGCATATCTGTTTCCCTTAATAGATCATTAGGACCTTAAGAGCAAGGTTCAAGTTACATTGATCTTGCATTCCAGGTATCTAGCTGGGAACATGGAACTCGGTACTTGGAGGAACTAATGTTTGTTGACCTACTGAAAAAGTGAACCTTAAACTCCTGGTTGGGGGTGGAGGGGGGGGCTCAAATTCTCACACTTCTTAAAAATGTCCCTCCTGGAGTCCCTGGGTAGCTCAGTCCTTTAAGTGTCTGCCTTCAGCTCAGGACATAATCTAAGGATCCTGGGATCAAGCCCTGCTTTCTCAGTGGGGAGTTTGCTTCTCCCTCTGTCTCTATTAAATAAATAAATCTAATCTTAAAAAAAAAGAAAAATGCCCCCTCCTCAGGGCCAGTATATCTATGGACTGATGACAGTTGTCCTGACTTGAGCCTCCACTTTGCAGGCACCAATCAGGAGCAGGCCCCTGAGAGAATAAGCATCTCTCAGCAACACTTGCTTCCTGAATTCCACGTCCTCTCCAACTTCCCTGTGGTTGAAGACAACACATTCTGGAATCACTTCCACATAGGGGATTTACCACTCGCTAAAATACTAGTTTAGAAAAGAAAGGAACTCCCTAACTTCTCTGCTTGCCTAATTCCTTACAGTATTAAGCATTCTGCTTAATACGGTCTCTTCATCTATAGCGAGAATTCCAAACTGGAAACCTGTCACCATGTTTGAACTCGGGAAAAAAAAATAATAATTTTGTGATCAGCTTTCAGCCACCTCCCACACTGATTCCCACCATCAGCATTAACAGTTATTTTCAAATAAAAAACAAGAGAGACATACATGTATGAGATAAACCTCAGGGGACTAAAAAAAAGTGAAATGAAGGCCAAAACATCATACACCAAGCATCTTATAATAACACCTGAAAATCAGACGAATTATCTACACGGTCAGAAACAAACAACACAGCTAAATTCGATCTCGGTGATCACTCCCATCACAGGCTGACTGAACTGAACCACCAAGCTGTTCAATGAGAAATGGCTCCAGACTGTTAGGCTAACGACACTCAGAAGCAACATTGGTCTTTATTAAGAGCATATGATTTCCATTCGTTATAAATAGCCCTTTGTATACAATACCCTAACAATGAGCTAGTTACCTGCTCACCAAAAGAGGTCCCGTAAGGGCACCTCATAAGAAGCACTTTCGTTCATCTTGTTCCAATGCTTTTGTATGCTTAAAATGAAAATATCTCAAAATTCTATGATCATAATTTTCTGTTTCAGAA
The DNA here is from genome assembly GCF_010015895.1 of Lontra canadensis. Taxonomy (NCBI): domain Eukaryota; kingdom Metazoa; phylum Chordata; class Mammalia; order Carnivora; family Mustelidae; genus Lontra; species Lontra canadensis. The sequence continues at coordinate 5,951,683 of NW_022631094.1, read as the reverse complement.
TTATGAGCACCTCATAAGCACTTTCCTTCATCTTGTTCCAATGCTTTTGTATGCTTAAAATGAAAATATCTTAAATATTCTATTATCATAATTTTCTATTTCAGAATTATGTCCCTGGTCTCCACAAACTGCTAAGAACCCTTATGTAAGTAGTACAAAATATGTTTTGTCACATTTTCATTTTGTGCAAACAGGCTTTGTGTATCATTCGCATTTGAAAACCAACTCAAAGAACTCGATACACTTGAGTCTAGTAAGGCTGGATCTTCCCTGAGAGAGCTTATTTCATGGAAAAAAGCATATACTAGGGTTGGTTAAACTTGAGATTCACTCTTAAAACAATACTTAATTTCACTTTGGAGAATACAAAAAGAGGGAGAAAATATCCGAGGTCCAGCTGTTTCTCTATTACTTAACTTGCTCTGATGAGTTTAACTTCCATGTCCCTTCCAGATGGGCCACATGAACAAGGAGTGGCTCCTCCTTATGACTCCAAATAATGCTACTACATGGTTCTGCAGACAACGAGAGCCCCAGGAATAGTCACAGCACCGCTGACTTGGTCTTCCCATCTCTCTACCAGGAGCCTTCTCAATCTCTGAGTAATGGCTCCAACAACCCAGTTTTTCCGTGTGTCCTGTAACAAGAGTGCTGAAAACCACCTCTCTAATGAATAGCTGTACTTTTATAATAATAACGTTTCCTGACAAATAATATGTGCTACATGGCATAGAAAGGGTTGACTATACATTTTCAAACCTCAGGCTTTGGGAAAATATCTTCAACTTCAAGAATCACTACCAGGGTGCTTGGGTGGCTCTGTCGGTTAAACGTTTGCCTTCAGCTCAGGTCCTGATCCCAGGGTCCTGGGATGGAGCCCCATGCTGGGGAGTCTGCTTCTTCCTCCCCCCTACCCCCGCCTCAAGCTTCTGTAGTCTCTCTCTCAAATGAATAAATAAAATCTTTCTTAAAAAATTTTTAAAAAGAAAGAATCACTTCCACTTGTATCTTTACCTTACACTAAGGGACTGACATTTCTGGTTCAAATATTTTTAGAGGAAATGTTTGTCAGGAATACAACATCACCACATGTTTTGGAGCATTCTTCACCTAGACAAGCTACAATTCAAGACTGGAATTTTTAACCTCTATTTCAAGAAACCAACACCACCATTTCCTTATTCCAGCAGAAGTGTTCTCAGGTAAAGAAACGGACTCTTGAAATCAAGTAATTTAAATAGGTACTTCCCTAAATATTTTTTCCTTAAGAATATAACAATGCAAGACAGATGCAACCAAGGGATTTTTTCCCCCCCCCAAAGGTTTCTACTAAGATGTTCTTGAGTATCAGATGGCTGAATCAAACACCCATTCTGTTCACTGCCTGCCTCAGGGGGCCAGGTCATCAAGCTGTGGCTGATGAGATTTCAAAAGGTCCACAAAAATACTAAACTGCACTGAACACTTGTCAAACCAAGCCAAAGCTACAGCAGAAAACACAGTCAGTTCAGAGAATTACAGATTCTAATAGGCCTTCCATTTTTATATTCCTCATCATAACAGACTCTCAAAAGGAGCGTCCACTGTCAGTACTATAAAATATGAAAAACCCACACACAGAACTAGCTGATTTTTAAAATTGAGTAAAAAATAAAATTAAAACTCTTGGCTAAAAGAAGAAAACTTACCACACCTTTCAGTACATTACACCAAAAAGGAAGGAAGGGAGGGAGGGAGGGAGGGAGGGAGGGAGGGAGAAGCTATAAAGGAAGAAAATTAAGTGATTTTTGAATTTAAGTAAAGAAACTACACACCCTCCCGGTACACACAGAAAGCTATCCTACCACCCATGGTCAGAACTGCAAGCAATGTCTTTTCTGTCAAAAATACCATTAGGAGCACCATCTTAGAACATGATGCTAGTTCTAAGGAGTCCAAACGAACAATGCATTCCTTTGCGAAACTGGTGGAGGAGGGGCAGGACATTGACGTCAAGTCTGAAGTTAATGGCAGCGCCTGGAGCTGTGCAGCCTAGAGTCTCTGAAGTTCCACACCCAGGCCTTGAATGTGTCACAGTGACAGAGATAGTAGAACCATGAGGAAGTTGCTCTATTGTTTCTTTTTCACCCTGAATCCTGGAACCTGCACTCAGTGGTTCTCAAGAGAAGTAGGAGGAGAGTTGCCCCCTTGGGGAAATTATACTTGGCAATTACATTTGTGGTGTCATGACTGGGGGTAGGAAGACGCTACCCGCATCTACTGGGCAGAGTCAGAGACACTGCTAAACATCCTACAATGGACAGGGCAGCCCCCACCATCAACAAAGAATTATCCTACCCAAAGTATCAAAAATGCCAAGGTTGCGAAACCCTGGCACAGCTTCAGAACTTCTACTTTACTGAAAGGGTTCCAGAATTTTATGTTAAGAAGCTAGGCTCAAGTGAATATACTTTCACATGTGAATGTGGCTAAACAAGACAAAAACCCATTTATGAATGCTACTTTGAGGAATAAAAAACCAAAAACTATACAGGCAATTTACAGACTGTCCTTCTTGACTGGACATCAGTATTATAGTTTGACATCACATTTTTCAAACCATGTTAATCAAAGTCAGACACAGAGAGCAAGAGGAAAACACTCATTTGATCCTTGAACTATCAACCTTTCATTCCCAAAGCGAATGCACAGATCTAGTCTGAGGACACAGGAGACTAGGGGGGGTAAGGATGAGGCTGCATTAAGCCATGCCTAAGAGGAGGTAGCTGGCTGCCATTTAGCAGACTAATGTCCACACTCACCTACCCACATGAGCCCTCTGCTCTCAAACTTTCACTTCGGCCCAATACTCCTTCCCACAATCCCCTTCATTCTTTCCTTCTAGTCCTGTCACGGTGTTGTCTTAGAAATATCCAGGCACAAGAATAAATTTCATTGTCAAAAAAACCCACAAATGGTCCTCAGAATATTTACTACTTAAAGATTTTATTTATTTATTTGTCAGACAGAGAGAGAAGAGAGAGAGCAAGCGAGCGAGCGCAGGCACTAGCAGGCAGAGTGGCAGGCAGAGGTGGAGAGAGAAGCAGGCTCCCTGCGGAGCAAGGAGCCCGATGCAGGACTCAATTCCAGGATCCTGGGACCATGACCTAAGCCGAAGGCAGCGGCTCAACTGACTGAGCCACCCAGGCGTCCCAGAATATTCACTACTTAAATGAGAGAAGAAAATATTGTCTGGATAGCCAGTCTCCTGGTTTCACGTCAGAATTCCACAGGGCCTCTACCAGCAGAACATCTCCATCAACTCGGAAAGTCACTGCCATGCTTGCTATCCACCCCAAATCATTCTCAGGGATGCAGAGGCGCCCAGACATGGCCCACTACGGAGGCCTATTCTTTACCACTCAGGGCCTTGCTGGGCTGTTGCAGTGCATGTCATGTTGTCTTGTATCTGGGTCCCCCCTGACTTGTCCCACCTTAACAATGCTGTCACAGCTCCTCCTCACCTCCTCTCTTCATGTACTTCACTTCCTAACGCCCAGGGGCTGCCAACAGCTTCATAACATGAGTTACCAAGTAACCCTCCTACTGCAGAAGAGAGCTCTACACACAGCCAAGTGTGCTCACAGAGCTTGCACGGCGCTTCAGATACATGGCCTGGCAGAAAAAGCCATCTTCCGCAGAAGCAAATGGTTTGCAAAGCAAGAATATGCTCCCCACCGCTTAAATTTATCCCTGAGTGGTTCATAATTAAAGTCACACTTTTGAATACTGGCTTTACCAGGCTTTCTCTGCACTTCCTACAAAATATAAGAAATGGAAAAATCAGATATTAGATTTATTTTATAGAAAAGATATGCTAAAATTAAAGCGAATAAACAATTTGTATCTCTTCAGTAACACCAACTTTAGCTTTCAAGAGACAGAAGGCAATCTCTAATGCTATATAAACCCTGTTTACCCATGCTTTTCAAATAAAACTACACATTAAAATAACAGCCCATCACTTACACACAGCTGGAGGCTGTGGGAAAATAAAATTATCCATATAAACTTTCAAAAGTAATGCTCACTGTAAATGAAGTAATCCTTGACGAATTTGTGAGTTTGAAATTTTTGAAACTGAATTAAACACAGCATCATGACTTCATTTCTCAACCTGGACTCTAATAGGGTACACAGAAGCCCTAAAACCTAGACTTTTAAGCAACTACACAAAGTCTGGATCCATACCTAAAAAACAGAGATAATTTAAAGGATAATTATGATTACACTTAATGGAATACCTGTAATCAATTAATATCCTAAAAGAATATAGATTCATTAATGGACAGAATACTAAATTTAGAGTGAATCCTTTTCTTGAAAGTCAAAGAACAGATGTCTTAACCCATCCATCCATGCACTAATTTCTCTGACTAATGGTAAATTTGAAAAAAGTTTGGTAAAATAAGACAAAGAGTTTACCCAATATATAAAAATATGTTTAATAACTTCTCTTTTCCCTTTTTGCCCACCAAGAGCAGAAGCAACCATATACAGGAAGGAATCTGTTTAGAAAATGCTTTAAACACTACATTCCTGGTTTTGCAACACTCAGTTATATCACATATGCACTCCCATGGAGGGTATTTCCGATTCTGCCTCCTTAAAGCCAGAAGGTCTATAACCGGATGTGTCCAAAATAGAAGTGACTTGGCATTTCACCGTCCAACTAAGATATGTACAAGGCTCACAAAGAAACGGCCAAGGATGCAACTGCAGTTGCTAACAATTATCTTTCGTGTACTCCAGCTGTACTTTTCTCAGTGCCAAACGCCAGCTGACAGGTCTACTGATGCTAGTACATCTCCACTGAGCATGGCACTCACAACTATCATGCCCAATGAAGCCCCACTATACATCCCAAGTAAGGAGCAAAGATCAGAAAATAATGACCCAGGAATTAAAATAACATGTACTAGCGAATGTGGCTACAGAGTAATAAAACCAGGTTATGATAATTTTTTATCAAAGTCATATAACCATATAAGGGAACACTTAGCCCAGAAATGTTATAATCACCCAAACATTTTAGAACTCCTTTTTTAGAATGTAATTTTTCAGCCATACTAAAAAACAAATCAAAAATAAAAGTTTCTTTACAAAATCAAAACTAATGTATAAAATGTCAATATTCTGACAAAGGTGAGGGGAAAAAAAAAAAAAAAAAGATTTCAAGGTTTCCCAATCCAGTATTTAAAAGCAACCATCTTCCTGGCCAGGCAACAGAGATGCCCAGAGTGTTGTAGTTTATAGCTAACCAGCCCCAGAGATGACCTCTTTTCTCAGCTTCACCAAGAATTTCCAGGCAAAATCTTGCTGACTTGAGGAATCTGTCAATTTGTGTGTTGTCAGATGACAACACTCAGTTGGAGCTTTGAAACACCCCTTTCCTCCAAGAGTCAGACAGCAAGAGGACCCCCTAGAAGAAGGAAAGTAAGAGAGCCATAGGAAACAGCTACAAACAACATGAACGGCAGAGGAGGGGAAAGGAAAAGTGCGTTAGGTATCTTCTGAGCTCTCTGCAGTTGTGGATCTAGTTAGACTTTTTGGAAAGAAATGGCTGCAAACAGCCCCCAATAACTTGTTTCAGGCTGCCTGAGCTCATTTCTTAGCCCATCAATTCCCCTTTACTTAAAGAAGTATTTTAACATAATAAATGTATGCATACATAAGCCTTAAGACCTGCTCTGATTCAAAAAAAAAAAAAAAAACACAGAAAAAAGACAAAACCCTGGTGGCTTCAGCCTCCATCTAAGGGTCCATATTAACATTCCTAGCAATTTACTTTCCATGACACAGTCAGGGGACTGTTTGGGTGGGGTCTATTATCTCAGGAGTACCTCTGTTCACTGCAGGACATCACCGTGTGACTCAGGAGAGATGCAACCAGGAAAACTAGTATTAGAGCAGTATTCCTATTCCAAGTTCAACTACCAGCAAGCTTCGCATTCAAAGGTCATACAGCTCTGTATAACCGCATCTTATCCAGTTCCAAAATTCCAGCTATCCTTCTGGCACTACCTTAAGAACACTGACTGCAGCGATGTCTTTGTTAGGATAAGCCCCTCAGGCTCCCAGCTTCTCTGATCATGGAAAGTTCAAACATAATTTGTTGTAGATCTTGGAACACACTTAATATTTAATGCAAGAAAATCAACATGAGGACCATGTTCATAATAACATATATTCATCAAGTATTTTCTGGAAGCATTTTAGGCCAATTTTGATTCTCGTTTTAGGTACCTCAGGGCTTAATAGGCTAGGCAGCATTTTTAAGCACATTCTTTTTAAGCAGAGAGAAAAGTGAGGCTCACGAAGATGGAGGGCCCACAGTAAAGGCAGAGCCATGTCTGGAACATGAGTCTCCTGATTACTGAGCTCCTGCTCTTTGCCCTCCAACACACTTCAGAGAGCTAGAGGTACATCCTGTAAAACCCCGGGAAGAGCTCATCCTGGACTTATCCTTCTTGAGTCCCACCTCATTCTTCAGCAAAGGTAGAATAATGTTGAGTCTCAGAGCACAGAGTACAAACGGTGTCCTGACCAAGATTCCCAACAACATACTACTCAATGTTTCAAGCTGACACGAAATGTGGCAGGGAAAGTGAACTGTCTCCCTCCTTGCAGGTAACAAGCTGAAAATGATACTGAATGCATGAGATCAACCGCTGTGGACTCACCCCGGCTGCCTTCTTGTTGACTCATGAGAGGATTCGTACTTTGAAGTATGACAGGCATGATACCGTCAATAACACTCTTGTGAAAATAGCAAATGCTGCTTCCTTCAAGTAAGCCCAATAGGACACAACTGGAGCCAAATTTCTGACCCTATGTGACTAAAACAGAATTTCAAAACCACTCACATGTCTTGCATCTTGTTTCTTTTTTTCCTTTTAGTTCTACCCTTTCCTAGATAGGAATGAATTTAATCTTTGTGTTAGTTTCATCCAGCCAGAAATGTGAGAGTAATTCATCTCAAGATGATAAAGACAATGAGCTTTGTAGAAAAGAGTGAAAATATCTACCATTGTATAAGATTATTTAATCTTCACTCCTCTCAAAAAGTAAGCAGTAAAATAAAAATCCTAATCACAAAGTATTGCTAGCTCAAAGCATATAGGCAATGAATGAATATCTTAAAACAAAGTGGGCATGGGCCAGGCATGAGGATAGGGGGTCAGTTTCTAGACCCAGGTCACTCCCTAAGTAGCTGTCACAGGGTAGTTGAGATGTGGGGCTCTAGCAAGTGATAGCAGATTGAATTCCAACTCTGACACTAACCAGCTATGAAACCTTGAGCAAATTTCTTAACTTTCCAGTCTCAATTTCTTTACTGTAAAATAGGAAGAATGATATAGATTTTAAAAAGACAATACAAGTCAAGGAATTAGCATAGCACTTGGCCCAAAGTGCTATAAATTCTACTACCCTTGTCCATGATCTACATGACCTGGGCAAGAGACTGCACCTCTCAAGATACAGTTTCCTTATCTGTAAAATGAAGATGGGGAGCAAACGACTCCACGATTCTAAACTAGAGAGGAAAATAAGTAAGTAAAGGTCGTGAAATCTTCATTGGTACTTTGGAGAATGGCGCTCTCCACGAACCTTTAAAGTGCACCTCTCCATACTGACTAATATGCGCCAGTCCATGCTCGGTCAGGGTGTCTTCACAAATCTTGCAGGCAGTGCAGCTAATAAATCTTAGTCTGGAATGAAAGTCCACAGGTATGGGTTTTGTCCGGCAGGCTGGAAATGGTAAGTGGGTCTGACACACAAGAAGAAACCCAAAGAGATGAGGTTGTAGAGAGCCAAAGAAACCAAGGGCAGTAATTTAAGCTAATTCTGTAACAGGTGCTTAGCTCATAAATTGCTCCTTTGTCTCCCCACCCTTGTAACAGTGAGTGTACTTTTTCCCCGTTATCCTTCCCTGACCTAGGATGAGCCCTTTCGGCTTCCAGTTTCTCTGACTAAGGAAGTTAAAACATCATTTGCTGTATATCTTAGAACACTTCACAATTAATGAAGAAAATCACCAGGAGTAGCTAAGTTCATAATTACCTATGTTCATGTTGTACTTTTTGGTTTATTAACTATTTTGGCCTCATTTTGATCTTTAAGGATTTAAGGCCACAGCTAAAGCCATTCATCTTAAGAGATAAGGAAAAAGACTAAACATATCACACTGTTAAATAGACTACAATTAGCCATGATTTGTTTTGGTATAGGTTTTTTTTTTTTTTCTTTTGTGATGCTTTAAACCCTTAAGTTTCATTTTCAGGGTTTCACTCTACCTGCTACCTCTCAGGTTAAAACACAAACAAACCAAAACGTTTCATATCCACTCTACTTTCATTATTACAAGTCTCAGTCTTTCTCTACTTCCCTCCTGTTCTTCTTATGCAATAAATATACATGATGTACTCTAACTCCAATGTCCGTAAGTTGCTGACTTCACTCATTCATTCAAACAAATATAAAGTGTCTTCAGGATAAAAGACCCTTAGGGAAACAAAATGAATCAGCAAACAAAACAAAAATGTTCTACTGAAATTTACGTACCAGAAGGTACATTATTATTATCTATGTATTTATTTATATATTATAGGCAATATGTAAGAAACAATAATTAGAGAATGTATACTAGGATTGATGATGGGCTAATAGGAGAGATGTTAAAGGGGGCCATCAGGAAGGCCTCACTGAAAAGATGAGGCATGAACCAAGACTGAAGGCAATTGAGAGAGCCAAGAGGAAACACAGAAAAACACTCCAGGCAAAGGGACAGAGCAAAGGCCCTGGTGTGACAGCATGTCAGGTGTATTCAAGGAACAGCACTGAAGGATGCCAGTGTGGCTAGAGTGAGCTGGCAAGTTGAGTGAGGAAGGCAGGCAGATCACACAGGGCCTTGAAGTCCTTTGTAACAACTCCATCCATGGTAAAAGTCCATTGTAAAACTTTTACTGGATATGAAATAAGGAGTCACTGCAGTTTTTGAGCAGAGGAGCCACACATTAAAGTTCATAAAAGGCTCTCACCATGGTTGCCATGTTTGTTTGAGAATAGATTGTAGTGGGCAAGGGTAGAAACAGAGCTATCAGTTCGGTATCTTAGCTGAGACAAGCAGCAGGAGAGGTTTTGAGAAGTGTTTGGATTCTGGATATATTTTGAAGGTTGAGAGCCATTTTTTTCTAGCAGACTGAATACAGGATGTTGGAAAAATTGGATTGTCAAAGAAGATAGCTGAGCTACAAAGGATGAAATTGCTAGCAATTATTTTGAGGCAAACCGTAAGTGACACTTTGGTACAGATGTTACAGGCATTCTATCCTGATTTACTTAGTCTCATCAAATTTTAAATTCTCTTTAAGTCCACCCCTCTTTCTCTCCTCCCACAGCAATAATCTAATCAGGAAAGGCCAGTTTATTAAAGATACATGATGTTTCTTCTCAGAGAAACTGTGGCTATGACTATAAAGACAAGATACCCTCTCCCAGAAAGCAACCCCAGGACTAGTAAATGTGCGATGGCTTTCTAGTCAAGCAACAATGGAAAGTACCCATGTGTCCATTACTGGGTGTATGACTGTAGGCAACTCGTTTTTCCTCTCTCTGCCTCATTTTTTGTGTTAAAGTAAGGATAATATTATCCATAGGGTTATTGTGAATACTAAATGACTAAAAAGATATCAAGCAGTTAGAGCAGCATTTGGCACAGAATAAACAATATATAATGGCTGCAAATATTACTATCATTGTCATTAAGTCCTTTTGTTAATTCTCAATATCAGAAGATTTTTACGAGAAATAACAGCTAGGGAGGTGATGAGCCTAATACACATTTCCAAAAACATGAATAATCTAATACTAAGGTACACCTGAGTTCAAAGACAGGGCAAGTTGCTGGTAGGTGTCATGGAAGCCTAACTGCCTTAACTCAGCCCTGAAATATTACAGGACAAATATTAGCCATTGTATGTTTGGGGCAGGGAAAACATGGATTCAAACTTCATATCTCTGTGATTTTAAGAAACTGACCCATCACAGAAGCCCCATGAACTCCTCTCAACCTTTCAATTCTAGTTGTCTAAGATGTCTCTAAGGATAAAGATGGTACTTGAGCACTTTGGCTTTTGTGATATACTCAAGAATGCTTCAGCTATAGTTTTTAAATGTTTACTAATCATCTATCAATATAATTCAGAAGTTACAATCTATACCTATTTCTATATGCTATTTAACTTAAATAAGTCTGTTCTCTTCTCCCAGCTTCTGACACTGAATCAATTTCTATGGAAAATGTCCCTGAACAGACTTATCCAGCCAGGGATTCTGCATCTCTGAATTACCTGGAGAACTTTAAACATATTAATGCCAAGGCCCAGTCCTAGATTTCTGGTGTAACTGAAACCAATGCTGAGAACCACAGATAGGTAAACCCTAGAAGTATTACCTATTGAATTAGGAGAGAGAGAAAGAATATTGTTTAAATAGTGAATCAGCCAGTCTTACACAACGCTGACAGGCTTATAGTTTCTCCATGTTATGCACTAATATTGGGAAGAGGCTTTATTTTTACATCATGAATTAGGAAAATACAGACAAAAGGAAGATTAATGTTTCTTAGAGCCATGCTGCATACTATTATTGACTATAGAGAGGAAACGGGGTGGGGCTGGGGAGGTGAAGAGTAATTATAACCAGGTATTTGGCAGTAAGTCTTAGAAGGATTTTGCCAGAGAAAAAAAGACTAGTATTGTGTGTTACTTCATTTGAAAGAAATCTCAGTTTTGGTCATCAAGTCAGCTTTCAGAAAACATTTGGAAGACCACCAACTCTTGCTTTGTTAGGTCAGGATAGTGTAAGAGACTCTAGGGCAGGTTAAAAAGATTTCTAACCTAAGTTCATAGTGTCTCTTTACCCCAGAACTCAATTCATAAGATGGTGCTAGTTTAAACCCAGAAATGTTAATTCACTATTTAAACAATATTCTCTGGGGTAATGGCTTTCTATAATAAACTCATTCATTCATTTATTCCTTTAAAAAAAAACACTTATTAAATATTTACTGTATGCTAGACATAACCTCCAGATGCTTTGGACCATACCAGTGATCAAGACAGACCAGAACGTGGGACGCCTGGGTGGCTCAGGCGGTTAAGCTACTGCCTTCGGCTCAGGCCACGATCCCAGGGTCCTGGGATTGAGTCCCGCAGGGAGCCTGCTTCTCTCTCAGACTCTGCCTGCCACTGTGCCCGCTTGTGTGTGCGCCCACTCGCGCACGTTCTCACTCCCTCTCTCTCGCGCTCTCTCTCTCTGACAAATAAATAAAGGGGCGCCTGGGTGGCTCAGTGGGTTAAGCCGCTGCCTTCGGCTCAGGTCATGATCTCAGGGTCCTGGGATCAAGCCCCGCGTCGGGCTCTCTGCTCAGCAGGGAGCCTGCTTCCTCCTCTCTCTCTGCCTGCTTGTGATCTCTGTCTGTCAAATAAATAAATAAAATCTTTAAAAAAATAAATAAATAAAAATAAATAAATAAATAAAATCTTTTAAAAAAAAGAGATCTCTCTCTCTGACAAATAAATAAACAAATAAAATCTTAAAAAAAAAAAAAAGACAGACCAGACCTTAATATCCTTCCAGATGCCTTTAAATGCATGAATTTAAAGTGTAACTGTAGTTCAAAGACATCTAAAGAGAGTAAGATATTTTCTAAACTTGAAATATAATGTAGAACCCTAATTTACTAAGTGCCTACTGTAAACCAGATGTTCTATTAGTCCCTTTAATATTTGGTACTCATTTAATAAACTTGCAGTCCTGCAGAGATGACATTACTATTTAGAATAAATTAAGAGACCAAACAATGAGAAAATTCTTTCCCTTAGCAGAGTTTAAATTTCCACACTAGAGGGAATTCTCCATCCTAAAGCTGTCAAGAATGGGACTTATCACAAAGTTGTGTCAATTCATTCACACACAAGAAATTTTTTCATCTTAGTTCAACTATATCAACTGGGAGAAGACTTGGGGTTTAAAAAAAGAAAAACCACGTTATCACAAGAATACATTTCCAATTTCACATTTTCTTAAGTTGAAATTATGCAAACTGTGTTTCAAGCATGATGCAGAAACTACCTATCCATATTAAGCCACATAACTTAAGGACAAATTAGTACTAATGGATCTACTGTGGGACATAAATAAACACACGTTACTAGGTGCAGTGATCAGTCCTTTAACTTTATAAACACCAGACCAAACATCACTCAGTTCAGTCAGAAATCCACAGGACTGTAATTCTGCCCCAAGCAAAAACTGAGTGACAACCCAAATACGTCTCCAAACCATTTTGGTAATAATTGAGTTTGTAGTTTCGTTTTGTTTTTTTCAGTTTTCAGGTGAAGCTATTTGACTCCAATCCCGCACACACACAAAAATCCTTAAGTTTTTAACGGAAATAAGGAACTGCCAATTGGGATCAATTTGTAAGTTTCCGTGGGGAAGCTGATACACAACAACCCTGTTCTCCCAACTCCAGGCAGAGACTAATTCCAAAATGGGATTCACTCCTCCTTTACGCCAGGGATCATCCATTCTCTTCGCCTTCTAAAGGACAAACTAGCTCACCATTCCCGGGAATAACTTGGCTTGTGGCTACGTTCACACAGTGCCTGGGACGCAGGCTCTCAGGGCCGGGGCACCTCAGCACTGGCCACTCGAGTCTGGACAAGGGCCAGCTCTTGTCGCCTCTCGACCCTCACCCCTCCGCCCCCGCGGTACTCCCGAGCCTCCCGCTGGCAAAGTTACCCCGCCGCTCGCTCGGGGTTACAAGCCGGGACGCCGCTGGGGGTCTCCGGGACCCCGGAGCTCCCGGGGTTACGGGGACCAAGACCCGGTCCTGCCCTGATTACAGAAGCAGGGTGAGAAAGCCACAGCAGCCTCGGCCACACAAACGCGGGGTGCAGACAGAGCACGGCGGATGCGGGAGGGTTGTGGGGACGTCAGGAGGAGGCTCGCGAGGCCGCCGCCCCGCGACCCGGACTCGCCCGCGCTCACCGTCGATGTTCTCCCGGTCGCTGATGTGCTGCAGGTTGCAGCCCGTGTCCTCGCGGCTCAGGTCCGTGTCGGGCCGGTAGGACTCCAGCCGGGAGTGGGTATTCCTCCGGAGCTTGGGGCTGGACGACACGCAGCACGAGGTAGTGTTCCCCATCTTCGGTGGCCCCCAGACTCCTGCTGCTCTCGCCTTCCTCCCGGTCCCCGGGAGCGCGGCGCGGGCGGGCGCGGGGCGCGGGCGGCGGGGGCGTGGAGGGGATACCCGCCCGCCCGCCGCCGCGGGAGGGGGCGGAAGCCGCGGCCGGCCCCCGGGTCAGCAGCGGCGGCGGCGGCGGGGCCTCGCCATGGGCGGCGGCGGCGGCGGCGGCGGCGACGAGCGGGCGGCGGCCCCGGCTCCCCCGGTTCCCCTTCGGCCTCCGCACTCGCCCGCCCTGATCCGGCGGGCCTGTCCGCGGCGGAGGAGCGCTCGGGTCCGCGCGACTGCGGCCACCGAGCCTAGCTCACCCCGCCGCGGCCATGGCGGGCGGCGCCGCGCAGGCCGCCTTCCCGCCCCCCCGCAGCGCTTCCCGGTCGGCGCCCGGGTCCCCGGCGGCGGCGGCGGCCTCCGCAAGAGGTTCCGGTTCAAGCGGGGGAGCCGCGTGTCCGTGCGGGGCGGAACGACGGGCGGGCGTGGGCACGGCTCTCCGCCCGGCGCGGCAAAGCCCGGTGCTGCCGGCGAGGATGCTCGGGCGCCCTCCCCCGCCGTCGGCGCCCGCCCCCGCCGCAGCCCCCGCCCCGCCCCGTCGCCGCCTCTTCCCTCTGCCCTGGAAGCAGATCGGCGGCCGAGGTGGGAGGTCCCGTGCCAGCGCGGCCCGGCGCAGAGTATGGGGTCGGGGCCGGGGGTTGCGCTTCACGCAGGCAGGCGTGGGAGCCACAGACCGCGCGGTTGGAAGCTCAGCGTCTCGATGCCCTTCCTCTCCCGCTCTCCGCGTCCTCCACCTCTCCCCGGCCTAACGCTGGGACGAGAGGTGTGTGCGGCCGGCCTGCGCCGCTCGGGGGCCGGCGGGGTCCCCCGGGGCGTGGAGAAGGGCCGGAGCGGCGGGGGCGCAGCCGAGAAGCCTGAGGGAGGGCTGGGAGCACACGGAGGGTGGGGATGCGGCCGCCTCCCTGGTTTGCGCGGGGGCTGTGTTTCTCTCACTCTGGGGTGGGGGGAGGCGGGGGGTGGAGAAGGGGTTCTTTTATTTTGAAAGTATTTAAAAGGAGACTGGACCTTGATTTGGCACTTCTCCCTTCTATTTTGAGTTTTGCCAGGACTTGATAGTGACCTTGTTTTAAGCCGTGAGATAAAGCTGGGGGACCCCTGAGCTACATTAATGTCGAATTAGCTGCAGTGTTTTGAGTTTCTAGGAAATTAATGTAAAGTAGAGCTAGATAACTTACATCAGCTATCCTTTGCTTTTCAGTGCTGTGCGGTTTTGTCTTGCTGAGACCAGCCTGACCCGAAGCATGGTAGCTAAAATAAAGGTATGTGAAAGTGCCTGGCTTACGTGAGATATTCAGTAAATCGTGGGGCTCCATTCCCTCCCAGCATCCCAGAATGACCTTCTTGCCTGAAGTGGCAGAAATAACCTTTCCACTCTTTTTCCAAACAGTCAATGAAGGAGTCATGAGAAGATTCAGGGGGAAAAATGACTTTGAACACAAAAGATACGGTGCAACGCTCTTAATTTTGTATCTGAGGAAACCGAAGTCGAGAAAGTTGAAGTGCCTTGGTTGGCCCAAGGTCCCAGTACAAGTTAGTGACAGATGGAAATACAAAAAAGGAAGAAAAGGAGTAAGGAAACTTAATACTTACATAGCATTAGCAACGTGTGGACAACTTGCCTGAGGGGTTATAAATACTTAAATTTCATTTAATTCTCGATATCTAGGCTTTTTTTTTTTTTTACAACCTGTGCTGTCTCTGTCTTGCACTCATGTTTATACATTTATTAGTCAATAATCAAAAAAACTTTATGCTCTGAGCTAGATTAATGCCATTTGTTGCAATAAGTGGCAGATGTCCTTGGAAAATAAATGGCAGCAAAGTGCTAATGTTGACAAGATGAGAAAGGACATGTAAAAGGACATTTCAAAGAATTGCAGCCCTGAAAGGGTAGGTAAATATCAACGAGACAAAATAATACTCTATGTTAAGGCAGTTTTGACCTTATTGCTTCCCAGGAAAGTTTGAATGGGACATAACTGCAAGTCAATGAATGCGTATATTCACATTTTCAGTGCTACAGTGTATGGTTAAGGTGGATAAAAATCGGCACAGGGGTTATCATATTGTCTGTTCTGATTGCTGTTTTATAATTGGGCCACTATAAGCATCCAAATACTGAATCATAGGTGTATGGCATATCCACTTAGGCATATTAAATAATTTTCATTTGATTGTAGAGTTTACAATATTGTATCAGTGATGGGCTTTGAAGGGTTTAAGAGGAGAGGCAGAAGAATAGCTGTCTGCAAGCTTCCTGTGCTGGCGGGTCGTCGGGCAGTGTTAACTAAAAAGAATCTGGAGGTGAGGAAAGACAGGACTGGGGGTCAGGGTAGACACAGACTTTTGCCAAAAGATCAACAGCCGTCGTTCTGCAGGGGCTTTTCTGTCCCCCACCTTCCCCAGTCCCCCTTTGACACTCATGCCATGTTGCCTTTAGGAATGCATCTGTTGGACTTACACGGAAGTGGGACTTTTGGTCACCAGGCCCAGGACTAGTGCTAAAGCCTCATCAGTGACTTTCCTGAGTGCCACACACACGCTTCAAACTCCTCCGAGCAAAGACACCGCCTCTTTGAAACACAGTGACACTTTAGGAGAGCTTGCATAAGCAGTGATGCCAAGATGAAAATGAAATGTGTTATTTATTAAATACCTGCTAGAAGCCATGCTATGTACTAAGTATGTTTTTACATCTAAGCCTATGCTGTTTCCCACATTTTACGCATAAAGACACTTTAATACTGATAATCAGACTACTGAAAAAAGGCCTAAGTGGAGTTATTAACCTTGGTCCTGATTGCTAAGTCCATAAGATCCCCCACTCAGCTGTATCACCCAAACACCACCTGCCCCCACCTTCAGGTATCACTGAACAGGAAGGGAACAAAGGCAGATTAGAATAATGAGAGAAGAAATCTGCAAAAGTTTTGAGTGCAAAAGAGATTCTTGTGTTGCTTCTCTCCTTTATTCTCTTTTTGAAGGAAGCTTGCATTGACTGTTTAGGACTAGTTTTAGACTTTGAAGAAGAGAGGGAATCTTATTTCTGTGGGCCCCACCCTTCTGACAAGAGTAAGTAGATAGGCAAGGAGGTTGAAGAGAAGCATATGCAGAAATGCGCATTTAGCCAGTGTCTTTGACATTGCATCACTTGGGAATCTAAATGCAAGGACACTTCGTCAATAGAGTAAATCTAGCCCAGGATTAGGACCAGAGGGAGAGAGGAAAGGTGAGCACTGCAACCCAAGGCCCTCATCCTCGAGAGAACATCAACCTGGATATACTCATAACCCACCCTGCTCTTTAAGTAGAAAGAATCATTTGGGTATTTTTTCCCTTCACCTTTCTCTGTAATTACTATTTAAGATTTTGGTCGTTGTGGGACACCTGGGTGGCTCAGTTGGTTACACGTCTGCCTTTGGCTCAGGTCATGATCCCAAGGTCCTGGCATTGGGCTCCTTGCTCAGCACAGAACCTGCTTCTCCCTCTGCCTGCCGCTCCCCCTGTTTGTGTGCTGTCTGTCTGTCTATCTCTGGCATGTAAATAAATAATCTTAAAAAAGTTTTGGTCATTGTGAAGAGATGAGTATGGAAACTCAGGTGAACAACCTAAGTCATTGCTCTTCAAATTTTCTTTTTAGCAGTAGGAGCTTTTTTTTTTTTTAAACAAAATTTTCAGTGGAACCGCAAACATGATTGATATTAGTATTAACCTATAAAATTATAAAAAGCAGGCTATTAAGAAAAAGCTACCTTAATTGAATCAGGTAGATCATAATTATGGTCTTACTTCAGTCACACTTATATCCATGAAATATGAATCACCCCCTAGAATACAGAAAACACTGAGCCAGGTTAACCCAGAGCCTGGACTTTTGGTCAAAAGAAGAAAAATGGATAGAGTCTTAGGAAAAAAAAAAAACCTTCCCAGAGTATATCTGCCCTTATCACCTGGTAACTAGTTTCCTGTGTTAGTTACTCAACATTTGTAAGGCAGTAAAGGAAAAACCAAGACCCTTTGTTGTACCACCAGTGTTCTTCCTGTCACCCTCTTATTTTCCAGGGACCTCCCCTCCAGATAAGGCCTCCATCTAGTACTTGAAGCTAGGCAGTGTAAAATATGAACAGCTACTGGGGAAGTCTTTCCTTTGATAGCCACTTGACCTTGACCAATGTAAGTGATTTATTTATTGAAAAAACATTTCTTAAAAGTATACTGAGCCAGGCACCTTAGGGATACAAAAATGGATAAGATTTAGTTCTTACCCTTGAGAAACTCATCATCTGGTAAAGTAAACAGTTAAAGATCAGGTGTAGAATATGTCCAGCAATATGAATAATTGTAGTCAATTAGTGGTAAAGTCTGAAGACTACCAAGACTGCTACCTATATTAAAAAGCTTTCTTGCCTGTAGTTAGATCTAAAATTCCACTATGGGAGACTTACTCCTGTGAAGTAAAGAATTTTTTTTTTTTAAGATATTTATTTGTTTGACGGAGATCACAAGTAGGGGGAGTGGGGGAGTGGGGAGCAGCCTCCCGGCTAAGCAGAGAGCCTGATGCAAGACTCAATCCCGGGACCCTGGAATCATGACCTGAGCTGAAGGCAGAGGCTTTAACCCACTGACCCACCCAGGCGCCCCTGAAGTAAAGAATTATCCCAGAGGTTGTCAGAATGAAAATTCCCACCATCAGTTAAAGATGGCTAGTAGATTTAAACACTGATGCTAAGTCCCTTGGAATAGAGTAACTGCCAGGAACAATGTGTTAAGTAGGATTCTTAAGGTCATACTCCAGCCCAACAGGAAAGAATGCTGCCATAAGGAAAGGAGGATGAGGAGAAGATAGCACTGGTGCCATGAGTAAAACTTTTGTTCTTGAAACAAATACTGAAGCTAGGGACAGCCATGGTCTCTGAGTTTCTGGGCAGAGGCCCACTTGGAAGCTGATTTATCTATCATGCAACTGAGAATCCACCTCCTGTCCCCAGACTAACCAGCCTTAAGAAGTCTAATCTCTCTCTTGCCCTTGCCAAACTCTTACCTGCTTTATCATACCTCCATGCTGACCAACAAGAGATATGGTAAAGGTATATGCAGTCTCTAAGAACTAGGTTGTACTTTTGATAAGGCAAATCCCAGCATCTCACAGCATCAGACTGGGAGAGGCTCTTACTTATCTAACCCGTGTCAGTCCCCCATCTTCCTTTTTATGGAGCCCTCCATTTTGTGAGGACCTCGGAGATGATAGCTGGCCATGTGACTAAGTGTGGCCAATGATTTGTGAGTGGAATCTTAGAAGAAAACTCTCCGAAGGTGTTTCCTCTTCTCTGCTTCTTGGAATGTGGACATGATGGCTGGAATTCTAGTGCATACTTTGGAATACCAGCTGACCTTGCAGATGAAAGCCATGAACTAAGATATGTCCCCATATGCTTGTTTTACATGAAAGAAATCATGTTGTATAAGCCACGGTTATTTTGAATTCCCAAGAAATAGGCAGCCAAATCTGATCCTGATTTGGCAAGGATTTTGTATTATCCTTTGATACAGTCCTGTGTGTCTGTGTTAGCAGTTTTCACTGATTGTTCCCGAGATGATGGGGACTCTGACTAGAATGGTGCAGTCATCTTATGTCCTTGGCTCTCCATCGCAGAATTGAGGTTGGAATGGGAAAATGCAGTAGGCAGGTTCTGGAGTCAAGATTAGATTTTGTGGCAAAAAGAAGTTGTTTCTCCAAAGACAGATTAGTCCCCATGGAAATTAAATAAATGTCTGATGTCTTACTTTAATATAGTGTTCCTTCAGCATTCCCAGAACTGGATTCAAAGGTTCCTATGAGCAGGAAGCTCTAGGAACACACTGTGGTGTATATGCTGAACCATCCACCTGACCCAGGAAATTGACTCTTTCCTGTCAAAAAGGACCTCTCTTCATGACGACTCCATTGACTACTTGGGAAAAGGGTAGAAAGTTGGTTTCTGCTGCCTTGTATTCTTCTGAACACAGGCAAGATGTCTTTCTCGTCTAAGATGGCTGGTATTGGGGGCATTGGTAGGGATTTACTGAATGTCTACCATGAGCCAGACGCTTTCACATACATATCTTTATGTTAGTTAACTGACCTCAGTTCAGACCCTGTTCCCGACATGACAAAACCCAGCAGCATTTTAAAAGTAAAATAAGGATATTTGATGAGTTGTGTTAACTTACTGCCTCTTCCTCACATTTTTAATCTCCAAGGAAGTCTAAATACTCTACAGTTATAATTCAACATTCAAATAGCCTTGGGGTCCCTAGGGGCAGCTAGGTCAATCCTACTGAAGTGGGCAATCCTGTCACTTCTCTTAAGATTTGTCAATAGCTTCTCACTACCTATAGAATAGAAACTGCACTCTGCCTGGCATTCAAGCCACCACCTTTTCTCCAGCTGATCAGAACTGCTCAGAACTATCAGGCCTGCCATTCCTGTCTTGCTTTACTTGTGTGACTCCCATCACCTAAACGCCCTTCCTACTCTGCTGCCCACCTCCATGTTTTTAATCCTCAGCCTTCAAGGCCCAGCACAAACACTTTGTTCTTAGTCCCTCTGCTGGAAATCTTAAACTCATAGGTTTTATCTAAAACCACTCATCTCTTTCTGCTTGTTTTTATGCATTTAATTTGTTTTATCTTGCCTACTAAACTCTACGCTCTGAAAGGGCACCCTCTGTGCTTCCCTGCTTGTTCTTTGTGGCCCTTTGCACAGTGCTTGGCATGTAGGATGTGCTTAAGGACTGTTTGTTACCTGAGTACCAGGCTCGGCAAGTACCTAAACACGCTCCCTCCCTTTTTAATCCCCGTGTCTCTCTGTTCTTTCTTCTCAACAGGAGAAGAGCAGACCGAACCGGGAAGGGGTTTGTTAGTGATGAATGTACAAAGTCTTCACTGATAATTCCCTTTTATTATATGGCGAAATATTCGAGGAAATATGTCTTGCATTGTGAGGCTCTTGAGACTGATAGAGATACATAGGCAATAAAGTGTTTATTACCCTTTTTGCCTTCTCGTGAATGAATTAACCAGGAAAACAGCCCTTGTGAAATGGAGTTGTGCTTTCAGAGCCTAGTTCTGACTGTATTAGAAAGAAACATATCGTCATTAACTTGTTTACTTCAGAAGGAGAAGTTGGAATCCCAGAGCTTAGGTTGCCACGCTTCATGGTTTTTTTTAAACCTGAAAGCACCCAATTCCAGAAGAAAAAAAATGGTAATATGCAGTATTATGTGTGCATGTGCGTACAAGCAGCGGGTACACACTCAAAAGCCACATTCATACAGTTGACATATTTGGCCAGTTTGTCCAAGTCAGTGAAGGGGCAGATTGCCCATGTCGGGAGACATTTTTTAATGCCACCACTGGGGAGGGAAGGCCCCTCTATCTAGTGGGTAGGAGCAAGAGATGCTGCTGAACATCTTATACCAGGATGGCTCCCACGGCAAGAGATGTACAGCCCAAAATGGCAGCTGTGCCGAGGTTGAAAAGTCACATGGGTGGCTCAGTCGGTTAAGCCGCTGCCTTCGGCTCAGGTCATGGTCCCAGGGTCCTGGGATTGAGTCCCACATCCCGCTCCCTGCTCAGCAGGGAGCCTGCTTCTCTCTGCCTCTGCCTGCTTGTGCCTGCGCGCGCGCTCTCTCTCTCTGACAAATAAGTAAAATCTTTTTAATAAATAAATAAATAAATTGGCCAGTTATTTACTGCACAAATGTTACTGATTCTTTCCATGAGGAGGTACACATCCTTACATTTTTCATAGCACCTGAAAGAAGGCAACAGTTCATTATCTAGCTTCCCACTGAAAACGGTTTAAAAGGGAGAAGTGACACTTGTTTTCAAAAGACAAAGATAGATTGTTAATTTCAAAATGCTTCTTAAGATTAATGTCTATAGGAGGGCTTTTAAACAGTCATTCTGGTTCCAGTTTTCCCACATCACTCTAGGAAGTTATATATGTGAGCCTGGAAGTCCGCCCAGTTGCAGATAAGCAGGGCTGTAACAGATTTTTTTTTTTCTTAAATGAGAAAAAAATTTAAGAGCTTAAAACAAAAACAGCCTTTGAGAACTTCTGGCCTTTCTGTGATCTGTAATTGGGTGAGTTTCATTGCCTCTAACATTTTATACACACCTATATCACAGGATTTATTAATATGTGTTATTTTTTACCTACATTTCTCCCAAGTAAATTCTAAAGTGGAAAGCAAAACTTGCCTTATTTTTTGGAGCCCCGGTACTGTGAACAGTAACGTCTAACAGACACTCCATTCCTAAGAACAGCAACACCTGGCAGGCATCAAGGCACTGTCAGGTAAATCCCAAGAAGCAGTAATTGTCTCAATCTTAGTTTCCCAGTGATGGACCACAGTGGTTTTGCATATCTTAATAGAGGGAAGCTGCATACAATTAGAGAGCTGTATTCTAAATCCAGCCCTGACAATTCTTCAGCATGTTGTTTTTCCAAGATGAGACTTTTCCTTCTGTCCAGCAGGTGAACTTATATTTGATATTACCTGCAATGTTTCCTCATGATAATATCACCTTACCCCAAGACCTTCAGGAGCCTACAGAATGACTACATGACTATTAGAAAACTCATAGAAACTTCTTCCTGTTGCTTAGTTATAATCCTTCTGCATTTCCTGGGGACTTTACCTTGGCACAGTGCATGATGCTGAGTTTTAATGAATGTCAAACAGTCACTGTTTGGGTAAATGCCAAGAAAATCAATGAGTGATACAAAGAAAGCAGTGAAAATCTGCACTTTCTGCCTTTATCCCAGCTCCACATCTGTACCTTTTATCATCAGCCCCAAGAATTGGGGTCTTCTGTTTGAAAATGAGCTGAGTTCCATAACTTCCGAAGACTTCTTGCTATCATACTGGGATGGAGAGAAGCTGTTCAAAGCAGGCACCTCCCTTAGTAGTGTGGCCTGAAGATGCACAGGCCCCCCTTGTTTGGTGATGATGCCCTCGCTGCCTAACAGGATGCTTGAAATTCCCAACTGGCCTTCTTTGGGAATAAGGCCTTAAAATCACATTTTGCCTTGGATAAGTGATATCCGGAGTATTCACACATTAAAATGTTACTGTTCTCTAATAGCCCAGTTGTAACCAGTTAGTATATCTGATTAGCCAGAAGGATCGCTCCTCGAGGCACAAAAGCAGTGGTAATACAGGGCTGTATCTTCATTCATAAAACTCTGAGGGGCTAGAGAAAAGGCAAGAGAGAACAAAACCCACTCCTAGGGGGTGCTCAGCCAGGAGCCACTGTGGAGAGGGTCTGGGAGTACTCAGAGGAAAACATGGGGGTGAGGGAATACACAGGTGATAGTGGATCAGGTGAAAATAAAATCAGTGCAGAGAAGACTCAGATATAGGACCCCCATGACCTTAACCTGCTCCCAGAATGTATAGGTCACAACTTTGCTTTGGGACACTTCTGTATATAAGTGCTAAACAGAAGATGGGAACAAGATTTAGGTTCCCCATCTCCCATACTCTTAAGATGCACATGGTAATATTGTGAATGGAGTAGAAAAAAGGCTTTCCTTCTCAGGAAATAAAAAACACTTCCACTCTTGTTAACAATTTTCTCCACTCACAAATCTGTAGAACTGATTAAAAAAATATTTGAGAGGAGTATTAACATTCATAGATATTAAGTTATTTGGGTAAAATATGCTAATTATTTCAATTTAATTTATAATACTGAAAAACTCAATGCAGCCTAAATGCCCTTGAAGCAAAGACTAGTTAAGTAAATTCTACTGTATACAATGGAATCGATGAAGTCATAAAAATAAAGATGTATATACATCTATACTTACTATTCTAGAAAACCATGAAATATTGTAGAGGGGAAAAAGCAGATTACATATGTGAGTGTATCATGTGATCCTATTCATGAAAAATGATATTTCCCTATAAATATACATGCAAAGGGACGTGTTTAGAGATATTCACAAATAGACTGTATTAACGATGATAACCATTAAAATCAAAACCTAGTTGATTTTGTTTTCCTCTGTTCTTTTTTTTTTTTACTTTAAATCTGTATCTTTTCCAAAAGCCATAATGCATTTCCTTGCTGAATCCTTTACCTCAAATGCTTTTCTTCCCCTGCTAGCCTTCATCTAAAACTATTGCCTGCTAGGACAAGCAAGGATTGTGAAGTAGAATCCATGCGAATGAATAGAGTGGCGTCCACATTGGAGGACATCTCATCCATGGCCATAAGATCAGGAGACAAGGGAAGTAGAGGTTCTGATGCAGGAAAGTGCAACCTGGATATTTGGCCTTCTGTATAGAATTCTAGCTCTTCGACTAACAGGCATCAGTTGTTATGATTTCTTGCCTTTGGGCACTGAATATGTTATCCTCCATTTTATTTAACTTACTGTAAAATGATATTAGCTATGCTGCTACTTAAGCTATCTTCTGTCCACTTAGTTTCTGTCTTTTGAGGGCTATGCCCCGTCACTACCCCACCCCATCCCTCCCCCCAGGAATGTACTCTGAGTGGCAGAGGAGAGGGAACGGTGTATGTTGAATCTATTAGTACCTTTTAATTATTAAGATGTTTTAAAAGTCAGGGGCGCCTGGATGGCTCAGTCGGTTAAGCAGCTACCTTTGACTCAGGACATGATCCCAGGGTCCTGGGATCGAGCCCCATATCGGGCTCCCTGCTTGGTGGGGAGCCTGCTTCTCCCTCTCCCTCTGCCTGCCACTCCCCCTACTTGTTTTCTTTCTCCCTCCCTCCCTCTCTCTCTCTCTGTCAAAGAAATAAAATCTTTAATTAAAAAAAAAAGACATTTTAAAAGGCAAATCTCCAAAATGCGGACCATTGTCTTCTCCACTAAAAAGTATTTGACAAAGGTCGAAACTTCAAAGATAACAGAAATTAAAGATATTTGATATGTCAAAGGAGAGTGAAAACATACTAACCCTCGAACCCAGCAAACGAGGCTCAATCCCTTTAGGAAGTCTCCATTTAGAAAGAGAACCCTAGAAAGTGTCCTAAATGAGGTGATGAGAGGCTCACAGTACCTGCTTTGTAAAACCACAAAGCCCACTCCAAAATCCAGGTCTCCTGCTCCTTTGTTAATGCTTTCTTCTCTACATCATCCACCCTCAAGAAAATTACAGCAGCTGGGCTCTGTAAATTAAACAGATTAATCAACCAACATTAATCTGAAACAATTCTGTGGAATTACTAAGAATTGAGCTTATTTTTATTTTGATTTGTAACAAAAGCCCTATACAACAAAGTAGTTGCATAAATCCCAATTCAATTAATCAGTACAGCAAAATGACAACAACAAGTACTTGAAGAACCAGTTGGAAAGAGTGCAAACATGAAAGAATTGAACTGCCATATAAGCAATACACCGAGTAATTGCCCTAAGAGCTGGGAGAGGGAACCATCACTTCAGGCTTTAGTGGCCTTTAGGGACTCAATGGAAGACTCATATTTATTCAGAACCAAAAATCCAAAAGTCCAGTAAGGAATTATTTTTTAACGGAATATTAGGCTACATTTAACAACAGACTTTATAAAGAATATCTTGTTATAATTCTAATTCTCTGAATAACAGTTACTTGGACACACTTGATTATAATCAACATTCTTAAAGCTACATGAAAACGTCTGCAATCAGCCAGCTCCACTCACAGAAGCCCTAAGAGAGATTTACATCTAAATGTCAACATAGTATAAAAACATGAATTAGTGAGCTATATAAATAACAAATTATCTACATACGTTGTATCTCAAAATACAGCGTTGACATTTTTGGCTATCCTAGTTCAGTCAAGATGATCAGAACGTTCTCAGAGAAGCAGAAATAGAATTCGATTTGAGCTAAGAAAATTCAAACCTGATTATATTGATAATGCCTTCTATTTCCCTTCCATTTTTTAAAAATCAATTTTAATGAGGTATAGTTTACATAAAACCAAATACTCCCATTTCAATTGCCAAAACATTTCAATGAGTTTTAAGAATTTTAAGCATACCGGGATAACCACCACCACAAGATCTAGAACATTTTTGTTACCTGCCAAATTCCCAAAATCTAGGTCAGTACTCACCACCCCTCATCAGTTTTCTGTCATTGTGAATCAGATTTGTCTTTTCTAAAGTTTCATAAAACTGTAATCATACAGGATATATAATACCCCCGGTGTAAGGCTTTTTTTAAGATTCAAATGTGTTGTTGCATGTATGACTAGTCGAATTTATGACTAGTTCTGTTTATTGCTAATTAGTGTTGCCATGTGTGGACATTCCACATTTGTTTATATACCACAAATAATGATGGACATTTAGGTTGTTTCTAGTTTTTGTCTATTATAAATAAAGTCATTATGGACATTCATGTACAAGTCGTGTGGAAATTTATTTTCTTTTCTCTTGGGTAAATATGTAGAAATAAGACTGCTGCGTTTTATAGTAAGTATATGTTTAACTTTATAAGAAATAACCACTTTTCTTAAAAAAAAAAAAAAAGAACCACTTTTCTGAAGTACTGGTACTGTTTTACATTCCCATCAACAATGTATGAGATTTGTAATTGCTCCAGATTCTTAATATAACCACTGTGGTTTTACTTTTTTTTTTTTTCCCTTTAAGTATGGGCAAGGAACGCAACATGGGTCTTGAACTCATGACCCTGATGTCAAGATCTGAGCTGAGATCAACAGTTGGACAGTTAACTGACTGAGCCACCCAAGCACCCCTCACTGTGGTTTTACTTTGAATTTCCCTGGTTAATGATGCTGACACATTTTTGTATGTCCATATAGCTTATAAAGTGTCTTTTCAAGTTTTTTCCCAATTTAATTGGGTTGTTTATCTTACTGAATTGTAGTAGTTCTTTATATATTCTGATAGAATTCTTTTGTCAGGTATGTGTTTGGGGAATATTTTCTTCCATTGGGTGGCTTGTGTGTTTTTTTGTTTTTTGTTTTTAGTATTGTCCTTTGAAGGGCATAAGTTCTAACTCTCTAGAAGTCTGATTTATTGATAGCTTGATATCAGTAGCTTATCTCTCATTGTTTATGCCCTAAGAAATCTTCTACTACCTCCAGTTCATACAGATTTTCTTCTGTGTTTTATTTTAGAAATTGTAAGTTTTACCCATTAAGCTTAGGTATAGGATCCAATTAGAGATTAATTTTGTATATGGAATATGCTAAGGATCAAGGTTCATTTTTTTTCATGTGATTATCCAGCTGTTCCTACACCATTTGTTGGAAAAGACTATGTTTTCCCCTTTGAATTACTGTGGCCCTTTGTCAAAAATTATTTGACCATATATGGTATTTGACCATATATGGGTAGGTCTGTTCCAGGATCTACCTGACCCATATGTTTATCCTGTAGTATAGTAAGGTAGCTTTGTGATCCATCTTGAAATCTGATAGTTGAAGTGTTCCTGTTCAGAATCATTTTGGCTATTCTAGATCTTTTTTGTTTTTATATAAAAATTTTAGAATAGGTTATAAAATTGCCTGCTGGGATTTTGATTGGGATTTCACTGAGCTATGGAACAATGGAGGGAGGGGACTGACGTCACAATATTTAGTTTTCAGTTTAGAAACTTGGTACATCTCCATTTATTTAGTTCTTCTTTACTTTTGTTTGGTAATTTTTGTAGTTTGTTGTTGTTTTAGTTGTAAAGACCTTGCACATACTGTGTTAAATTTATCCCTAAGTAGTTCATCTTTTGATACTATAGTAAGTGGCATTTTATTTCAATTTCCAAATGCTCGTTGGTGGTATATTAGAAAGACTAAATTTTTATATATATAACCTTATGTATGCTAAATTCAATTCTTCTATTTGACTTTTTATAGATTACTTAAATTTTTCTGCATATACAATCATGTCATCTGCAAAAAAGGCAGTTTTACTTCTTTCAGTCTGTATTCCTTTTATTTTTTTCTTACCTATTGTACTAGCTAGGACCTTCAGTACAATGCTGAATCGAGACATTGACAGCATTATCCTTACTTTATTTTCAGGCCTGGTGAAAGCATTACCCTAACAGATGATGTTAGCTAAAGGTTTTTCAGATACCCTTTGCCAAATTGAAGAAGGTCCTTTCCATTTCTAGTTTGCTTTTTAAGAGGTTTTTGTATTATGAATGGGTATTGAATTTTATTAAACATTTTTGTGTATCACATAGGAAGATCATCTGGTTTTCTCTTTAATTCTGTTAATGTGGCAGTTACATTGAATTTTTTTTTCAATATTAAGGCAACCTCGGGGTGCCTGAGTGGCTCATTGGGTTAAGCCTCTACCTTGGGCTCAGGTCATGATCTCGGGGTCCTGGGATTGAGCCCTGCATCAGGCTCTTTGCTCACCAGGGAGCCTGCTTCCGCCTCTCCCTCTGCCTGCCTCTCTGGCTACTTGTGATCTCTTTGTCAAATAAATAAATAAAATCTTTTTTTAAAAAATAAAAATAAAAAAATAAAGCAACCTTGGGGCACCTGGATGGCTCAGTCAGTTAAGTGTCAGGTGCTTGATTTTGTTTCAGGTCATGGTCTCAGGGTCACGAGATGGAGCCCTGCATCAGGCTCTACACTGGGTGTGGAGTCTGCATAAGATTCTATTCCTCTCTGTAAGTTGGTGCAGACACTTTGGAAAACAGTGTGGAGATTCCTCAAGAAATTAAAAATAGAGCTTCCCTATGACCCTGCCATTGCACTACTGGGTATTTACCCCAAAGATACAGATGTAGTGTACCCCAATGTTTATAGCAGCAATGGCCACGGTCACCAAACAGTGGAAAGAACCAAGATGCCCTTCAACGGACGAATGGATGAGGAAGATGTGGTCCATATACACTATGGAGTATTAGGCCTCCATTAGAAAGGATGAATACCCAACTTTTGTGGCAACATGGACGGGACTGGAGGAGATTATGCTGAGTGAAATAAGTCAAGCAGAGAGAGTCAATTATCATATGGTTTCACTTATTTGTGGAGCATAACAAGTAGCATGGAGGACAAGGGGATATGGAGAGGAGAAGGGAGTTGAGGGAAATTGGAAGGGGAGGTGAATCATGAGAGACTATGGACTCTGAAAAACAATCTGAGGGTTTTGAAGTGGGGGGGGAGGTTGGGGGAACCAGGTGGTGGGTATTAGAGAGGGCACGGATTGCATGGAGCACTGGGTGTGGTGCAAAAACAATGAATACTGTTACACTGAAAAGAAATAAAAAATTAAAAAAAAAAAAGATTCTATTCCTCTCCCTCAGCCCTCGCCCTGCTCATGCTCTTGATCTCTCAAATAAATAAATAAATCTTTTAAGAAAAATATTAAAGCAAGGGCTCCTGGGTGGCTCAGTGGGTTAAGCCTCTGCCTTTGGCACAGGTCATGATCTCAGGGTCCTGATATCTAGCCCTGCATCGGGCTCTCTGCTCAGCAGGGAGTCTGCTTCCCTCTCATTCTCTGCCTGCCTCTCTACTTGTGACCTCTGTCTGTCAAATAAATAAAATCTTTAAAAAAAAAAAAAGGAAAAGAAAAATATTAAAGCAACCTTGCATTATTGGGGGAAAAATATCTCACTTGATCATGATGCATTATCCTTTTTATATATTCCTAGATTCAATTTGCTAAAATTCACTAAGAATTTCTGTATCTTTCAATGAGCTGTATCAATTACTAGTTTTCTTTTCTTGTACTATCATTGTTTGGGCTCAAAAAAAGAAATGGAGAAATGTTCTATTTTTGGAATGAGTTTGTATACAATTGGTATTATTTCTCCTTAAATGTTTGGTAGAATTTACTAGCGAATCCATCTGGGCCTGGAGTTTTCTTTGTGGGAAGCTTTTAATTAATAATTAAATCTCTTTGGTATATATATATATATATATACACACACTGTGTGTATATATATATATAGATAGATAGATAGATAGATAGATGGCTACTCAGATTTTCTGTTTTTTTTTCTTGAGTCACTATTGCTAATCTATGACTTCCAAAGAATTTATCCTCTTCTTCTGTGTTGTTATATTTATTTCCATAGTTTTAATATTCCTTTTTTATTTTTATTTTTTATTTTTAATGTAATTTTTTTATTTTTTAATTTTTTTTAAAGATTTTACTTATTTATTTGACAGAGATCACAAGTAGGCAGAGAGATAGGCAGAAAGAGAGAGGAAAGCAGGCTCCCCGTTGAGCAGAGAGCCTGATGAGGGTCTCGATCCCAGGACCCT
Organism: Lontra canadensis; assembly: GCF_010015895.1. NCBI lineage: Eukaryota > Metazoa > Chordata > Mammalia > Carnivora > Mustelidae > Lontra > Lontra canadensis. The sequence goes on along the minus strand of NW_022631094.1, from coordinate 5,922,085 downwards.
GAGATCATGACCTGAGCCGAAGGCAGAGGCTTTAATCCACTGAGCCACCCAGGCACCCCTATTTTTATTTTTTTTAATGGTTGCAAGATCTGTGGTAATGTCCTTTTTTTTTTATTCTGCTGATGGTAATTTTTCCTTTTCTCCCCCCCCACCACCCAGTCTCACTAGAAGTTTATCAATTTTGCCATTTTCCAAAGAAATCTTATTAGGTTTTAGTGATTTTTTTTAAAGATTTTGTTTATTTATTTACTTGACAGAGCACAACAGAGAGAGATAGATTGCAGACTGTTCCCCCTGAGCACACAGGGGGAACAGCAGAGGGAGAGGCATAAGCAGGATTCCTGCTGAGCAGGGAGATGGATGCCAGCTCCATCCCAGGATCCTGGGATCATGACCTGAGCCAAAGCAGATGCTTAACTGACTGAGCCACCCAGACACCCCAATGATTTTCTAATATATCGTTTCCTATTCTAGGTCACTATTATTTTGTTTCCTATATTATCACTTTTAACTCTTATATTTATTTATTATTTTCTTCCTTTTACTTTGATTTACTTTGCTCTTCTGTTTCTGGCTTCTTGATATGAATGCTTAGATTGATTTTAGCACTTTCTTCTTTTATAATTGAGCATTTAAAACTATATATTTTCTTCTAAGTATTTTTCATATCCTACAAATTTTGACATATTTTTACATTTTCATTCAGGTGAAAATATTGTCTAATTTGTGACTTCTTCTACCCTTGGGCTATTTAATTTAAATGTTTTATTTGTTTAGTTTTAAAAATATTTTAGGTTTTCTAAATAATTTCAGATAATTCCATTTTTTTCAGAAAATGCAATCTGGGGGCGCCTGGGTGGCTCTGTGGGTTAAAGCCTCTGCCTTCGGCTCAGGTCATGATCTCAGGGTCCTGGGATCGAGCCCCACATCGGGCTCTCTGCTCAGCGGGGAGCCTGCTTCCTCCTCTCTCTCTGCCTGCCTCTCTGCCTGCTCGTGATCTCTGTCAAATGAATAAATAAAATATTTAAAAAGACAAAAAAAAACTATTTAAAAGAAAATGCAATCTGTAATTATTTCAATCCTTTTAAATATGATGAAGCATGTTGTTTGACTCAGCATTTGGATCCTACTAAATGTTTCATGTACACTTGTGTTTTACTGTTGCTGAGTGAAGCATACTGTAAATATAAATTAGATCCGTTGTTCAATAGGATGGTTCAGATCATCTAGTTACTGATTTTCTTTTTTCTATCAAATACTAAGACAGGGCAAAGGAAGTTTCCAGGTATGCCTTTGTCTGTTTCCATTTACACTTCTATCAGTTTTTCCTTCATATATTTTGAAGCTCTGTTTTGGGTGCATTCAATTTTAAGATTGTTAGGTTTGATGAATTTCCAAATCTGCATTGTTCCCGTTTCTTTTCCTACCTTCTTTTGGGTTGTGGTTTAGAAGTCCACTTTATTTCCACTGTTAGTTTATAAGCTATTTCTCTTCATCCTAATTATTAATGGTTCCTCTAAGATTTATAGTATCGTTGTTTAACTTATTCAGTCTACATCGAAGTAATATTATACCATATCTTATATAAGATTTGTAAGACTCTTGCAACATTATGCTTGCTTTTTTCCCCTCTTGTCCTTTGAGCCCTTGTCATACATTTTATTTCGTTTTTTTTTTTTAAGGTTTTATTTAACTGACAGAAAGAGAGAGATCACAAGGAGGCAGAGAGGCAGGCAGAGAGAGGAGGGAAGCAGGCTCCCTGCCGAGCAGAGAGCCAGATGAGGGGCTCAATCCCAGGACCCTGAGATCATGACCTAAGCCGAAGGCAGAGGCTTAACCCACTGAACCACCCAGGCGCCCCAATCATACATTTTATTTCTACACATGTTAGTGAACATCACAACACACTGTGTTTTTTTTATTTTGTTTTTTTCTTTGCTCAGTTACCATTTAAAGAAATTAATAAATTAATACAAAAAATATTTCATACTTATCCACATATTGACCATTTCTAGTGCTCTTCGTTCCTTTGTGTAAGTCCAAGTTTTCCATCAGATAGCACTTTCCTTTTGCATGCAGAACTTCCTTTAACATTTCTTTTAGTACAAATCTGCAAGTGACCAAGTCTCTCCATTTTTGGTTATCTAAAAGTTTGCTTTTGTTTTGAAGAACAATTTTATTTAATATAGAATTTTAAATTGACTTTTTACTCTTTCAGCATTTTATAGTCATTTCATTTTTTTCTTGCATATTTCTGATGAGAAATTTGCTATAATTTCTATCTACATTCCTCTGTGTATAATGTGTTTCCCGCTTTCTCTGGCAACCTTTTTTTCCCCCCTCTGACAACTTTTAAGATGTATCTCTTAATCACTTGTTTTCAGCAATTTGACTATGATATACCTCCATTTGGGATGTGAATATGTGTGCTTATTCTGCTTGGGATTCTTTGAGATTCCTGGTCTGTGGTTTATAGTGTTCATTAAATTTGAGACTTTTTTTTTAGCCATTATTTCTTCTATCACCCTTTCTGGATTTCACATATATGAAACCACTTGATACTATCCCACAGGACCCTGAAGCTTGGTTCACTTTTTTTAGCCACCTTATTTTTTTTTTAAGATTTTATTTATTTAACAGACAGAGATCACAAGTAGGCAGAGAGGCAGGCAGAGAGAGGAGGAAGCAGGCTCCCCACTGAGCAGAGAGCCTGATGCAGGGCTCGACCCCAGGACCCTGGGATCACGACCTGAGCCGAAGGCAGAGACTCAACCCACTGAGCCACCGAGGCGCCCCTTTTAGCCACCTTATTGACATATCATTTTCAAACCATAAAGTTCAACTATTTAAAGTGTACAATCTGGGGGTGCCTGGGTGGCTCAGTGGGTTAAAGCCTCTGCACTCAGCTCAGGTCATGATCCCAGGGTCCTGGGATCGAGCCCCACATCGGGCTCTCTGCTCGCAGGGAGCCTGATTCCTCCTCTCTCTCTGCCTGCCTCTCTGCCTATTTGTGATCTCTGTCTGTCAAATAAATAAATAATATCTTTAAAAAATAAAGTGTACAATCCAATGGTTTTTAATATATTTACAGACTTGTGCAACCATCACCATAATCTAATTTTAGAACCTTTACACATCCCCAAAGGAACCCTTGCATGCATTGGCAATCATTCACCATTCCTGCTATCCCCCAACGCCTTCCAGGCCTAAGCAACCACTAATCTATGTAACTATGGATTTGTCTATTCTAGACATGCCATATAAATCATCATGTAATATGTGGTCTGTTGCAACTGACTTTTTCATTTAGCATAATGTATTGAGGTTCATCAATGTTGTATTATTTATCAATACTTCATTCCTTGTGGTCACCACATAATATTCCACTGAGTGGACATACCCTTGTTTATCCATTCATTAATTGATAGACATTTGTGTTGTTTTCACTTTTTGATTAATATGAATAATTCTGCTGTGAGAATTATATGTCCACACAAGTATGGACATATGTTTTTATTTCTCCTGGGGTAGATACCTAGCGATGGAACTGCTGGGTCATATATTATCTCCAGTGTTTAACATTTCAAGGAATGGCAACACTGTTTTCCAATATGGCTACAGTATTTTACAGTTCTCACCAGCAACAAATGAGGGTTCCAGTTTCTCCACATTGTTCTCAACATTTGTTTGTTTGTTTATTTGTTTAAGATTTTATTTATTTATTTGACAGAGTGAGAGTTCACAAGTAGGCAGAGAGGCAGGCAGAGAGAGAGAGAGAGAGGAGGAAGCAGGCTCCCCGCTGAGCAGAGAGCCCGATGCGGGGCTCTATTCCAGGACCCTGAGAGCATGACCTAAGCCGAAGATAGAGGCTTAACCCACTGAGCCACCCAGGCGCCCCTGTTCTCAACATTTGTTATTGCCTATTTTTCACTCTAGCCATCCAGGGGGTATGAAGAGGCATCTTACTGTGATTTTGATTTGCATGATGTTCAGTATCTTTTCATGAGCTTATTGGGCATCTATTCATATCCTTTGCCTACTTTTAAAACTGGGCTATTTATCTTTATGTTATTGACATAAGAGTTCTCTACATATTCTGGAAACAAGTCATTTATCAGATATATCATTTGCAAATATCTTCTCCCATTCTATGAGTTCTCTTTTTATTTCATTGTTCCTCCTGCATGGAGAGTTTCTATCACATGAGGAGTGTTCTCTCATTTGGTGGACTCTTGTCTTACGGTAGATTCCTTCCACATGGTGAAGTCCTATTTCTTGGTGGAGTCCTTGTACATGAGAAAGTCCTGTTTTGTGATGGGGTCCTCCCACTGTGTAAGGTCTTCCCATATGGTGGATCCTGTCTTTGCAGTGGTGTAGACCTCTTATATAGTTGAGTTTTCCCTCATGGTGAGGTCCTCCTACACAGTGAGGTCATAGCTCATGGTTAGGCCCAATCTGCCTTCTAAGTCTACATCCTTACCTCATCTCTACCTTCAGAGAAACTAGTCTCAATCATCATCTTCCCTTCTACCACCTACCCAATCTTAATTTCCTCCCCTTCATACCCTAGTGCAGACCCTTATTGCAGAGAGGGTCGTTTCTTCACCCTGGTCCTCTGAACTGCTTCTGTCTCCTCTTGATGGCCCTCCTGTGCACCCAGACCTGTCCTTGATCTCCACCTCTGGTTCTCTGCATGATTATGATTACTTAGGAGAGCTTGGCATGCTTGGGTATCAGCCTTGAGAATTTCCAGAACCCTCTAGTTAAAGCATTTGTTCCAGGGCACCGGGGTGGCTCAGTTGGTTAAGCGACTGCCTTCAGCTCAGGTCATGATCCCGGAGTTCCAGAATCAAGTCCTGCATTGGGCTCCCAGCTCCGTAAAGAGTCTGTTTCTCCCTCAGCTTCTCCCCTCTCATGCTCTCTCTCACTTTCTCTCTCTATCGCAAATAAGTAAATAAATAAAAATCTTTTTTAAAAAAATTGTTCCATTATCTACCTTTCTCTCTCTTCCCTTTCCCTCATAAAAGCTTTGACTGAATCCAGAATATAGTTTGATTTACCCAGTTTTCCTGCATAATACTCACACTAGTTCTAACTCTTACTGGCATGCTTGGTTGGGGTACTCAACCCTAGAACTATATTGTTCAATATGGTCACCACAAGCCACATCTGTCTATTAGTACTTGCAGTGTGATCAGTCCAACTGAGATATGCTACAGTTATAAAAATACATACTGAATTTCAAAGACTTAGGAAGAAAAAACTAAAATATGTGACAAATACTTTTTTATCTTAATTATCTGTTGAGATGACAATATTTGTGGTATCTTGGATTAAATAAAATATAAAAATTATTGTCACCTGTTTCTTTTTACTTTTTTTTAATGTGGCTACCAGAAAATTTTAAATTATCTGTGTGACATATACTCTATTTATATTGGAGAGCACTGCCCTAGAACTGGTCTTACACCCCATAAGCTTTCCATTCACCCATGGCCTGCAATTTTAATGCAGCTGGATTACCTAAAGACTTACCTGCCCCTGGACTCCTCTCAGTTCTGTGTCCCAGGACTAGACCACCCAGCCCACAGCCCCAGAATGCAAACCCAACAGTCCCAAGGCTAGTTTGTCCTATTTTTGAACACAGGGCCTTGGACTCCTTAGGATAATCTTTTACCATAACTTGAGTTTCTCCAGCCACTACCGTTTCCTACTCTGCTTCCTTTTCTCTTCATTTGGTCATCTCAGTAAGCCCCACCTTGAGCCTACTCATAATCTCCTCCACTCAGTTCACTTTCATGGAACCCCCTCATCCTCCTCTCTTCCTGCATAAATACTGCCTATGTAACCAGGCCCAGGCCACCTCCTCCATGAAGCTTTCCTCACTGCTCCAGTGCTTTATTGTCCTTCCCTCCAACGCAAATTTCTATGGTTATATTCATTTTCTGCTTCATCACTTAGCAACTGGGCACTGTTCAGTAGTATTCCCACGTTCATATATGTAAAGATGTCTACTTAACTAGTTTGTTAGCTCCTGAGTGGAGGGATCATTTCTTATATTTCTTTCCACCACCCTCCCTCAACCTAACAGAGCACAACAGTCAAGGCAGGCAGGTAAATATTTGGCAAACACCTACTTCAACCACTGATTAGCCAAAATATTCAATAAATTCAAAAACAGCACTTCCCAGTCTCTCTAGTTAAACAGTAATTTACTGGGTTGTCATTATTATTCTAGCACTTGCATTACTACATGGCTGCTGTTGAGATTCCTGATTAAAACTAAAAACGGAAGCAAATCCATGCTTTTTGTTATTACCACAGGAAAATACATAGTCAGAACTGCAAGAAAATTACAATGTGGTTAAGCTTCTTTCACATTTTATTTTATAGTATAGTAGCATAAAGCGCCTAACACTTCAAAAATAAGAGGATCATTTACTTTTCTATACAAGCCTTTTAAATTCCATGTAAAAAAAAAATAAGGTCAAATCTAGTGAAACTGATGTTTTCTGTCTTCACTAGATACAGTAGTTTATGTATCTTCTTCATTACTAGATACAGAACTAAATTCAAATCTGCTACTCAGTTTTCAATTGATGAAGCCAACAGTTGCACGTAAGTAGTTGTTACGGAGGGGGTGAGGACACAAATCAGTTCATAGTGTGAGAATACAGAAAAGATAATACTTCAATATGTCAGATATTAATTTGTTACTGTTAACGGATTTTGAGTCACTAGAGTGCCTTGGCAAACTTGACCTGTGGTATCAGATACTATTTAGCAGCCTGAATCATGGTTGGTGGGAGCGCATCATATAGACATTAACTTCTGTTCAAACATCAAGAAGCTATTTCCCTAAAATCTAGGAGTCATCTCATACTCTATTACAAAAAGGATTAGGTAACTAGCATGGTTTATCTTCAGATAAACTTTGTAACTTTGTAATGTAAAACATCATCTAACCAATACCTCCGTCATTGAATTCTTGCCTATCAGAATGCTTTAGCAGCACATCCTACTATTCAGTTGTGATTGTAATACACTGTCTTGGTATGTTCTACTTTTGTTCTTTATTACTGTAGTTATTGCCTTAAAAACAAACAAGAAATTAAAACAGTTTCACAACCATCTAAGAGAGGCTCAGAAACCAAGAACTTTTTTTGGCAAGATGTCCACAGAACAGCTTAATTCAGTAAACATAAAGAGTCAAAACTATTCCCACTCAAAAATATGTTTAAAAAACATTACACCAATGTTAGCAGTAACACTGAGGAAATGAAGAGCCTTACTCTAGGAAGGAGAAATTGGTTCAAACTTTCCAAATGAAAATTTTGCAATCAATACTCATCAAAAGGCTTGGAATATTATAAACCAGTTAATCCCCAATTTCCATTTCTGTGAGTTCATCCAAAAGAAGGAATCATTGATACTTTAAAGATAGAATTATATGGGCTAACTTTGGAAAACAGTGTGGAGATTCCTCAAAATATTAAAAATAGAGCTTCCCTATGACCCTGCAGTTGCACTACTGAGTATTTACATCAAAGATACAGATGTAGTAAAAAGAAGGGCCATATGTACCCCAATGTTCATAGCAGCAATGTCCACAATTGCCAAACTGTGGAAAGAACAAAGATGCCTTTCAACAGACGAATGGATAAAGAAGATGTGGTCCATATATACAATGGAATATTACTCAGCCATCAGAAAGGATGAATACCCAACTTTTGTATCAACATGGATGGGACTGAAGGAGATTATGCTGAGTGAAATAAGTCAAGCAGAGAAGTCAATTATGTGGTTTCACTTACTTGTGGAGTATAAGGAATAACATGGAGGACATTAGGAGAAGGAAGGGAAAAGTGAATTGGGGCAAATCAGAGAGGGAGATAAACCATGAGAGACTGTGGACTCTGAGAAACAAACAGGATTTTAGAGGGGAGGGGGTGGAGAAATGGGTGAACCTAGTGGTAGTTATTAAGGAGGGCACGAATTGCACACCACTGGGTGTGGTGCATAAACAATGTATTTTGGGACACTGAAAAAAAAAATCAAATAAATAAATAAGAATTATATGGGCTATACATTGTGGTGCTAAACATGTGGCCAAGTTCTACCATTAAGGAAATGGGTGAAACAGAACACAGGAGAAAGTTTCACCTAAGTATCTTCTTTAGAGCATGTGCTCAGGGGAAATATACACTGTGTCTCTCATTTCCCAGCCCAGCCCACTGGCCTGCTCTCCTACTCTGCAGCCAAAATATCTGCATGTGCTCAACAGTAGCCTATTGTTAAATAAATTATGCTCCATCCAGTGGAATAGAATGCACCATTAAAAATCTTATTGGGGCACCTGGGTGGCACAGTCGGTTAAGCATCTGCCTTTGGATCAGGTCATGATCTCATGGGCCTGAAACTGAATCCCACATTGGGCTTTCTGCTCAGCAGGGAGTCTGCATCTCCCTCTCCCTCTGCCCCCAACCCCTGCTTGTGTGCACTCTCCCTCTCTCGAATAAATAAAATATTTCAAAAAATCATATCAGAAAAGAATATTTAATAAAATATCACTGTATGTTATTACATATTTTAAAATAATATTACTAACCCGTGTGATTTTATTCCTATTAACAGAAGGGGAAAATGGGACCACTTACACCAAAATGCTCAAAGAGGCTGGGATAACAGGTCATTTTTATTTACTTTTTCTGTTCAGAAAAGACTAAAGTTTCTACCATGAATGAATAATAATCAGAAAAAAAAATTCAAAATGATTCCAGCCACCCCCCACACAAAAATTGTTTTACTTTAATTTTGGCGATTTAAGCAAAGCAAGTTGTGTGGTATCCTTCTCTGCTCTGAATTGTTGGAGTGGTGTGTAGTTTGGGTCTTGGGTGTGCCTGGCAGCATCCATACTTAAGGTGAACCATCTGGAGGCACTTGCCCCTCAAACAGACGATTAAATGCACACTTGAGACTTTGTTGTCAGTGAAAACAAAGCTTTTGTACGACAGAAGGGACCTCAGAAAAGTGGCGTTTGTTTGGGCAAAGGTGCCAGAAAGGAATCTGTAACTCATTGCTAGCTAACAAGAGGCGTAATTCTACCTACATACATCATTCTTCAGTGACTTGGAATATTGAAAAGAAATCCTTAATGATCAAAGGATTTGCTACATTTTAAAGAATTTTAAAAAAAAAAGTGTACTAGGGGCGCCTGGGTGACTCAGTGGGTTAAAGCCTCTGCCTTCGGCTCGGGTCATGATCCCAGGGTCATGGGATCGAGCCCCGCATCCGACTCTCTGCTCAGCAGGGAGCCTGCTTCCTCCTCTCTCTCTCTGCCTGCCTCTCTGCCTACTTGTGATCTCTGTCTGTCAAATTAAAAAAAAAAAAAAAATTTTTTTTTTTTAAAAAGTGTACTATATGGCATCTGTATGATCTAGAGATGAAATTGGAAAGACAGTTACCATGCATTTGGCATTTTCTAGTTTTTGTAACACTTTCATATACGTAAGTCCAGAAGAAACTGTGCAGCCATTTAAGGAAGGTTTGAAAGGTGTTTTTATCCCTGCTCTGCAGATTAGGAAATTGGGGCACAGGGAGGACGCAAGAACTTGCCCTAGGACATAGGACACAAGATGGAGATAAAGAGAAAGTGAAAATCCAAGTTCCTGATTCCCAATCCAAGGCATGAAGCCTATTAAAGAAAAAGGAAGCGCTGTCATGGAACAATGATAAGTGTGATTCTCCCATTTCCTCCATCTTGCACTCCCAATTGTGTTCTCCAAGGTAGTAAGATTTCCTGGGAAGTAAAAGAAAATATTAGACCATCTATGGATGTTCATTTTGTAGCAAGGAAGGAAAGTAGGGGGGAAGGAGGAAGGGAGGGGAGAATTAGGCTTTACAGATATTAATCTATAGACTGATGCTGGTATACTCACACAGTCCTACATCAGATGGCCAAGGGTCTGGAGTGGGATGTGTGGTGCTCTGAATGGGGTGTGGGGTCCACGTGCATGAGTTTGTATAAACGGGAGTTTCTAAGGACCTAGTCAATATGGATCATGTTACACAGCTAAGTACAAGGTAAACACAAGGGCTATATAATCAATTCTAACAGGAAGTCACCCCAAAATAATTCTACATTATCAAGAACAACATTTAAATTATAAAATTATATCAACTATTTTTAATCGTGAACTAAATTATGAAGAACAACATTTAAATTATAAAATTTTATCAACTATTTCTAATCGTGAACTAGTGAATGATGCACCTTGAGACATTAGCTAACTGTAGTAGTACATATATATAATTCGAAATTAAATATGCATATATTGAGACTGAATGCTCAAAAAATTATACTACTAGATGTAAATAATCAAAAAACAGCTTGGAGGCCACAGAGATAAAGCTTATGAAAAATCTCCACTTCTGCTTGAGTGGGACATGGTCTAACTGTTCCACTGTCGTTTAAGAAAAAGCTGCAAAATGATTCCCTCCCCAGAGTTCTTTTTTTGTGTTATACCTGTTTCATAATCGCGGAGTTGTGAAATTCTCCCTGTCCACGGCCATTGGCGTGCCTTCCCACATTTAACTTTTTTTTTTTAAGATTTTATTTATTTATTTATTTGAGAGAGAGAGGGAGCAAGAGAACATGAGAGGAGGGGCAACAGGAGAGGGAGAAGCAAACTTCCCACTAAGCAGGGAGCCCAAGGCAGAGCTACTGCCACTTAATTCTACAATGAAAAAAAGACAGCCTTCCTTTGGCCCTGGGCCCCCCTTCCAGGAGAGCCCTAGCCTAATCCTCTCCTCCCGTCAGTCTGAAGATTCTCCATCATCTGCTCCCTCCCCTCCATCCCTCCCCCACCCTCTTGTGTGGCCCCCACCCTTATGTCTACTGAACCCATGAGCTCACTTCCTCACATGGCCCAGGTGACCACCTTGTCTATGTAGAATAATGTCTATGCCGTTATTTCTTCTATTTTCCTGTAACTATCGAAACCAATTACTCTTTTTCCCTTGGCAGTCTCTTTTCCTTATTTTGGCACCTAACCCTATGCATTATCATCACCTTGGAGGGATAGCCTTTTTTCTCCACATGGCTGATTCTCGAGTTTTTGTCTCCAGCCCTGACCTCTCATGCATACTCCTCTCCGTTTGTCCAAATAGTTACAGGATTCCCACAGGCCGCCTCAAGCTCCATGTATATAAAACGAAACAAATCCTCCTCCACGTATCTTCCTGATTTTCAGTGCCTTGTCAGAAGCATCACTATTTTCAGGACTTGTAGGGCAGGAAATTCTGGAACACTCTGATCCTCCTTCTCTCATTTATCATCCTCACCCAAGCTGGCACAGAGTCCTGGTAATTTCCCTTTAAGGAGTCCCATACATTTGATGTTTCTTCTGTTCTCTGTGGCACACCCCGCTCTGCGCCCACATCCGCTCACACCTGTATCTCTCCTACGTCCTTTTGTCTGGCTGCCTTCTCAAACCAGTATCTGCCTTTCTAATCTGCCACTAGCCCGTAAGGCTGTAGCCAGGCTAAACTCGGTAATAGCTTGTTTCATAACATCGCTCTCTCCAGGGCTCAGGAGCCAGTGAGCTTCCCACTGCCACTGGATCAAGTCCAAGAACTTTTACTTGCCCTGTGGTGTCTTTCTAAGGAGATCGCTCCTAGCAATCCCATTTTACCTCTGACTCCCAATAGATGTTCTGTTCTCACTGGAGTGTCGGCCTCATCGGTTTCCTGCTCTCTGCACCTATACTATCAGCCTTTTGAACCTTGCATCCCCCTCTTCCACGTGCTCAGCCATCAGGTGACCTGTCCAGTCCCAGCTCTGTCGTTTATTACCGCTGTCACCACAGAGAAACTAACATCTCTGAACTTCAGAATCTTCATCTGTGAAATGGACACATAGCCACCTAATTCCAGGAGGGCTGAAAGCATTGAATGACACAACATATGGAAGGGTAATTATTTAACCCAGCACAGGGATCATAATTGTACCTCTTCTCTGGGGTAGAAAACATGATTAGCAAAGTAAATGGCCTGTGGTGAACGCTCAGTTGGGTGAGTGGGTAATAGGAGGAGTAAACACATAATGCATATTGTCCAAAACAACCTTCAGCCTCTATTAACGTTATCTGACTACAGACCCTGAAAAATTTCATTCTTCTTTGAACTCCTGTGCCACTTAAACTCTAACATGTAAAACTTTGTGACAGACTCTCTTGTAAACTGTTTCATGTCTGTTTTCCCACCTCCCTAACCTGTTTCCAAGTTCCTTGAGGGCACGGATGGTGACATTCATCAAGTGTGAACTGTGGGCTAGCACTTGACACTGATCAACTCACTTACCCTCATGACAACCCGATGGCAACTTGCTGTGGTCATCCCTTGTTAAGAATCCAGGAACAGAAGGCCTGGAATCGATGTTGGTGAGCAGCAGAGCTGAGACTCTGCAGTCTGGCTGAGGGGCCAGGTGTGCTCCAGTCTACTGCTCATCAGGGCATGGGATCCCACCCACTGGAGTGCTCGAGATTTGGTACAAGTTCTCTTGGAGCAGACATGTTCCTTTAAAACATTTGGAGAGGAGGGACACCTGGCTGGCTCAGTCGGTAGTGCTATGCCTCTTGATCTCGGGGTTGTGAGTTTGAGCCCCACATTGGGCTTGGATTACTTTTAAAAAACTGAGAGGAATAACAACAAAAAAACGATGTGAGCTGGCACTACTGCCACCTTTCTGGCCCCCTGAAGACTAAACTGTCCCTAAAAGGAATCAGAATTCACACAAAAGCCAAGATTACTGTATTGTTGAGTGCTTTGCTACCTGAGTGTTATTTTACCACATAGGATATTGCTATGGTACAAATGTTTGTGTCCCCTTCCGAATTAATATGTTAAGTCCTAAAGCCCAAAGTGATGATATTAGGAAGTGAGGCCAGGAGGAGACTAGGTTATGAAGACCAAAACCTCTGGAATCACATTCGTGCCCTTATAAGAGGCCCAAGAGAGCTCCCTTGCCCCTTCCACCATGTGAGGCTACAACAAGAAATCTCACCCCAACCCCACACCATGCTGGTGCCCTGATCTTGGACTTACAATCTCCAGCACTGTGAGAAATACATTTCTGTTGTTTTTAAACAGCTCAGCCTTTCGTATTTTATTACAGCAGCTGGAACAGACTAAGAAATGATGGAAGAAAGAAAAAGAGAAGAAGAGGGAGAAAGGAAATGGGAACATACAGCAGAAGTAGTGGGAATAGCGAACGGAAAAGAAGGGACACCACAGAGGCCAGATCTTCCCAATAGCCTCCACCAGTATGAGTATCTCATTCTGAATGGCCAGCAACCCTCACTTATGTGTGGCTTTGCACTTGCCCTTTCTTGGTTCCCCCCAAGCAAGGGGAAGAGCTTGACTCTGAGGCGCTGGATTAGATGGACCGAAGGCTAGGGAAGAGGCCATTGGAAACCCAGGAGAGAGGTTAGTGGCCCCACCAGGGAGACCGCCTCTCCGCTGGACCGGTCCTGTGAGAATGCAATATTGCGCAAGCACGCACGGTGCTGGGTGCTGACATTCACATTGAACCTGACGACAAATTCAAGATGGCGTATAAAACAAGAATTTAAAGTGCAAACGTAACACAAGATGTTTTACAACACTAGAAACTCACTTTGAAAAACGGGGGTGGATTTCATGCACCCTGTATCAACCAGCTTTTTGGCAGAAATGAAGCAGTGTAAAATGAGGGGCCAGACCGGCTCTATGGTCCTGAGGACATTACTTCTTGATACTTCTGTATCAAGAGCTGGGTCCCTGGGAATTCTGCTGTCATCATTGTGAACGCAACCAAGCAAATATCTTTTGCAAATGGACATTTCCTAGAAGCGTCCACATGTCGCAATTACCAGTACTCACATATAGGAAGATAGTGGGACTGTTCTTTAGTTCTTGCAGGAGCAGAAAACAAGGAGGATTAAGAAAAATGAAGCATGGCGGCAAACCATAGACAGCCTAAACCTCACCTCATCTCTGCCTTAACTGGTAAACAGCAGGTTGGTTACAATCATATGACACCAGACGCTGCCACAGCATTTATTGGTTACAGTGAACTCACTATTAGCTCCTGTCGCTGGAATAAACAACAAATGTGCCGATTTTTCAAAACCGAAGTATTTCCATCTAATATGTATTTCATGTTCCTGCTCCCTGCAGGCCTCTCCTGAAACAGATTTGATAACATCCACTACACTTTAAGGAGGACTGCTTCACATTTCAAAGGGTAACAGCATGGATTTTTATAGTACACTTCTTAGCAGGAGGGAATTACGGCATAACCTGCAGGAACGTTTTTCTCTCTCACACTCAACTGAAAGCTTTCGAAAAATAACAATTTGCATTAAAAGGTGCGTGTTTACTATTGGTATTTTCCATTACATAAAAGGAAAATTTGTTCAAGCAAGAGGACAACTGTCCATAACATTTCCCTGACAACTCTGGCTACAGTTTTCTGCAAGCAACGTCAGGTTTCCTATTTTTTCCAGAAGAGATAAAAAGGAATGTCTCATGAATTGTACCTTAGATGTTTTAGTTCAGTACCACACAACGCTTCTGTAGTAGGCTCCAAAATACTACATAGAGTTGTAATAGCACCAGTAATGAGTCACTGGATCAAATTACACTTGAATTCTCTTCCATCCCCCTCCTTTCTTTGGCTCCCCTTCTTATCTGAACATCTGATCTTCCTAACCTCTAACCTCACTACTTCCCCTAACAGCCCAGTGGTTTTCAGCTGGGGCGATTTTGCAATCCCAGGAGACATCTGGCAATGTCTGGAGACATTTTTGGTTGTTGCCCCTATTGGGTGCTACTGGTACCTCATGAGCAGAAGTCGGGGATTTTGCTAAACATTCCACAGTGCACAGGACAGGCCCAACCACAGAAAAACTGTCTGGCTTCAAACGCAGGTTGAGAAGCCCTGCAATAACCTAACCAGAACATTAAAACAAAGCAAAACAAAAAGCCTTCTCAAGAACCTGCCGCGGATCCTTATTTATTAGCTTACAGATGTCAACCCCCTCCGCCTTACTTTCAACAACTCCTAACATACAACTTTTTTAAAGATTTTATTTATTTATTTGACAGACAGAGATCACAAGTAAACAGAGAGGCAGGCAGAAGAGAGGGAGGAAGCAAGCTCCCCGCTGAGCAGAGAGCCCGATGCAGGGCTCGATCCCAGGACCCTGAGATCATGACCTGAGCTGAAGGCAGAGGCTTAACCCACTGAGCTCCCCAGTTGCCTCATCAACATATCCTAACCTGTAACTTCTAACCATAACTAAATAATTACCTGCTGAACTGTCATGTGCAGGAAATGCAAAGATTCCAGGAGACTGAGAGCTTGGTGCCCTCTAGAAGCTCAGCCACTGATGCAGGAGACAGATCACTGACAGCATGTCCAGTAGGTAATAGAAATCTTCTGTCTCCTGCCTCTGATTACCTCTCATCCCAGGCAGACTGTGATGAATGCCATGTAGAGAGCAGTGGAAGCTTGCCTCCCACTATTCCCCACACAAACCCTGCTCTTTTGCAAAATAAGATACTCATGGGTCAGGACACCGCACTCAAGATTTCTCAGTGAGGGGAGACTGTACACTAAGCTTTCTCCACTCCTTCCTACCCCTGCTTGAAGATTTGTAGGCAGCCAGCAAGGGTTAAATGTGGGTGCACAGTAGCATAGAACATCACAAACCAACCAATGCTTTGGGAACTGAGATCAGTATATTTAAACTTATATAAACTTATATTGCTAAACCTCAATTGATCAAAGTCCCCAGGGGAAAAAAAAAAACAACTTGTATGTAAATCCAACATGCATATGGGAGAGGACTATAGTACACTATAAACTCATGGTTTTAATTTTCTCTTTCTCCCTTGTCTCTTTAACTTCTAATAAATTATTCTTTGGTTATACTAACTAAATATATAATACCTATAAGAAGCATTTACATTTGAATTTCTCAAAATGCAATTTTCTATGCTGACTTGAATATCCGTCAGTGTGATGGTCACTCTGCTCTTCCTGCTAATTGAGAAATTAATATTGTTGTCAATGGCTGTGATCTAGATTGAATTTGTCAGCCATAAATCGTTCATCCTGAGATGCCCTTAGGTGCTGCAAATTGCTTATTTCAGATGGACAGCTTTGTTCTTGATTTTAAAATATTAACATGTCAACGTATTCACCTGTTTTGATAGAAAAATAGCAATAAAAACTGGCTTCTGGACAAAAGAAGAGAAGACACTATAGGTCAGGCCCACATATCTCAGGTGTTCAAGAAATGAGAAGAGACATTCAATGCATGAAAGCTCTGTGCAGCCAAGAATTATCTGCAAAATGATGATTCCAATCCACCACAGAGTATGTGGAAGAGAAGCTACTTTTTACCTTCATTCTCCCAGGTAGGACTTAGATTATTCCACGAGAGAATATTTCCAGGGAAGTCTTTATATCCTGTCTCAGACATCTTTTTCTAGTGTTGATGAAAACATAGTTACATTTCCATCTATGTTCATAGTTGGGCTTCCATCATGTCAAAGCATAGTGGCCATAAATGTGTTAAACAGGATATTATGCCTGTGTTCAGACAACAATATTTCTGAAAGCTAATATAGTGTTGCAATCAAGACCTTAGCTCTGAGGCCAGATTGTCTGAGTTTGAATCCACTTATTCGCCATGTGACTTCTCTAAGCCAGCCTTCCTCCAGCTGTCTTAACACTAATCTATCAATTTCTTCCTGCCTCAATACCTTATATAAAGGAGGATAAAAGTGGGACCTGTCTCATGAGGTTGTGGTGGGCCCTGAGTTAGTTATAGAATGGGCTAGCATATAGTTAACATTCAAGAGATGATAGCAATTGTTACTTAAACATGCGTGCATGGGCAATATCCATTCATTATGACCTCATATTTCAAAATAAAAAAACTTCCTAATGTTACATGTACTAATTGCAAAAAATAGTAATGATATAAACAGACATGAATAAAGAAGAAAGTAGAAGTCCCTTCTGACCCTTCCCCTTAAAAATAACCACTACAAAGCTTGGTGTAGTTATTGTCAGGCATTTTTATGCATCAGCTCATTCATACACACACATGCGCGTGCGTGCACACGCGCACTTACATGATCACACTCATGTACGTGAGCTAATTTTTTTTTCAGGTTTCTGCCTTTGGTTTCCTCTCCTTTAAAATTATGAATATGAGAGGGTGGTTGGGTTACGGACACTGGGGAGGGTATGTGCTATGGTGAGTGCTGTGAAGTGTATAAACCTGGCGATTCACAAACTTGTACCCCTGGGGCTAATAATACATTATATGTTAATTAAAAAAATAAAAAATAAAAAATAAATAAAATTATGAATATATTCTCCTCAATGATTTGATTTTTATGTTTAACTCTAATCCTAATAGACTTTATTATGATGAGCAGAGCCCTGCTTCCCCCCTCCCTCATCTCTGCCTACTTCTCTGCCTACTTGTGATTTCTCTCTCTCTCTCTCTGTCAAATAAATAAATAAAATATTTTTTAAAAGATTTTATTTATTTGACAGAGAGTGAGAGCATGAGAGGGAACACAAGCAGGGGAGGGGCAGAGGGAGAGGGAGAAGCAGACTCCCCGCTGAGCAGGGAAAGATGCTTACCCACTGAGTCATCCAGGCATCCCTTTTTTATTGTAAATTCTTAAGAAAGGCTTAGCTCACTAGTTGCATAAAGTTGGTATTGAATCTAATTCTTTCCTACAACAAGAAACAGAACTGTAAAATTTCTCTCCAATACCTAAGTCACTCTGAGATTGTGATTTTTCTATTCTTTAAGTCACATTTTTATTCTTTTCAGGAGATGAACAATGGAATTGCATACACTAAATGCTAATTAATAATAAAAACGACGTGAGACCTAGAATACTAATTTAATAAATAATAGACCTTATATGACTGGTCTGAGAAAAAAACCTCATATTTAACCTAAAAATGCTTTCAAGAAGTGTATCTGCAAGCATATTTTTCCCATTGAGTAATCACTAAGTAGTAGAAAGAAATAAACATAGATTTCAAATAACCATATGGTAATGATAAATAAAAAAATAGATCATGCAGGCTAATGCAAAAGTAGTTACAAGAAATGCAAATATAACCAAAGGGGAAACAACTGCTTCTGGCCATGAAGCAGTAACTGGTACTGGATTTGTCCTACTATAATAAACAACAGGACACCAGAGAAGATACATAAAACAATTGTTTTCAGACACTGAATAACAGAGGAAGAAGAACTGTAACCACTGAGAACTGAAACAAAGTAAGGCCTGTGAAGGTCCCAGTTTTCTTTCTGGAGCTACTTTTCAGACAGTGATGCATGGAAGAGTAACTCTAGGAGAGCATGGCAATCTTGCTGAGTTGGGGAAAGAGTAATGAGTTAGGGAGGCTGAGGCAGCTGGAATTTGCAGGCAGAGTAGCAGAAATGAGGAAGCTAGGCAGAGCAAGAGCTCGAAATCTGAAGAGGATCCCCGTTGCCTCTATGAGGCCAGGCAGAGAACATTAGTAAGGGCACTCTAAAATGAACCCCCGCAGCTCACACAGAGATCTCTGAACTATTCAAGTTCTGGCCAGACAGAGCAGAGAGACCTTGAAATTACAGTTGACCCTTTAACAACATGGGTTCGAACTGCACAGGTGCACCGACACACAGATTTCTTTTTAATAAATACAGTGCAGTACTACAAATGCATTTTTGTTGTTGTTGTTCCTTGTGATTTTTCTTAAAAACATTTTCTTTTCTCTAGCTTACTTTATTGTAAGAATATAGTATATACAGTATATCATACATACACCATACAAAATATGTGTTAGTCAATTGTTTAAGTTATCGGTTAAGTCTTCCACTCAACAGTAGGCTATTAGCAGTTAAGTTTTGGGAGTCAAAAGTTACATACGGATTTTTGACTACATTGTGAGGGAAGTCAGTGCTCCTACTCTCATGTTGTTCAAGGATCAACTACATACTGATGAAAATTCTTAAGTTATTGTAGAAGTGGCATAATACTGTTTGAAGATACACTAATAAAGATGCATACCATAAACTTTGTATTAATCATTAAAAAGTGGAATGAATTAGTATAATAAATTAGTCAATGGAGGACATAAAATGGAGTACTAAAAAATAATCCAAAAGATAGGAAAAGGAAAAAAAAAAGAAAGTATATGGGGCAAATAGAAAACAAGTAGCAAAACAGTAGATTTAAACCTAACCATATCAATAATTACATGTAATGCATATGGACTAAATAGTCCCATTAAAAGTCAGAGATTATCCAATTGGATAATAAAGTTAAGTCTTACTATATGCTTTCCACAATAAATTCACTTTAAATATACAGATACAGGGGTTCCTGGGTGGCTCAGTCATTAAGCGTCTGGCTTCGGCTCAGGTCATAATCCCAGGGTCCTGGAATTGAGCCCCATGTTGGGCTCCCTACTCCACAGGAAGCCTACTCCTTCCTCTCCCACTCCCCCTACTTGTGTTACCTCTCTCACCGTGTCTCTCCCAGTCAAGTAAATAAATATAATCTTAAAAAAAAAGAAAAGAAAAGAAATGCCATTCCTAAACGTGAATATACCCACCTGCTTCAAAATACATGAAGCAGGGAGTAGTAGGGGAACCTTATGATGGCCTTGTTCCTGAAACACAGATAGAAAAATATGAAATCCTAAACACCCAAGAAATCAATCGAGGACTGAGAGAACAAACTGCACATCTAAAGGAAGAGAAAAGGCCACACTGTGTAAGGTAGCAGCTGAGGAGAGTTGATTTAGGGGAGAAAGGAATTGTAGGTACAGCAGAGAGGGAGCCCTGATCACGGAGAGAGGACTGAGAGGGAAAGAGAGAGAGAAAAAACAGCACAAAAGGGACTACACAAGAAAAACTCTTGTCCAAAACCATTGACTAGGAAAAGGACATGGCTGATTATTGCAAGTTTTTATAAGCACCAGAGCTCAAAGTATGAAGTTTTAGAAGTCTTCTCCATAGCTGGGGTTGAGCCTGGTGGGTTAACAGTTCTCCTGTGGGGAAGGAGACCACAGAGGGAGCAACATGGCCTGAGGACCCCTTGAGGTGCAGAGGTAGAGACAGCCTCCCTCTTTGGAATGCATTTGGAAGAGATGGCACTGTCTCTTAGGGGACAAAAGACAAAATGGGCCCCATTGAGCAGCCTCGTTAATTAGTATAGCAGCAGAAGGCAGCTAACCTGGAAACATGTTTGGCTGTGTTTTACCATTAAACTCTGAGGCCCTGCACAGTCTGGGCTTTTCTGGGACAAACCAGCAAGAGCCCCAGTGCTGTGAAATCCTTCCTGAGAGGATCAGTGGAGGTTCTTGCCCTACCGAGTCCCTAAAATTTGGAATGTTGAAACCCAGCTGGTGTGCCTGAGATAATACACAGGAGCACTGTGCCATCAGGCAGAGAGATGCCTCAGACACCACCATGAAAGCAGGGTTCTAGTGGAGCCAGGGACACAATAGGGGAGATCGTTCAGTTTTTTGTGAGGGTTCTCTGACAGTGGCGGGCATGAACTCCCCTCTCTGCGGACAGGAGAGTGGAGTGATGCCATCCAATCTCCCCCCACCCACCCTGGCCCACAGCACAGACAAACTTCACTGAACAACATAGTGCCTCCAATGGAGACTCAAGTCACTTACACCAACCCCTGGCCCACTGTGCCCTGCAGGTGCATTTCCACTGGAGTAAGTCGGCCTGAGAATCAGTGCAGCAGGCCCCTCCCCCAGAACACCAGCATAAACCCCCACATGCACTGAGTCTGACCGTAGAGTGCTGCAAACCTTCAGCCCTAGGGGAAATAGGATCTAGTTTTTTTTCCTAACTCGCAGACCAAAACATACCTAGTTAAAACTTGCCACACACTAGACCAGGTCCAAACACTCCCCACTGCAGGCAAGGAGAAAATCTGCAGAGGACTGATCTGAGGGAAAGAGCAACCAAAACACAATAGCATAATACATACATCATACACCAAAAAAAATTTCCTGAAATGCCAGGCCCTGGACAGTATATCGCCTATTCTTAATTTAGCCATTACTTTTAGGAGCAAAAAACATACAGGCTTCCCTAACACACAGAAGACAGAGACCTAGACAAAATGTCAAGACAGAGGAATTCACTCCGAGAGAAAGAACAAGAGGACACGGCCAGGGATCACAGATATAAGTAATATGCCTGAGCCATAATTTAAAACGACAATCATTGGGGCACCTGGGAGGCTCAGTGGGTTAAAGCCTCTGCCTTCAGCTCAGGTCATGATCTCAGGGTCCTGGGATTGAGCCCTGCATTGGGCTCTCCACTTGTCAGGGAGCCTGCTTCCCTCTCTCTCTCTGCCTGCCTCTCTGCCTACTTGTGATCACTCTCTCTCTCTGTCAAATAAATAAATAAAATCTTAAAAAAAAAATGACAATCATCAGGATACTAGCTGGACTTGAGAAAATTATAGAAGACATCAGGGAGTCCCTACCACAGAGATAAAAGACCTAAAACTTAGTCAGGCTGAAGTAAAAAATGCTATAATGGAGGTATAAAACTGACTGGATGTTTTGACAACAAAGATGGAAGAAGCAGAGGAACGAATTAGTGATATAGACGACACTATTATGGAAAATAGTGCAGCAGGAAAGAAGAAGGAAAGAAAAATACCAGATAATGAATGTAGACTTAGGGAACTCAGTGACTCTATAAAGTGCAATAACATTCATATCATAGGAGTCCCAGAAGAAGAAGAGAAGGAAAAGGGGGCAAAGATTTCTTTGAGCAAATTAGAGATAAATAACCTCACTAATGTGGGGAAGGAAACAGACATTGCAACCCAGGAGGCACAGAGAACTGCTATCAAAATCAACAAAAGTCAGCTAACAACAAGATATATCGTAGTAAAATTTGCAAATACACAGACAAGGAAATGATCCTGAAAGCAGCAAGGGGGGAAAATGTCTTTAACCTGCAAAGGAAGACAAATAATGTTTGCCGCAGATCTCTCCACAGAAACTTGGCAGACCAGAAGAAATTGGCATGATGTAGTCATTGTGCTCAATGGAAAAAATATGCAGCCAAGAATACTTACTCCAGCAAAGCTGTCATTCAGAATACGATAAATAAATAGTTTCCCAGACAACAAAAACCAAAGGAGTTTGTGATCCCTAAACCAGCCTGCAAGAAATACTAAATGGGACTCTTTGAGTGGGAAAGAAAGGTCAAAAGCAACAAAGACTAGAAAGGAACAGAGGAAATCGCCAGAAACACCAACTTGCCAGGTAATACAATGGCACTAAATTCATGTCTAACAATAATCACTCTGAATGTAAATGGACTAAATGTTCCACTCAAAAGACATAGGAATGGCTAAAAAAAAAAAAAAAAAAAAAAAAAGACCCATCTATATGCTGCCTACAAGAGACTCATTTTAGATTAAAGACACCTGCAGATCGAAAGGGAGGGGATGGAGAACCATTTATCGTGCTAATGGTCATCAAAAGAAAGCTGGACTAACCGTACTTTTATCAAACTAGATTTTAAACCAAAGATTGTAACAAGTGATAAAGAAGGACACTATATCATAATAAAGAGGTCTATCCAATAAGATCTAACAATGGTAGGTACTTATGCCTACTTGGAGCACCCAAGTATATAAATCAATTAATAACAAACATAAAGGAACTCATTGATAATAATACAATAAGGGGCGCCTGGGTGGCTGAGTGGGTTAAGCCTCTGCCTTCAGCTCAGGTCATGGTCTCAGGGTCCTGGGATCGAGCCCCACATCTGGCTCTCTGCTCAGCGGGGAGCCTGTTTCCCCCTCTCTCTCTGCCTGCCTCTCTGCCTACTTGTGATCTCTCTCTCTCTCTGTGTCAAATAAATAAGTAAAATCTTTAAAATAATAATAATAATAATAATACAATAATAGCAGGGGGCAGATCATCTAAGCAGAAAATCAATAAAGAAACAAAGGCTTTGAATGACACACTGGACCAGATGGATTTAACAGGTATATACATAACATTTCATCCTAAAGCAGCAGAGTGCACATGGAACATTCTCCAGAGTCGATCAAATACTGGATCACAATCAGGCCTCAACAAGTACAAAAAGACTGAGATCATACCATGCATATTTTCAAATCACAACACAATGAAACTTGAAATAAACCACAAGAAAAACTTTGGAAACACGACAAATACATGGAGATTAAAGAACATCCTACTAAGGAAAGAAAGGGTTAGCAAGGAAATTAAAGAAGGAATAAAAAATACATGGAAGCAAATGGAAATGAAAACACAAGAGTCCAAACCCTTTGGGATGCAACCAAGTTGTTCATAAGAGGCAAGTATATAGCAATACAGGCCTACCTCAAGAAATGAAAAAAGTCTCAAATATACAACCTAACCTTTCACCTAAAGGAGCTAGCAAAGGAACAGCAAATAAAGCCTAAAGCCAGCAGAAGAAAGGAAATAATAAACATTAGATCAGAAATAAACAATATAGAAACAAAGACCCAGTAGAACAGATCAATAAAACTAAGAGCTGCTTCTTTGAAAGAATTAATAAAATTGATAAACCCCTAGCCAGACTTATCAAGAAGAAAAGAGAAAGAACCCAAATAAATAAAATCTATAGATTTATGAAACCTATAAATAAAATATAAAATAAAGTATAATTATATTATATATGTTATATATTATAATTATTATATAGCATAATAAAGATATAATATATATTACATAATTATGTAATATATAATATGTAAATAAAATATAAAGTAAAATCTATAGATTTATTTTCTAGATTCAAAAATCTATAAAGAACTTATCAAACTCAAGAACCAAAAAATAAATAATCCAGTTAAGAAGTGGGCAGAAGACATGAACAGACATTTTTCCAAAGAAGACATACAGATGCCTAACAGACTCATGAAAAGATGCTCAACATCACTGGGGGGCCTGGGAGGCTCAGTCAGTTAAGTGCCTGACTCCTGGTTTTGGCTCAGGTCATGATCTCAGGGTTATGAGACCAAGCCCCAAATTGAGCTCTGCCCTAAGTGGGGAGTCTGCTTGAGATTCTCTCCCTCTGTCTCCCTCTAACCCATCTCCCCATGCTCTCTCTCTCTAATAAGTAAACAAATAATAAAAAAAAAAAGATGTTCAACTCACTCATATCAGGGAAATACGAATCAAAAGCATAGAGATACCTCTTCTCACCTGTCAGAATGGCTAAAACTAACAACACAGAAAACAACAGATGTTGGCAAGGATACAAAGGAAGGGGAACCCTGTTACACTGTTGGTGGGAATGCAAACTGGTGCAGCCACTCTGGAAAACAGTATGGAGGTTCCTCAAAAAGTTAAAAATAGACCTACTCTCTAGCAATTGTACTAGTAGGTATTTACCCAAAGGATACAAAAATAACAGATTTGAAGGGGCACATGCACCCTGTTGCTTATAGGAACATTATCAACAATAAACAAACTATGGAAGGAGCCCAGACATCCATTGACTGATGAATCTATAAAGAAGAGACAATATATATATATATATATATATATATATATATATATATATAGTAATATGACTCAGCCATTAAAAAGAATTAACTCTTGCCATTTGCAATGACACAGATGAAGCTACAGTGTATTATGCTAAGCAAAATAAGTCAACCTGAGGAAGACAAATACCATATTATCTCAGTCATATGTGGAATTTAAGAAATAAAACAGATTAACATATGAGAAGGAAAAAAGAGAGGGAAACAAATCGTAAGAGACTCTGAACTACAGAGAACAGGGTGCCTGGGAGTCTCAGTTGGTTAAGCAACCTCCTTCAGCTCAGGTCATGATCCTGGAGTCCCAGAATCAAGTCCCGAATCAGGCTCCATTCTCAGCGGGGAGTCTGCTTCTCCCTCTGACCCTCTCACCTCTCTTATGCTCTCCCTCTCTCTCTCAAATAAATAAATAAAATCTTGAAAAAAAACTATAGAGAACAAACTGAGGGTTGATAGAGGGAAGTGGTTAGGGGAATGGGCTAAATGGGTGATGGGTATTAAGGAGGGCACTTGTTGACATGGGGACTGGGTGTTATATGCAAGTGATGAATCACTAAATTTGACACCTGAAACCAATTTTACTGTATTTTTAAATAAACCCTTGAAATAAAAATAACTAACAAAAGCCCCCACAAAATATATGAGGAAGAAACTGACAAAAATGTAAGGAGAAAAAGGCAAATCCACAATTAAAGTTGGATAATTCAGCACCTCCATAATCCATAGAAATAGTAAACAGAGGGGCGCCTGGATGGCTCAGTGAGTTAAAGCCTCTGCCTTCGGCTCAGGTCATGATTTCAGGGTCTTGGGCTCTCTGCTCAACAAGGAGCCTGCTTCCCCTTCTCTCTGCCTTTCTGCCTACTTGTGATGTCTCTCTGTCACATAAACAAATAAAATCTTAAAAAAGAAATATTATTAATATTATATCAATATATTCAACAATTTAGATAGTATTTATGATAGACTACTTATTTCCATGAAAGATAGAGGTTATCAAATTGACACAGAAAGAAACAAAAAATCTGAATGTTTTCTATCTTCTGATTTTAATTTCCACAAAGAGAGGCACCTGGGTGGCTCAGTTGGTTAAGCAGCTGCCTTTGGCTCAGATCATGATCCCAAGGTCCTGGGATCTAGCCCTGCAAGGGGCTCCCTGCTCAGTGGAGAGCTTGCTTCTCCCTCTCCCTCTGCCTGCCTATCTGCCCACTTGCGCTCTCTTTCTGTCAATTAAATTAATTGATTAAATTAAATAAAAAATTTCCACAAAGAACTCCAGGCTCAGGTGGCTTCATTACAAAATCCAATCAAACATTTGAGGAAAAAATAACACCAATTTAACCCAAACACTTCCACATGCAAGAGAATGAAGTTGAACACTTACCTTAACACTGTATACAAAATTTCACTCAAAGTGAATCAAGAGCAATGATTTCTTGAATATGACACCAAAGCACAGGCAACAAAATAAAAAATATATAAATTGTACTACATCAATATTAAAAACTTTTGTGCATCAAGGAACATGATCAACAGAGTGAAAATGCAACCCACAAAATAGGGGAAAATATTTGTAAATCATATATCTACTAAATAAATCATATTTCTAGTAATTTATAGTAATATCTAGTAATATTTCTATTAATTTTTCTAGTAACTTCATATTTCTAGTAATTTTTAGTAATATCCAGAATACATATAAAGAACTCCAACAGTTTAAAAAAAAGAAAGAATAACTTTGAAAATGGGCAAAAGATTTGAGAAGACATTATTCTCAAAAAGATATGTAAATATACAATGAACACATGAAAAGATGCTCAATATCACTAATCATTAGGGAAATGCAAATCAAAACCACAATAAGATGTCATCTCACACCCATTGTGTTGGTATTATCACAAATGAACAAAAAATACTCAACCAAGTGTTGGTGAAGATGAGGAGAAATTAGAACCCTTGTGCACTGCTGATAGGAATGTAAAATATTACAGCCACTACAGAAACACTTCTTTAAAAAATAAACAATACAATTACTCTATAATCCAGCAATTCCACTTCAGGGTTTATACCCCCAAAGAATTGAAAGCAGAAACTAAAACACATATTTATACACCCTAGTTGTTCAGCATTATTCACAAGAGTCAAAAGATGGAAGCAATCTAAGGATCCATCAACAAATGAATAAACAAAAGGTGTTACAAATTTGGTATACAAATACAAAGGAATATTATTCAGGGATAAAAAAAAAAAAGATTCTGAGAACACCTGGGTGGCTCAGTGGGTTAAGAATCTGCCTTCGGCTCAGGTCATGATCTCAGGGTCCTGGGATTGAGCCCTACATCTGGCTCTGTGCTGAACATGGAACCTGCTTGAGATTCTCTGTCTCTCTCCCTTCCCTCAGCTCATGCTCCCTCTTTCTCACTCGCAAAAAATGCTTCTGAAATGGTGACATGAGGAACTCCATATATGTGTTCCCCAGTGAAACAATCATAGCTGGTAAAAATTATAATTTTCCTAAGGGAATATATCAAATGAAGAAACACTTATTAAATCTTTGTAAGAAGAGCAAGAGTCTATAGCACTTGAGCCTTGGCCTTCTATCTCCCCTGGATAGTGTGTAGAACAACAGAGCAATTGACTAGCAGTTAGTGAAGCCTACCATTTGTATGTAATACCAAATGAAGCAGACAGCTTAACAAAGAAGCTATGATGAAAATATCACACCAAAGAGAAAATATCTGTAAAGATATGGAAATTTTTTTAAAAAACAAACGGAAATTTTAGATTTAAAAAGTACAAAAATACAAATGAAAAAGTCACTTGAGAAACCCAATAGTAGATATGAAATGGCAGAAGAAAGAATTAATGAACTTGAAGATAGGAAGATATATTATGAAGTCCAAGGAACAAAAAGAAAATAGAATAAAGAAAAATGAACAGAAAAATGTGGGATACCATTTTTCCCTCTTTTTTAAGTTTTTATTTAAATTCCAGTTAGCTAACATGCAGTATATTAGTTCCAGGTGTGGCGAGTCGACACTTCTATACATCAATCCCTGGGGCTCATCACAAGTGCACTCCTTAATCCCCATAACCTATTTCCCTCATCCTCCAACTCACCTCCCTTCTGGGAGCCATCAGTTTGCCCTCTACAGTTAAGAGTCTGTTTCTCAGTTTGCCTCTCTTCTCTCTCATTTTTTTCCTTTTGCTCATTTGTCTTGTTTCTTAAGTTACACATATGAGTGAATTTATATGGTATTTGTCTTCCTCTGACTTATTTCATTTAGCATAATATTCTATAGCTCCCTTCATGTCATTGCAGATGGCAACATTTCGTTCTTTTTATGGTCTAGTAATATTCCATTTTATACACTCACACACACACACACACACACACACACACACACACACACATTCCACATCTTCTTTATTCATTCATCAGTTGGACACTTGGGCTGTTTCCATAATATGCTATTGTAGATAATGCTGCTATAAACAGAAGTGCATGTATCCCTTTGAATTAATGTTTTAGTATTCTTTGGGTAAATACCTAATATTGTGATTCCTGGATCATAGGGTAATTCTATTTTTAACTTTTTGAGGAACCTTCATACTGTTTTTCGAAAGTGGTTGCACCGGTTTGCAATCCCACTAGCCGTGCAAGAGCGTTCCCTTTTTTGTGGGATACCATTAAGTAATGGAAGTACTAGAGGAAAGGGGAAAAGAGTAGGGAAAAAAATTAAACAAAATTATGACTTGAAAATGTTCCAAATTTTATTTTTAAAAATCTACACACCTAAAAAGCTCAAACAACTCAAATAAATGCAGAGAGTCACATCTGGAAACATCATAGTAAAATTTTTGAAAGCCAAAGAGAAGGAGGAAATTTCTTTTTTTTTTTTTAAAGATTGTATTTATTTATTTATTTATTTATTTGACAGAGAGAAAGAGATCACAAGTAGGCAGAGAGGCAGGCGGTTGGGGGGAGGGTAAGCAGACTCCCTGCTGAGCAGAAAGCCCAATGTGGGGCTCGATTCCAGGACCCTGGACCATGACCTGAGCCGAAGGCAGAGGCTTAACCTACTGAGCCACCCAGGTGCTCCAAGAAGGAGGAAATTTCTAAAGCAGCAAGAATAAAATGAATTGTTACTTACAAAGGTACCCCAATAACATTAACAAATTATTTCTCTTCAGAAATGTTGGAGAACAGAAGCCTGTGGGGTGACACATTACAAGTGGAGAAAGAAAACCAAATTCAACCAAAGGTCTTCTATCCAGAAAAAACATCTTACAAAATGAAAATGAAATAAAAATTCATGGTAATTTCCAGGTAAATGAAAAACTGCTTGCAGAGCTGTCTTAAATAAATATTAAGTTACTGAGGAAACTTCTTCGGGCTAAATGCAAATGACCCAAGACAGTAATTCATATCCACATGATACTGGAAAAGCAATTGTATGAATAACATGTATATCATGTATAGTTAGACCCATAACATAAAAAATATAATTTCCAATAACAAGCACAAAGAAGGTAGGTGGGAGAAAAGCTGTATTGGAGTAAGGAAATGATACCAGATGGCAACTCAAATCCACCAGAGCAAATGAAGAGAACCAGAAATGATAAATAGTAAGATTAATATACCAGAGTCTACAAATACATACTTGCTCTTTTTTCTTTTCTTAGCTCCTTTAATAAACCTAAAAGTGCATATAGTAATAATTATAACATTGTATTGTTGGATGTGTAACATATATAGATACAATATGTATAATGATAATTGCACCAAAAAAGGGAAAAGGGAATAGACCTATAGTCATATCTATATCTCAATGGAAGTAGGTTAGTATAAGTCTAAAGTAGGTTCTAATAAGTTAAGATGTATTTGGTAAGCCCTATATAAACCACTAAGAAAATAACAAAAACAATGAAAAATATCATTAAAAGAAGTAATTGTTCTACTAGAAAATATTTACTTAAAACAAAGAAAGTAGCAAAGGAAGAACAGAGGAACAAAAAAAAATGAGACATACAGAAACAAAATGTAAAGTAATATATGTAAGTTCAATTATATCCATAATAAAATAAATGTGAGTGTACTAATCAATCAATCAAATAGTCAAAACTGTCAGACTGGGAAAAAATTCAAAAATATACTATCTACTAGAGAAACATTTTAATTAATTCATTGACTTATTTATTTATTTAGAGAGCACCTGGTGGTGGGGAGAAGAGAGAGAGAGAGAATTTTAAGCAGGCTCCACACCCAATACAGACCCCAATGTGGGGTTCTATCTTCTGACCCTGAGATCATGATCTGAGCTGAAGTCAAGAGTTGGACACTTAACCAACTGAGTCATCCAGGTGCCCCAGAGATACATTTTATATTCAAAGATACAGATAGATTGAAAGTAAAAGGATAGAGGAAAGATATATTTTGCAAACAGCAATCATAAAAATGCTGGAGTAGCAATACTATCATCAGCTAAAATAGACTTTAAAGCAAAGAATGCTATCAGAGATAAAAAGGAACATTTTATAATGATAAAAGCCTCAAGCTATCAAGAATATACAAAAATTATAAACATATATGCACCTAACAACAGATCCACCAAAATGCAAAAACTGACAAAATTGAAGGGAAAAACAGACAATTTGAAAATAATAGAGATTTTAATACTTCACTTTCAATAATAGAGCAACTAGAAAGAAGAACAAGGAAATAGAGATTTCAACATTTATAAACCAACTATCCTTAAAAGACCTTTACAGGCCACCACCAAACAATGACAGATTACATATTCCTCTTAAGTGTACATTCACTAAGATCGATCATTGCTAGAATATAGAATAAGTATCAAATATTTTTAAATTTAAATTATATAAAATGTGTTCTACAGCCTTAATGGAGTGAGGAAGGGAAATCAATAACAGAAAGAAATTGGGGACTCACA
The DNA here is from genome assembly GCF_010015895.1 of Lontra canadensis. Taxonomy (NCBI): domain Eukaryota; kingdom Metazoa; phylum Chordata; class Mammalia; order Carnivora; family Mustelidae; genus Lontra; species Lontra canadensis. The sequence goes on along the minus strand of NW_022631094.1, from coordinate 5,891,474 downwards.
AATATGTGGAAATTAAACAATATATTCCTAAATAACTAATGGATCAAAGCAAATCGCAAGTAAGATCAGAAAATACTTTGAGATTAATTAAAATGAAGACACAATTTACCAAACCTTATGTAATGCAGCTAATGCAGTATTTAAAGGGAAACATAAAACACCAAATTTAAAAAGAAAAAATATCTTAAATTGACAACCTAAACTTCCACCTGAAGATAGTGGGAAAAAGCAAACAACCTAAAGGAAACAAAAGGAAGGAAATAACAGAGATTAGAGCATAGATAAACAAAATAGAAAACAGAAAAACAACACAGAAAATTTTAAAACACCAATTTGGTCCTTTAAAAGAAAAAACTGGTGGGGTGCCTGGGTGGCTCAGTGAGTTAATCATCTGCCTTTGTCTCAGGTCATGATCCCAAGGTCCTGGGATGGAGCCACACACTGGCTCTCTGCTCAGTGGGGAGTCTGTTCTTCCCTCTGCCTCTCCCCTTCCCACCTGCTCATGCTCTCACTCACTCTGTCTCTCAAATAAATAAGTAAATAAAATCTTTTTAAAAAAGTAAACAAAACTGACAAATGTTTAGCTAGTCTGACCACACAGAAAGCAAAATGAAGAAGAAAAAGACACAGATTAATATAACAAAAAAATGAAAGGAGGGGCTCCTGGGTGGATCAGTTGGTTAAGCATCTGCCTTTGGCACAGGTCGTGATCTCAGTGTCCTGGGATCGAACCCCACATGGGGCTTCTTGCTCAGCCTGCTTCTCCCTCTCCCTCTGCCTGCTGCTTCCCCTGCTTGTGTTCACTTTCTCTCTCTCTGTTAAATAAATAAATTAAATCATTAAAAAAAAAAAAGGAAAGAGGGACAATACTACTGACAGAAATTTTTAAGGATTAAAGATTATAAGGAATACTATGAGTAACTGTATGCCAATAAATTAAATAATGTAGAAGAAATACACAAATACCTAAAAGAGATAGAGAAATTGACTATTGAAATTGAATCAAGAAGAAATAGAAAATTCAAAAAGACCTGTAATAAGTAAAGAGATTGAATATAATTAGAATATTGAATATAATTAGAAAACTACCAAAATAAAAATTCCAGACCCAGATATCTTCACTGGTGAATTCTACCAAACATTTAAGTGAGAACTATTCTATATATATATATATATATATATATATATATATATATATTGGAATATTACTTAGCCATTAAACAAAATAGAAAGAAATCTTGACATTTGCAACAACACGGATGGAACTAAGGGAAGTAAGTCAGTCAGAGAAAGACAAAAAGCATATGATTTCATTCATATGTGGAATTGAAGAAACAAAACTGATGAACAGAGGAGAAGAAAAGGAAAAATAAAAATAAGAGGAAAACAGAGAGGGAGGTAAACCATAAGATTCACTTAAGTAGGGAGCAAACTGAAGGTGCTGGGGAGGTGGGGGTGGAGACTTGTGTAAATGGGTGATGGGAATTAACGAGGGCACTTGTTGTCATGAGCACTGGGTATTATATGCAAGTGATGAATCACCAAATTCTACCCCATATTATGAGCAACTATACGCCAGCAAATCTGACAATCTGGAAGAAATGGATGAATTCCTAGAGACATATAAACTACCAAAACTGAACCAGGAAGAGACAGAAAACCTGAACAGACCCATAACCAATAAGGAGATTGAAGCAGTCATCAAAAATCTCCCAACAAACAAGAGCCCAGGGCCAGACGGCTTCCCAGGGGAATTCTACCAAACATTTAAGGAAGAATTAATTCCTATTCTCCTGAAACTGTTCCAAAAAATAGAAATGGAAGGAAACTTCCAAACTCATTTTATGAGGCCAGCATTACCTTGATCCCAAAACCAGACAAAGACCCCATCAAAAAAAGAGAATTATAGACCAACATCCTTGATGAACACAGATGTGAAAATTCTCACCCAAATACTAGCCAATAGGATCCAATAGTACATTAAAAGGATTATTCACCATGACCAAGTGGGATTTATTCCAGGGCTGCAAGGCCGGTTCAACATCCGCAAATAATCAATGTAATACAATACATTAATAAAAGAAAGAACGAGAACCATATGATACTTTCAATAGATGCTAAAAAAGTATTTGACAAAGTACAGCATCCTTTCTTTTTTTTCTTTTTTAAAATTTTTTATTCTTTTACTAGATTTATTTACTAGATTTATTCTTTTACTAGATTCTTTTACTAAATTTTTTATTCTTTTACTACTACCACCAGTGTAGGAGGGTTCCCCTTTCTCTGCATCCTTGCCAGCATCTGTCATTTCCTGATTTGTTAATTTTAGCCATTTTGACTGGTGTGAGGTGGTATCTCATTGTGGTTTTGATTTGTATTTCCCTGTAGCATCCTTTCTTGATCAAGACTCTTCAAAGTGTAGGGATAGAGGGTACATTCCTCAATATCATCAAAGCCATCTATGAAAAACCCACAGTGACTATCATTCTCAATGGAAAAAAACTGAGAGCTTTTCCCCTAACATCAGGAACACAGCAGGGATGTCCATTATCGCCACTGCTATTCAACATAGTACTAGAAGTCCTAGCCTCGGCAATCAGACAATAAAAAAGAAATTAAAGGCATCCAAATCAGCAAAAGACGTAGTCAAACTATCACTCTTTGCAGATGATATGATGCTTTATGTGGAAAACCCAAAAGACTCTCTGCTAGAACTTGTACAGGAATTCAGTAAAGTGTCAGGATATAAAATCAATGCACAGAAATCAGTTGCATTTCTATACACCAATAAGAAGACAGAAGAAAGAGAAACTGAGGAGTCAATGCCATTTACAATTGCACCCAAAACCATAAGATACCTAGGAATAAACCTAACCAAAGAGGCAAAGAATCTGTACTCAGAAAACTATAAAGTACTCATGAAAGAAATTGAGGAAGACACAAAGAAATGGAAAAATGTTCCACGCTCATGGATTGGAAGAACAAATATTGTGAAAATGTCTATGCTACCTAAGGCAATCTGCATGTTTAATGCAATCCCTATCAAAATCCCATCCATTTTTTTCAAAAAAAAAAAGGAACAAATAATCCTAAAATTTATATGGAACCAGAAAAGATCATGAATAGCCAGAGGAATGTTGAAAAAGAAAGCCAAAATTGGTGGCATCACAATTCTATACTTCAAGCTCTATTACAAAGCTGTCATCAAGACAGTACACTACTGGCACAAAAACAGACATGTAGATCAATGGAACAGAACAGAGAGCCCAGAAATAGACCCTCAACTCCATGGTCAAATAATCTTTGACAAAGCAGGAAAGAATGTCCAGTGGAAAAAAGACAGTGTCTTCAACAAATTGTGTTGGGAAAATAGCACAGCCACATGCAGAAAAATGAAACTGGACCATTTCCTTACACCACACACAAAAGTAGACTCAAAATTGGATGAAGGACCTCAATGTGAGAAAGGAATCCATCAAAATCCTTGAGGAGAACATAGGCAGCAACCTCTTCGACCTCAGTCACAGCAACTTCTTCCTAGAAACATCACCAAAGGCAAGGGAAGCAAGGGCAAAAATGAACTCTTGGGACTTCATCAAGATCAAAAGCTTTTGCACAGCAAAGGAAGTAGTCAACAAAACCAAAAGACAACTGACAGAATAGGAGAAGATATTTGCAAACATCATATCAGATAAAGGGCTAGTATCCAAAATCTAGAAAGAACTTATCAAACTCAACACCTAAAGAACAAATAATCCAATCAAGAAATGGGCAGAGGACATGAACAGACATTTCTGCAAAGAAGACATCCAGATGGCCAACAGACACATCAAAAAGTGCTCCACATTACTTGGCATCAGGGAAATACAAATCAACACCACAATGAGATACCACCTCACACCAGTTAGAATGGCTAAAATTAACAAATCAGGAAAGAACAGATGCTGGCAAGGATGCAGAGAAAGGGGAACCCTCCTACATTGTTGGTGGGAATGCAAGCTGGTACAGCCACTCTGGAAAACAGCATGGAGGTTCCTCAAAAACTTGAAAATAGAGCCACCTTACAACCCAGCAATCACACTACTGGGTATTTACCCTAAAGATACAAATGTGGCCAAATTATGGAAAGAACCTACATGTCCATCAACAGATGAATAGATAAAGAAGATGTGATTATATATATATATATATAAAATATATATTAATATTATTAATATATATTTTATATTATATATAATATTATTGATATATTAATATTATTTTATAAAAATAAATATATTTATATATACATATATGTGTATATATGTATACACATATATATGAGATACTATGCAGCCATCAAAAGAAATGAAATTTGCCATTTGCAACAACATGCGTGGAACTAGAGGGTATTATGCTGAGTGAAATAAGTCAATCAGAGAAAGACAATTACCATATGATCTCCCTGATTTGAGGAATTTGAGAGGCAAAGTGGGGGGTTTGGGGGGTAAGGAAGGAAAAAATGAAACTAGATGGGATCGGGAGGGAGACAAGATGGGATCAGGAGGGAGATTAAGAGAGGGAGACTCTTAATCTCACAAAACAAATGGAGAGTTGCAGGGGGAGGGGGATAGGGAGAGGGTGGTTAGGTTATGGACATTGGGGAGGGTATGTGCTATGGTGAGTGCTGTGAAGTGTGTAAGCCTGGCGATTCACAGACCTGTATCCCTGGGGCAAATAATATATTATATGTTAATTAAAAAAATATTTAAAAATTTTACAACAAAACTCTGCTGAACCTAGCAAAATAAAAAAAGAATTATGCACCGTCATCAAGCAGAATTTATCCCAGAAATGCAAAGGTGGCTTAACTTCTGAAAATGAATTAATGTAATACAAATATCAATACAATAAAGGACAAGAACCACATGATCATCTCAATAAAAGGAGAAAAAGTATTTGACAAAATTTAACCTTTCATGATTTAAAAAAACCCCACAACACTCAACAAGAAATAGAAGGGAACATTCTTAATCTGATAAATGGCATCTCTAAAAAATGCACAGCTAGCATCACACTTAATGGTAAAAGACTAAGTACTTTCACCCTAAGATCAAGACAAATGTCTCCTCTTACACGTATTCAATATTGTTGTAGAGGTTCTAGTCAGGGCAGTTACCCAAGATAAAGATATAAAAGCATCCAGATTGGGAAAAAAGAAGTAAAATGATCTCTGTTAGCAGATGAAATGATTTATATGTAGAAATTCTAAAGAAGTTACTAGAGAAAAAGATTAAAACTAATAAATGAGTTCAGCAAGATTGCAGGATAGAAGATCAATATACAAAACTCAACTGTGCATATATATATGTACATTTTTAATGATCAATCTGAAACTGAAACTAGGAAAAGATTCCATTTACAATAGCATGCAAAGAAATAAAATACTGAGGAATAAATTTAGTAAATGAAATGCAAAACTTTTACTTTAAAAACTATAAAGTATTGTTGAAAAATTTAACATGATCTAAATAAATGGAAAACAACCCACATCTTTTTAACAAATGGTGCCAGGACACCAGGACACAAAGACCAACGCCAAATGAATAAATACATAAGTGTAAGAGCCATAACTATAAAACTCTTAAAGGAAAATATAGAGTAAGTCTTCATAATCTTAAATTAGGCAATGGGTTCTGAAAGATATGACACTGAAAGCATGGACAACAAAAGAAAAAATAAATTGAACTTTATAAACATTAAAAATTCTTGTGCTTCAAAAAAATTAAAAAATAAATTAAAACTCTTGTGTTGCCAAGGACACCATCAAGAAAATGAAAAGGCAATTCACAAAATGGAGAAATACAATTGCAAATCATATATCTGATAAGTGTATATAGAGTATATAAATAACTTTTGTTACTCAGTAATAAAAAGACAACCTAAGTAAAAAAAAAAGGTGGGGGGGACCAAAAAACTGAATTTCTCCAAAAACATACAAACATGCATCAGTTATTAGGGAAATGCAAACCAAAACCATGATGAGATGCCACCTCACACCCAATAATGTGACTTTAACCCTAAAGATAATAACAAAGATGGTGCAAATGCAGAGAAATTGGGACCCTCCTACGCTATCAGTGAGAGGACTGCTTTGGAGAAGCAGTCTAGTAGTTCCTCAAGATCCACAGAGTGACCGCATGGCCCTGCAATTTACTCCTAATATATACCTAAGAGAAATGAAGACCTACATCTACAATTAGTTGTGCACAAACGCTGTAGTATCGTCATTCATAAGAGAAAAAAGTGACACCACCACCATTAAGTAAAATGTGGTCTAGCTGTGTAATGGAACATTACTTGGTAATACAAAAAAAGAATGCTACACTAATACATGTTACACCATGGATAAATCTTAAAAGCGTTAGTCTAGGGGCAACTGGGTGGTTTAGCAGGTTAAACCTCTGCCTTTGGCTCAGGTCATGATCTCAGGGTCCTGGGATCGAGCCCCATGAGGGGCTTCTTGCTCAGAAGGAGCAGAAGAGGGAGCCTGCTTCTCCCTCTCTCTCTGCCTGCCTCTTTGCCTACATGTGATCTCTCTCTCTCTGTCAAATAAATAAATAAAATCTTTAAAAGAAAAAAAGCATCTGTCTAAGTAAAAGAAGCCAACTTCAAAAGACCACAGTTTGCATGATTCCATTTATATGAAATGTCCAGAATTGTCAAATCTATACAGATATAAAGTAGATTATTATGTGTCTAAGGCTGGGAGAGTTGAGGGTAAATGTGTAGTGACTGATTATTGATGGCGGTTTCCTTTTGAAGTGTTGAAATGTTTTAAAATTGATTGTGATGATGTGTGTACAACTCTGAGAACATACTAAAAAGCACTGAATCATTCACTTTAAATGAACAAATTATATGGTATGTGAATTATATCTCAATAGAGACAAATCTATTATGCAAAGGAAAAATCTATTAAAATGTCAATGAAATTCACCACATTGGCATAACAAAAGAAAAAAATATAATTTGATCACTACATGAAAAGCAAAAACAAAATTTAACACCATTTTATGGTATAAAAAAACAAACAAAGCCACTTTCTAAATCAGTAAGTTATTCAAAGGAAATTTTTTGACCTGATAAAGACATCTACCAAACAAACAAACAAAAAAAACCCAGCAACAATTAAAACCAAGAAAAGTCTAAAATAAAACCTACCTAATGGCCAAGCTACCAAATGCTTTCACCCTAAGATTGACAATAACGTGGGACATTTACCTTCACCACTTCTCCATTGCCTATCTTGGGCAAAAAGTAAGAAAAAGAAAGGCTCGCAAGTTAGAAAAAAAGAAGTAAAACTATATTCACAGGGATATATTTGTGTATGAAGGAATTCCTAAGAAATGTAAAAAAAAGGCTTGTAGGACTAATAAGTGATATATACAAGACCACATGACACAAGGTCAATATAGAAAACGTATTGTATTTTTACATACAAGCAACAAGTAATTAGAAAATAAATATTAACATCATTTATAATAATATGCAAAATGAAATAGGTATAAATTTAACAACATGTGCAAGATCTGTGAAATGAAATGAAAACTCAAACTTTTTTTTTAAGATTTTAACTTATTTATTTGACAGAGAGAGAGCACAAGTAGGCAGAATGGCAGATAGAAGAAGAGAGAGAAGCAGGCTCTCCGCTGAGCAGAGAGCCTGACTCAGGGCTCGATCCCAGGACCCTAGGATCATAACCTGAGCCAAAGGCAGCGGCTTCATGGACTGAGCCACCCAGGTGCCCCATGAAAACTCAAACATTTCTGAGCAAAATTTTAAAAGACCTCAGTAGTGAAGAGATACTTATGTTCATGGATTGGAAAAGAGAACCTCAATCTATAGATGCCATGCAATCTCTGACACAGTTCCAGAAGATTTTTGAAATTGAAAAACTGATTCTAAAAAAAGGACTAAAAAAAAAAAGCTGATTCTAAAATTTATAGGGAGGGGCACCTGGGTGGCTCAGTCAGTTAAACATCTGCCTTCAGCTCAGACCGTGATCCCAGGGTCCTGGGATTGAGCCCCATGAGGGGTTTCTTGCTCAGTGGGGAGCCTGCTTCTCCCTCTCCCTCTGCCTTCCTCTCCCCCTGCTTGTGCTCTCTCTCTCTGTCAAATAAATACATAAAATCTTAAAAAAAAAAACTTATATGGATATCTAAAGAACCTAAAATACTTAAAATAGCTTCGAAGGACGAAGTTGGAGGTCTTATGCTGCCTGATTTTAAGACTTACTATAAAGCTACAATAATCAAGAAAGTGAGGAAGAATCCAGAAATATATTTATGCATTGGTGGATATTTGATTTTGTCAACTGATTTTCCACAAAGTTTGGAAGGCAATTGAATGAGAAAAAGATATTCTTTCCAACAAACGGTTGCTGGCACAACTGGATATCCTTACGAAAACAAAACAAGACCCTTGAACTTTTCTTCACTCCACACATAAAATTTAACTCAGAATGGTTTATATACCTAAATGTAAGAACTAAAGCTATGAAACTTCTAGGAGAAAACTTTGGAGAAATCTTTGCAATCTTCAGATAAGCAGATGCTTCTTAGGACACAAAAAGCACATACCATTGACTTCACCAGAATTTAAAACTTCTCCCTATCAAAAGATAACACTAAAGAAATGAAAAGGCAAGTCCCAGATTACAGAAAATATTCATAATACATATATCTGACAGATGACTCATTACTAGAATATATAGAGAAATTTTATAACTCAAAATAACCCAAATAGGGGCACCTGGGTGGCTCAGGCATTAAGCATTTGCCTTTGGCTCAGGTCATGATCCCAGGGTCCTGGGATCCAGCCCCACATTGGGCTCCCTGCTTAGTGGAAAGCCTGCTTCTCTCTCATCCACTCCCCCTGATTGTGTTCCTTCTTTCACTGTGTCTCTCTCTGTCAAATAAATAAATAAAAATCTTTAAAAAGAATAACCCAAATAAAAAATGGGCAAAAGATTCGAAGAAGTATTTCTCCATATAAAATCTAAAAATGACTCATAAGCACATGAAAGGATGCTCAATGCCCAGTCATCAAGGAAATGGAAACCAAAACCCTAAGATTCACTATCCACTCACTAGAATAGCTAAAATTTTAAAACTACCAATACCAACTTTCGGTAACTTATGTGTAGCAAGTTCAATCTTTATATATTGCTGGTGGCATGCAAATAATACATTTTTTTTTCTTGGAAACAGGTTGACATCTCTTATAAAGTTAAACATATGTTTACCACGTGGCCTGGCAATCTCACTTGTAGGTATTTACCCAAGAGAAGTGAGGACACACATCCACACAAACACTTTCACATGAATGTTCAGATTAATTTTATTCACAATATTTAACACCTGGAAACAACCCAAAAGTTCATCAAAAAGTGAAGAGATTGTCAAATTGTGGTATATTCACAAAATGGAATATGAGTCAGCAATAAAAAAGGATGAACTACTGGTACACATAACAATTTCGGTAAATCCCCCAAATATAATGTCAAATGAAAGAAACAATTCACAGAAGAGTATATACACTATATGATCCCATTTGTATGAAGTTTTAGAACAGGCAAAACTAATCTAATACTATCAGAAAATAGTTTGTTTGCTTGGGTCCAGGTATGGTGGGGAATGATTGCCAATGATACATTAGCTTTTTGGGGTGATGGAAATTTTTATATCTTGATATGGGTGGTCATTACATGTACGTTTTTACTTGTCAAAATTTAACATACAATATGTCTTAAATGTATGCCTTTTATTATATGTAAATTAACCTCAAAATGTTTATTTAAAAAAATAAATGTGTATACTATTTAAATGATTTTAATTAAATTGAGTAATAAGAGATCCTCAAAATAATTTTAGGGCTCCTCTTTTTTTTTTGAAGAAGGGGCATACAACATCTGTATTTTGACAAAGTATAGTAGAAACATTTTTATAATCATGAGTGCTTTAATCCTTTGAAGTGATTCTAACCTTTGAGTTTCAGCCATGGCTAAGAGTAAATCCCTTTAAATTCCAAATAGAAAACATTTTCTTAAATTCTGAAAAAAGAAGATATTCTGTCCTGTTCCAAAATTTTTTTTTTAAAGATTTTATTTATTTATTAGTTAGAGAGAGAGAGAGAGAGAGAGCATGAGCACAGGCAGACAGAGTGGCAGGCAGAGGCAGAGGGAGAAGCAGGCTCCCCGCTGAGCAAGGAGCCCGATACGGAACTCGATCCCAGGACGCCGGGACCATGACCCGAGCCGAAGGCAGCCGCCCAACCAACTGAACCACCCAGGCGTCCCCTGTTCCAAAATTTTTAACTGCCTGATGTGGCCCAGAGGTTACCTTGTTTGATGTAGAAAGAACAACTTCAAAAATCTATCTGCTTTTTTTCCTGTGGTCTGAAAAGAGACCTAACAGAGGAATGGATCCTAACTTCCCTTTGTCTTATTAAGTCACTTAGATCTAGAGGGAAAGGTGTCCTTAAGCCATTATATATGAGAAATTAAGTTCATTAGTCTAAGATATTAACATTTTATAAACAATACACAAATTACTTCTTTTATATGCATTTCCCTGGAAAATGGGAACTTCTGAATGCCACTATGATCACTGACATGTTGACTTAAAGCTGGATAATGCATTTTGTAGGAATTTAGTATAGAAAAGCTTTAAAATAAAAAACAAGAAAACTTCATTTAGAGCCACAAAGTCATGATATTAAGAGTAGCGTTTAGGAGAGCCTGGGTGGCTCAGTGGGTTAAGCCTCTCTCTGCCTTCGGCTCAGGACATGGTCTCAGGGTCCTGGAATTGAGCCCTACATCGGGGTCTCTGCTCAGTGGGGAGCCTGATTCCCCCTCTCTGTCTGCCTGCCTCTCTACGTACTTGTGATCGCTCCCTCTGTTAAATTTAAAAAAAAAAAAAAAAAGAGTAGCCTTTAGAGCCGATTAGAAACTCACTTCCAACGTAATGATATAGGTGAATCAAAAGTAAAAGGATAAAACAAAATATACCATTTAAACATTGAAGGAAACCTGGAATGGTTATATTAACAAAGAAGACTTTCTAAAAAAAAAATTACCAGGGATAAAAAGGAACATTGCACAATAATAAAATGTTCAATTCACCAAGAAGACATAACAATTCTAAATGTGTGTGTACCTGGAACAGAACTGTAATATGCATGAAGCAAGAGCTGACAGGGCCAAAGGGAGACACAAGTCAACTGTTACAGTAGAAGACTTGAACACTCCTCTCTCTGTAATGGAACCAGTAGGTGAGACATTAGCAAGGATCTAGAAGAACTGAGCATCACCATCAATCAACTGGATCTAACTGATTTTATAGGACATTTCAGCAACAACAGCAGAATACACATTCTTTTCCAGTACATGGGTAATATTCACCAAGATAGACTAGTTGAACCATAAAACACACTTTTAACAAATTTGAAAGAATTAAAATTATACAAGGGATGTTCTCTAAACTTAATGAAATTAAGCTAGAACTCAGTAAGAGAAAGAGGAAAATCTCCAGATACTTGGAAATTAACACACATCTAGATCTCTGATAAGTCTAAGTGCAAGTCCCAAGGGAAATTACAATTGAAACTAGAACACAGTAAAATTTGGGAGATGCACCTAAAGCAGTGATTAGAAGGAAACTTACAGCATTTAATGTTTATGTTAGAAAAGAGAAAAAGGTCTCAAATCGTAGTCTAAGAAAGAAGAGCAATGAAACTGATAAATCTCTAGAAAGACTGGCAAGAGACAAGTCCCAAATCACCAACATCAAGACTGAAAAGAGGAGATGTGATGACAGATTTCGCAGATGCTAAAAAAGCAATAAGGAAATACTATGAACGATTCTGTGAACATAAACTGGAAGAGAGTAGGAGGAAGGGGAATGAGTAAACTTTGAGGATGGTGGATATATTTATTTCCATGATTATGTTGACAGTTTTATAGATATATACATATATCAAAACTTACCAGGCTACAGATTTTAAATATGTAGCTTATTATATGTAAAGCATACTTCAATAAAACTATTCTTTTAAGGGACACCCGGGTGGCTCAGCCAGCTAAGCATCCAACTGCAGATTTTAGCTCAGGTCATGATCTCATGGTCCTGGGATTGAGCCCTGGGCCAGGCTCTGCCCTCAGTGGGGAATCTGCTTGAGGGTATCTCTTCCTCTTCCTCTGCCCCTCCTCCTGCTTGCACTTGTGTGAGTGTGCACACACACACTCTCTCAAATAAATAAATAAATCTAAAAAAAGAAAGAAAGAAAGAAAGAACTATTTTTTTTAAAAAGCCTTTATGGAAAAAAACATGTTTCCTTGGAGATGGTTAGAGCCTTCATTGCATCCATTACCTGCTGTCTCTGCTGTCCCCGCCCTGCACATTGTTCCTCCACCACTGATTTTCTCAAGTCACAATAAGGGTCCCTAACACTTGTAGCAAATGCAATACAATATTACATTTTCTATCCACTTCTATCTCACCCTCTATGTGCTGAATTACAAAACTGAAAGATGTTAGTTAGGGTCTACTACAGCTTGATCCACTTAAGTATCAAGTATGAGTTTTATCATAAAAACTCAAGTATGAGTTTTTATCCTCTAGTATCATCAATTATAAGAGACTAGAATTATTCAGAAGGATGTTCACCAGCAGAATTCCTAGAAATACATGGATCCAACGCCAGCTTGGTCTTTGGGGAGAATCCACTGCCTCCATTAAGACTGCAGACTACAGAACTTGACTTAAATTCTCCCAGTGGCACAGTGAAACCCAGGAGAAGTTCACTCAGGTGTACAGCACATCTTGACACTCCAAGAACTACAACCTTGGAACACATGACAGCATGTAACTACAAGCTAGACTCTCTTGGACATACTGTGCTTGGGCACCATAACATTTATCTTTTTGCTTTCTTTTTTTTTTTAAGATTTTATTAATTTATTTGACAGAGAGAGATACAGAAAGAGAGGGAACACAAGCAGGGGGAGTGGGAGAGGAGGAAGCAGTCTTCCCACTGAGCAGGGAGCCCGATGTGGGGCTCGATCCCAGGACCTTGGGATCATGACCTGAGCCGAAGGCAGCCCCTTAACAACTGAGCCACCCAGGCGCCCCTCCTTCATTTTTTGTTAAGCAGCAGTATACAATTTACTGATGCTAACGGCGTGGTGATTCTCTTCATTGAGTGTCCACAACATACACAGACACACACAACCTCATCCCTATTTTCATTGTGCAGCAAACACTTGATGTCAGGAGGCTAAATGATAGAAAATGTGCACAGAGTGAGCCTCCTCTTTGGTGGGAGCTTTAATTTACACATTTCTGCGTTGTAACAGCCTACTCTGGAGCTTCCTCCTCCCATCCTTCCTCTCCTACCTTCCCCTCTCCTGCCTTATCCTGTCATGGAGTAGTTTACAGCATGCTTTCCCATATCGTCGTTGTTCCTTTAAAAATAGAGATTAAATACCTCCCTTGCAAGACTAACATACAGATTTAACACACACACACACACACACACACACACACACACACACACACACACGGCAATCACTAGCACAGTGCCCTGGAAGATAACAGGTGCTCAAAAAAAAAAAAAAAAGTGAAATCACTTGACTTTCACCCTCATTTCTGTACTGTTAAAGTAGCAGCAGCCAGAGTGAAGAGGAAAATGTGCAGGACCAAGAATGGCAAAATGGAGAGAAGTCCTGGCAAAGCCTATTTTCTCTTCTCAGAACATGATTTTGCTCGAAATGATTGTTCTCGAGCATACCCATCTGTTTTATAACCATTCAGTTGGCTCAAGTAGGAGGCCTACTCAGGTGGTCTGGCTCCTAACACACATCTATGCTCCTTCTCCTCTTTGCTTCAAACCACTCAGTAATTAGTGATTTACTTGGAATATCCTAGATATTTAGTTTACCCCTTTCCTGCTACTACCTATCTTTATTTAAACAAACCAAGGCTCTACTTTTAAAAAAACAAAAAACAAAGAACCATTCCTATCTCTAGTCTTCTTCCCCCTCCACCTCCAAATGCCATGTTTCTTGCCTCTTCTTCACAGCCAAACTCTATAAAATGTTTTTCCACTTCTCACCTCATATTTATTCACTCTTTGACTTACCACAACCTGGCTTCTACCCAAATCATCTAATCATTTAATTCTACAACTATTTGAAGGACCTCTGCTCTCTGATAGACATTTCTAAGTGTAGGGAGGCCAGTATGATTGGATGGAAAGTAGTACGAGATAAGGTAGGAGGGCTAGTCAGAAGCCAGATCCTGGAGCACCTCGCGAGCCATAATAAGAATTTGGATTCTTCTTTGGGTGAGATGAGAAGCCAATGGGAGACTTTGAAAAGAAAGATATGACAGGGTGTATTTTTAAAGGATCACTGTGGTTGCTGTAAGAATAGACAGATGCAAGCGGGGGGAGGAGAAATGGTCAAAAAAGAGACCACTGAAGTGATTATTGAAATAATCCAGATGAGAGATGACGGTGTTTTGGACCAGATGAGTCGTGTTGGAACTAGTAAGAATGAGTCTGATTCTCATTATACATTTTTTCTTTTTTTAAAATTAACATATAATGTATTATTTGTTTCTGATTCTCATGTTTCTGAAGATGAGGTTGATAGAATTGTTAGAAGGGGATGTGAGAGCCAAAGGAAAGTCAAGAATGGCTCAAAGTCAAATGAAGTTACCATTTACAAAAGGAAGCTGCAGGGAGGATCTGATTTGGGCAAGGGATGGAAGTACAAAATCAAACCTAGTACATAGCTCATTAGAGATGCCAAGGAAGTGGTTAATTATGTGAGTCTGTAATTCAAAGGAGAGGTCTGGGCTGGAAATATACATGGAGGAGCTATTAGCATATAAATATTTAAAACCATATGCCCCAGAAACAGAACCATAAATATAGAGAACAAATTGATGGTTGCCAGAGGGGAAGAGGGTGGAGGGATGGGCAAAGTGGGTGAAGAGCAGTGGAAGATACAGGCTTCCAGTTATGGAATGAATAAGTCACAAGGATAAAAGGTACAGCACAGGGACTTTAGTCAATGGTGTTGTAATAGCCTTGCATGATGACAAATTGTAGCTATGCTGTAGAGCAAAATGTATGCAGTTGTTAAATCACTATCTGCACACCTGAAACTGATGTCAAAACATGTCTGGGACACCTGGGTGGCTCAGTCGTTAAGCATCTGCCTTTGGCACAGGTCATGATCCCAGGGTCCTGGGACCGAGCCCCGAATTGGGCTCCCTGGTCAGCGGAGAGCCTGCTTCTCCTTCTCCCGCTCCCCCTGCTTGTGTTACCTCTCTTGCTGCCTCTCTTGCTGTCAAATAAAGACATAAAATCTTTAAAAAAATAAAAAGTTAAAATAAAAAAAAGCATGTCTAGATGAAATATTGTAGACAACAGGTAGCAAGAAAATAAAGTCTGAGCTCTGGGGCATTCCTTTATTTAAAGGGTAACATGAGGAAGATCCATTGAAAGAGAAGGAGCAATGAAGTTAAGAGTAGTGATGTCCCTGAAGCCAAGCAAAGATAGTATTTACACTGCCTCACTAGTGAGGAAGAACTCTGAATTGCTGTTGAGAGGTCCAGTAAGATGAGAACAGAAAATTATCCATTAAATTTAGAAACATTCACGACTATTTTATTGTAACAGTTTTATTGAGCTATAACTCAGATACAAGTCGCCCCTTTACAGTGTAGAATTTGATGGGTTTTAGTATATTCAAAGAGTATTGCCACCATCACCACAATAAATTTTAGGACATTTTCATCACCTTGCCCATGCTCATCCACAGTTGTAAAATATATCAGTACTTCATTCCTTTTTATGACTAAATAACACTCCATTATGTGGATATACCAAATTTTATTTTTCCATTCATCGGTGGATGGACATTTGGGTTGATTTCACCATTTGGATACTATGAGTAATAATATGCTCCCTTTTTTCAAGATTTTATTAATTTATTTGAGAGAGAGACAGAAATAACAACAGAGACTATGAGTGGGGAGGAGGAAAAGCAGGCTCCCTGCTGAGCAGAGAGCCCAATTTGGGACTCGATCCCAGGACCCTGAGATCATGACCTGAGCTGAAGGCAGATGCTAACCGACTGAGCCACCCAGGTGCCCCAATAATGCTCCAATTAATATTTGTGTACAGTTTTTTTTTTATGTAAACATGTTTCCATGTCTCTTGGCTACATATTTCTGGGTCAAAGTTTAACTTCTTGAGGAACTACCTAATTGTTTCCACAGCAGCCATACATTCCCACCAGAAGTCTGTGATGAGTTCCAATTTCTCCATATCCTCACTAACACTTCTTATCTGATGTTTTTAATATAGCCATCTTAGCAGGTATAAAGTGGCATTTCATTGTGGTTTTGATTTGCATTTCTCTAATGACTAATGATGTTCAGCATCTTTCTTGTGCTTGTTGGCCACTTGTATACTGTCTTTGAAGAAGTATCTATTCAAATCCTTGCCCATTTTTAAATTGGGTTATCTTCTATAAGTTCTATCAGTTGTAAGGTAATTTATATATTCCAGATACAAGTTCCTTATCAGATATGATTTGCAGACATGTTCTCTTCTTCTTCTCTGGGTTGTCCTTTCACTTTCTCATAGTGTTCTTTGAAGCCCCAAAGATTTTAATTTTGTTGATGTCCAATTTTTCCACTGGTTGTTTGTGCTTTTGGTGTTATGTCTAAGGATCCAATACAGAGACATGATTTCTATGTTTCTTCTAAGATTTGTTTTATAGTTTTGACTCTTACATTTACTTATTCACTCCATTTTGAGTTAATTTTTATAAATGATGTAAGATAAGGGTCCAAGTTCATTATTTTGCATGTGGCTTTCCAGTTGTCCCAGCACCATTTGTTGAAAAGACTATTCTTTCCACACTGAATGGTCTTGGTTGGTACACCTGTCAAAAATCAATTGACTATAGAAACATGAATGAATCATGGAAATTTTGGTACTTGAAAAAAGCAGTTTTAATAAAATAATGGAGACACAGTCTAATAGGAAGGAGGTCATGACACCATGAAGGGAGAGAAACTGGAAAGAACGAATAGAAGTAAGTTTTTTGCTAGTGGGAGGAGCAAAAAAATGGAGCCATAAATGAAGGGTGAGGAGTTTAGCCCCTGGCTGAAAACCCATGTATTGTTAAAAAGGAAACCACAGGATTCCAAGTGGAATCACTTATGTTAAGGGCCCCAAGTCAGCAAATCAAGATTTTTGGAACTACCTAACCTAACTGCACTTCCAACTCCTTCCTCCAGGAATGGAACCTTTAAACAGTCAACCTGGAATTTCCTGGTCAACACTAGGAAATTTACTGATAGACTCCTGTTCCCCTTAGGAGGGTGACCTTGCCTAAAACAATGTGTTCTTTGCTAATAATTTCCTTTTTTCCATTCCCTCTCTGCCTTAAAAACCTCGTCTTTCCTGCAGCTCAACAGAACTACCCTCTCTCTACTTGCCAGAATCAATTAATAAAACCAATTAGATCTTTAAGTTTTACATGGCTGCATTTTTTTTCTTTAATAGTGTGATCTTTCAAACTTGACCATAGACAATCAAAGGGCCTCCTGGGCAGGCCTTACAGGGGAAAGTGCCCTCCTAACTAGACTTGGTGCACAGCTAGTGGACTGCAGTCTCTGAAGGGAGTTGGGAACTCAGACTCCTCTGGCCAGCTTTGCTTTTATGTGCATTTGCAGTTGGATCCAGGCATCTCCAACAGAAGCCTCTTTCTCTGGGGTCTTTGGAAGCTTTGCTCAGGTGTCTCTTCTTATGGAGAAACGAGTGGAAACCACGAAGACACCCTCTCTGCTCTCAGTACTCAGTTCTTTTGCACTCCCAGCCCTTATCCCTTTCAGTCTCCCTAGACCCAGGTCCAGAAAATTCCTAGAGCCTTTTGGTTTGGGCTCTTTCAGCAATGAGACAGTGAGAGGGACTAGCCACTCCTACTCAATGGACCCTTGACTGATGTGAAGTTCATGAAGGAAACTAGACCAGGGTGGAGAATGACGGTGTTTCCCTCTAGCTTTGCCTCTTGCTTACACCATTGCTTTCAGTGAGTAAAGTCTTGACTCTCACTTTCATCTTGGCTTGTTTTAATCACTACTCCAATACCTGGAGGCTCAGCTCCCTTGAGCTCCTCTGAGCCCAGCCGATGACAGAGGGTTACTTCTTTAATGGAAGGCATTAGCAGCATACCTGTATGCTGATGAGGAGGCGATGAAACGAGAGAGAGAGGTAGGATTGCTGGGGTGATAAATCATGGTAGGTCTGCCTAGATCCTCTTACGGTAGGGCTGACACACTCACCCACAACTGCTGGTGATATAGGCTGAAAGCCATGTCACTCACTGGAAAATTACCTCAGCCACAGAGCACTAACTTGCCCAAAGCTACTCCCCTTCCCAAGACTAGCTTATGCAGGGACACAGGGTATATTCTTCATCCCAGAGCACCCTGTAGGGTTGGCTAGGTTGCAACTGGATTATAGAGCAGCTTCTCTCTCTGCTCTACTATGTCTACCTCACTTTCCTGCACATGTCTCCCAAGAGCATTTCCCCAACAAACCTCTAGCACACAATGTTCCTTCTTTATTTCCAGGGAATAATCTAAAGATTGGCGTGCTCCTAGGAAGCAGACTCTAAAATGGGATCCCTTGCTATTGGGCTAGCAATGAGGACCCCATCACTAGTGGCGGTGGAGTGTGGACAGGTCTTGGGATGCTGTAGCAGTTCAATTGCCAAAACTTTCACCACCAGCGAAGCAGTTAGGATACGACTAGAACAGGATGCACTGGAGAGATAAGAGGGGAACGATGACTATGAAGACTACGGAACTGGGTAGCTGTTGCTAAGCACATAGGTTCATTGAAAAGAAATAACGGCAGGTGTTCAGGACAACTGATTCATCACCAATTCAGGACAAAATATAAGAGCCAGAGGGTCTCTTAGCAATGTTTCAGGAAATCCTAGTCTCCTGGACCTGGAGAGCTAACAAAGAGGAGGATGAGACTCAGAGCTTAATCTTAACAGTAGCAGAGCTCCTCTCCAATGGGTCTCTGTACAGGGTCGGGGTCTAGTAGAAAAGGAGTAGAACCCTAAAGACTTGGGTTGGGAATATCTAGGTGGGTGTCATTAAGAACCCACGGGGCCTGCAGAAGTGATCCATTTCCTCTTGTTAAAATACAGTACACTTCTTTTGCTTCAAGATCTTGCAGAGGTCTCAAACAAGGCAAGTGCTTTGCAAGACCTTGCTGTCAATGTTCAGGATCAAGCATAGCCCTCTGAGGATGTCCTGGGCCTGCTGAGGGAGGAAAGGGACTATACACCGAAGGAGCTACAGAATCCACGCCCGCAGGAGCTAAGAGGATATACATCAATGAGGTCCCCAGGGGGCTGGATCAAGAGCAGCTGAACATCAGATTAGGTAAGTAAGAGTTATCCACTCTCGTGATGCAGGATTTAACACACTGGCAGGCGTGTTAACACACTGTGAGGCCCTTGAAACTTGAAAAAAGTGCTGGGCCAAAGGCATGTTGCACAAAGACAGAACACCCACAAGCTATGTTCTTCACGAGGGCCTGGAACACACTCTATTTAGCAAACCAATGAGGAAAGGACTGGTGGTAGGGAGCCAAGAATTGTGGAGAGCTCAGTGGTGACTGTCTTCTGGAAGCCAGTGCTGATGAAAGGAGATCCCTTTCACAACTGGGCTCCTTGACATAGCAATGAGGATTGCAACTGTCCAAAAGGATAGAGACAGATGGCAGCACTTGACCATTAAAAATCAAGGTGAGTGAAGATAGGCTGGAGTGGCAGTTGGGGGAGTCCCTGGACAGAGAACCAGGAAGAGGACTAACAGAACATGATGTTCTACTTAAATTTTTAAAAGCAAAGATTATCAAGAAGCTAAAAGTTGTCACCCAATAAAAGTCATGATCCCTTGCGCAGTATTCTTAGATCCATAACTAAATGACCAAAGGAGAAGCCAGTGTCTGCAAAAGCATGGCAGGTGTATTCAATAATGATACCCCAGAACTTCCACAAAGAACTATGGCTGCTTACACCATGCGTTGGTGAAAGGGGAATACTTAGACTTTTTGAGGATTATCGGACAGTCTAAATTGGTATTGATATCCGGGGATACAAAACTCCACCATACCTTCTCTCCTAAACTTGGAGTGGATGAGATCACAGAGTGAGTGGGTCCAGGTCGAGCTCACATTGATTTGACCTACCCATTGGTTATTTCTGCAATCCCAAATTAACAATAAAACTGAACTGACTTTTTAGTTGTCAGAACTCTCAACAGTAAGATAAGAGTTATTGTGGTGGGAATGCCAAGTGTAAAAAACAAAACAATACATTTTAATCAATGCCTCCTTCAAAGCCTTAAAGAATGAGTTGCTGTAGTCTCTCTCATATCTCCACTTAATTCACCAATCTGGCCCATATGAAAGCCAGATGAATCATGGCAGATGACAAGGGACTGTGGCAACCTTAACCAAGTAGTAGCCCCAATGGCAGCTGTTGTGCTGGATGGGGCATCTTTGGCCTTTAACCCAACCTCAGACACAGACATATATGAGACCATCTGTCTGGAAAATGTGCTCTTTTCCATCTCTATCAGAAAGAAGGATTATAAGCAGTGAATATTCACATGGACAGGAAACAATATCCATTTCCCTCTTTCCCCAGTACTGTGTTAGCTTCCCTGGTTCCCATCCCATTATACCTGAAAGGGACTTGGACATTCTACAGAGTAAGACGTTGCACCACTATATTGATGACATGGTGCTAATCAGATCAGAGGCAGAAGGACGGCAAGTACCTTGGAGGCCTTGCTAAGACTAGAAGGGGGAGGTAAGCCCGTGGAGGTTTAGGAAACCGCTACATCAGTGAGGTGTCCAGGGGTCCAGAGGGCTGGGGCACACTGAGATATCCCATCACTAAGGGAAAACACAGTGCTTGGTGAGCCCCTCGAGGGTTTGGAGGTAACATATTCCACACTTGGGAATAGGGCTCTGCCCCATTCAGCAGATGTCAAGGAAGGCTGCCAGATGGGGCCCTGTAGCAAAAGCCGACTACGGTGGGAGCAGTCATGCTGCTGGGCCCTCTGACCCAGCAGACCAGAGCGACTAGAGGTGTCTCTGCTGGGAGAAGATGCTGTGGGAGTTGATGACAAGCCAGGTGTGAGAATCACAAGGTGAACAACAAGACTGTTTACCTCTTCAAAAAATGAAGCTCCTGTCCGGCAGTTGGTCCTGCGAGTGATGATCTCTCTAACCACAGGACATCAGGTAACCCTGAGCCAGAGCTGCTCACTGTGACTGGTGTCTGTCAAACGTACTGGGACATGCGGTTGGGGCGAGGGGACCAAGTGGTCAACAGCAAGCCTTCTTAAGAGGACACAGGCATGGGGCACCTGGGTGGCTCAGTGGGTTAAAGCCTCTGCCTTCGGCTCAGGTCATGATCCCAGGGTCCTGGGATTGAGCCCCACATCGGGCTCTCTGCTCAGCAGGGAGCCTGCTTTCTCCTCTCTCTCTCTGCCTGCCTCTCTGCCTACTTGTGATCTCTGTCAAATAAACAAATAAAATCTTAAAAAAAAAAAAAAAAAGACACAGGCACACTCATGCAGGATTGGACCCAGGCCCAGCCAGAGAGTGCCAGCAAGCGGCCTGGGCTGCTGAGAATAAGGAGAGGCAGCTTTGGAGACTGGAGGAGAGAGGAGGAAGGAGAAATGCACATTTAGGGGAGTGCTGGGCAGCATGGGCTAGGGAAACAGCAGGCTTTCAGGCAGCACTCAGAGCCTGCTTGAAATGAATGCTGATTTGTGACAATCACAATTTAAGGTCACCATGGGTTTGCATTTTTCTCCATCCACCTTCAGTTGCCTGGATGCGGGTGGAGTATGTTTTTTCAACCAGGGCTGGGACTGTGCCTCTTTGTGCAACAGAAGGAGAAAGGGGCGTGTGAAGTGAGGGTGTAAGCCAGGGAGGGATTCTAAGGAGGGACCGCGGAACCCAGCAGGTACAGAGGGAAACAGCGTGAGGTGGGGAAGTCCTCTTGGGGTTGAAGGGCTACTGGCATGAGGCTAAAGAGAGTGAGCTGGAAAGATAGGTAGAGGAGGCTGAGTGGGAAGCTCCAACTCCTGAGCCTGTCAGAGGACAGGGGTCTGGCCAGAAGAGGCAGAAGCTCCAGAAATACAGACAGGTCCATGGACAGAAGAGCACTCAGCCGGTCAACTGACAGGAATCTCACTATTTCAAGGCACGCAGAAATTCTGACCCTAATCTGCAGTTACCACAGGGTGTAAGAAGCCTTGTGGCATTAAACTTTAACCCAGCCCTGGAACACTGCCTGTGGATTTGCTCAACACGGACTCGGGGACTTGAGGTATACACCATTTGTCTTCACCTTTCTATTGCCTGACAGACGCACCATTGCTAGACCGTGCACCTACCGCATAGGATTTGTGTGCAAATTAAATCAGCTAATATGTATTAAGTGCTCAAAATAATGACTGACATATAACTCTCAGTAGGCATTAATCATCATTAATTAGAGAACAAATTAAAAAGCAACTGTATACACACTCACACAGAATAGACAGATCTATAGAGATAGAAAGTAAATTAGTAGTTGCCAAGGGTTGGGGGTTAGAGAGAGCAATGGAGAATGAATGCTAACTGGTATAACATTTTTGTATGTTTTGGGGGATGGAGTAGGAAAATTAATGTAAAATTAGATTGTGGTGGTGGTTGCATGAATTAGTAAATATACTTTTAAAAAAACCCTTTGAGGGGGCACCTGGGTGGCTCAGTGAGTTAAAGGCTCTGCCTTTGGCTCAGGTCATGATCCCAGGGTCCTGGGATTGAACCCTGTATCAGGTTCTCAACTCCTCAGGAAGCCTGCTTCCTCCTTTCTCTCTGTCTGCCTCTCTGCCTACTTGTGATCTCTGTCTGTCAAATAAATAAATAAAATCTGCCTGAATTTTATACTTTAAGAGAGTGAATTTTATGATCTGTGAATTATATCTCAGAAAGCTTTTTCTTTAAAGAAGCAGTAATGAAAGTTATCCCAAACTAAGCTCCACTGAGAGTACTGATATTGAGAACCATGCTTATCTTCATTACTCTTCTAGGGAATTATCCTTTATTAGCTTTGTTATAGCCTGTAGGTCATCTTCACTATGCCAGTAACAGTACCACATGTGAGAATCCTGAGAAATAAAAAGCCACAGTAGAAATGACTGCACTTGCCAGGTGGTTAGGACGTGTTTATTTGAATGCATTTTAATTGGTGTAATTGCATTTCTGGGAGGGAGCATTTTCTTCAGTGTCTCATTCTGTGTTGGCATTATTAATAGCCTGTTATCTACTTACACAGAGCAAGAAAAGCATGCACTTCCAGGGGGATAGGAATAATGTTAATTTTATTCATTTGGCAATACCGGGGGAAAAGATAAACTGATACAGAGAAAAAAATAAGAACTAATACTTTTCTTAGAAGTATCTGCTTATTTTATGCCTTTGGCTTGGTTCAATATGCTTGACCGAAGATACCCCAAGACACTCATCATTCATTCATTAAACAACTATTTATTGTACTCCTTCTATAATGAGAAACAGAATATTGCTCAAATATGAGTGGAGAATAATCTTAGGAAAAAATAAATTTAACTTTTTATAGTTTTCGGACTATAATACTGACTCATGTATAGATATGCAAAGGAGGAGGCCAGGTCTCCATGTAATTACCGAAGAAGCATAAGGAAATTGTATATGTGTTTGGTGGCAGCTGTGGCATAAGTCGCCCATGCAATGACCTCTCAGCATATCAGACGGGACTGGCCTTCTCCCTGTGGTTCTCAAACTTCAGTGCGCATCATGATCACCTGTAGGGCTTGGTGAAACTGGAGATTGCTGTCTTTGCCTAGAAATTGATTCAAGAAATCTGATGTGGTGCCTAAAAACATTAATTTCTACAAAGTTCCCAAGAGATATTGGTATTGATGATATTGATGATTGATATTGATGAGATGAGATATTAATGCTGCTCTTAGAAAACCTACCCTAGTAAGAATCATGAGAGAGGAAACATGTTTAGTATCACCTTATCTTCTTTAAGCTTCCTTCTCACTTTTGGGTTTGTATGAGACCTTATTACAAAGAAGAGTCCCCTACCTTGGACCAAAGCCGGCAAACTTCCCTTTTTCCCTCCTTCCCTTAAACCCAGCTTCTGGGGACCCTCTTGTTTAAGGTTCTGTTTTTGGTAGGAAACACCAGCCAATCTAATAAGCGAATCAAAGGAATGCTTAGTTGTTGCCAAGGCATTCATGTGTGACCCTATGCTATAATACTCTTTCCTCTTGATATTCAGCTTGAATTTTCTCAGCCTTCCTTCAGGCCAGATCTGTTGTTCTATGCATGACAGCTTCAGCAGTAATGTCTATACTGATACTCCATTTTAATAGTTTGTTTTTACAGAAGGCATAGCTTCATTAATAATTCATTAAATTATTAAAGCAAGAGAAATCTATCAGTCTCATATTCTCAGCATGGAAATCATACAGTATCTTTTAAATGCATGGCACATAAATTCTCCAAAGGTGCCTTAGGAATGGGCTCATAGGTAGGCCTATAGCAGAACTCTGAGGATTTGGGCCAATGCTTGAGGGACACCTGGGCTGCTGGTTGGTTAAGCATCTGCCTTCAGCTCAGGTCATGATCTCAGGGTCCTGGGATTGAGGCCTGCATCAGGCGCTCTAGTTAGCAGGGAGTCTGCTTCTCTCTCTCACTCTCCCTCTGTGTTCACTCTCTCAGATAAATAAATAAAATCTTAAAAAAATCTTTGCGGAGTGGGAAGCTATGGATGCTATATGTGTATGTGACTATAAATTAATAAGTCATTGCCTACAGACCTAAAATTAGACTTTTTAAAAGGATTTTTTAAATGTTTAAATTAAAAAAAATTTTAAATTAGACTTTTAAAAGGATTTGAAAGGACTCTTTAAAATTAATGTGGAAGAAAGAATATTTGAACAAACTATCAACTACTTTGACCAAACAGACGTATGAAACAGTACACCCAACAACTACAAGGATATATATACAATGGAGCATTAACAAAAGTAGACACATAATGAGCCATAGTTTCAAAAGAGTGAAATATTACAGCATCTATTCTGTAACAACAAAATCAAATTGGAATTCATTAAAATTAAGATATAAAGAAAAGCCCTAAATATTTGAGAAGGAAACAACGTACATTTAAATAACTCACAGTAAAGGAATAAATCACAAGGAAGTTAGAAAAATATTTCTAATTGAATGCTAATAAAAATACAACATATTAGATTTTATGGGATGCAGTCAAAATAGTACTTCCCTAGAAGGAAACCAATACTTAAAAATACTGAAATACAGGGCAAAAAGAAAATTTTTAAAATGTTTAAAAATCAGTGATCTAAGGTTGCAACATAAGAGGCTTCTTAGGAAAAGAGGAGCAAATTAGGGGCGCCTGAGTGGCTCAGTCAGTTAAGCAACTGCCTTTGGCTCAGGTCATGATCCCAGGGTCCTGGGATCAAGCCTCACTTCAGGGTCCCTGCTGAGCAGGGGAGTCTGCTTCTGCCCTTCCCCTCTCCTTGCTCATGCTTTTTCACTCACTCTTTCTCTTTCAAATAAATAAATAAAATCTTAAAAAAAAAAAAAAAGAAAAAGAAAGGAAGAGCAAATCAAACCCAAGGTAAAGAAAGAAGGAAATAAAAATCAGGAATCAATGAAATGGAAAGCAACCAAATATGGAAAATTAACAAGGCTAAAAGTTAATTCCTTGACAAGTTTAAATGAGTTGATAAACCCCTAGTAAGACTAATCATGAAAAATAGGGAAAAATATAAATTCAATAATTTAGATGAAACAGGAACACAATTTACCAAAAAGAAGATAACCTGAACATTTGTAGATCTACTATGTAAATGGAATTTGGTAATCAATAATTTTCCCATAAAGAAAACTCTAGGCCAACAGTCTTGGTGAATTCTATTAAATAATTAAGGAAAAAATAATGACAATTATACACAAATTCTGTTAAAATAAGGATAAGTCCACATAAACTTGTGAGATATGACAAGAAAAGAAACTTATAGACCATACTTGGGGCACCTGGGTGGCTCAGTGGGTTAAAGCCTCTGTCTTCAGCTCAGGTCATGATCCCAAGGTCCTGGGATTGAGTCCCACATCCGGCTCTCTGCTCCACAGGGAGCCTGCTTCCTCCACTTTATCTCTCTGTCTGCCTCTCTGCCTACTTATGATCTCTGTCTGTCAAATAAGTAAAGTCTTAAGAAAATTATAGACTATACAGAGATAGAGGTAATAATCCTTACAAATAATTATTGAGGTGAAAATGAATAAGATATCATGAGTAAGTAGGGTTTATCACAAGAATACACGATTGGGGGGCGCCTGGGTAGCTCAGTGGGTTGAGCCGCTGCCTTCGGCTCGGGTCATGATCTCAGGGTCCTGGGATCGAGTCCCGAATCGGGCTCTCTGATCAGGGGGGAGACTGCGTCCCTCTCTCCCTCTCTCTCTCTGCCTGCCTCTCTGTCTACTTGTGATCTCTCTCAAATAATAAATAAATCAAAAAAAATCTTTAAAATAAAAAAGAATACACGATTGGCTTAACATTTGAAAAATCAATGTAATTCTCCATATTAACAGAATAAAGGAGAAAGACGATGATTGTCTTAATAGACTCAACCTAATGCAAACCAAAATCCCTGTAGGCTTTTGTAATTAAAATTAAATTCTAAAATTTCTGTGAAAAAGCAAAGCTCTAAAATAGCCAAAAATCTTGAGAAAAGAACAAAAAAGATTATGAAGGATTATGCTATCTTGTTGCAAGATTTACTATGAAGCTACAATAATCAAGATAGTGTGGTTAAGCAAAATAACAGAAAAATAAATCAATGAAACAGAAGAGAGTCCTGAAATAGATCCACACGTATATATATGGTCAATTGACTTGACAAAGACAATGTGATGTTTATATGCCAGCTTGAGTAGGTTATGGTACCCAGTTTTTTTGTCAAACATTAGTCTAGGGGCGCCTGGGTGGCTCAGTGGGTTAAGGCCTCTTCCTTCAGCTCAGGTCACGATCCCAGGGTCCTGGGATCGAGCCCTGCATCGGGCTCTCTGCTTAGGAGGAAGCCTGCTTCCTCCTCCCTCTCTGCCTGCTTGTGATCTCTGTCTTTCAAATAAATAAATAAAATTAAAAAAAAAAACATTAGTCTACATGCTGCTGTGAAGTTATTTTGTAGATATGATTAATGTTTACAAATCAGTTGACTTTAAGTAAAGCAGATGTCTCTTAAGGGTGTTTGGTGAGCCTTGTCTAATCAGGTGAAGACTTTAAGAGCAAAAATTGAGGATTGTGGAAAAAGAACCAACTCTGCTTCAAGATTGGAACATAGAAATCCTGCTTGAGGGGACCTGGGTGCTCAGGCAGTTAAGCATCTGTCTTTGGCTCAGGTCATGATCCCAGGGTCCTGGGATTGAGTCCCTTGTCTGACTCCCTGCTCAGCAGGGAGTCTGATTCTCTCTCTGCTTCTACGCCTCACCCCTGCTTGTGTGGGCATGCTCTCTCTCTCTCTCTCTCTCTCAAGTAACTAAAAATCTTTAAAAAAAAAAAAAATTCTGTTTGAGTTTACAGCTTGCTAACCTGCCCCACAAGTTTTGGACTTGCCAATCCTCACAATTATTTTTTTTTTTAAGATTTTATTTATTTGACAGAAAGAGATCACAAGTAGGCAGAGATGCAGAAAGCCCAATGTGGGACTTGATCCCAGGACCCTGAGCTCACAACCCGAGCCACTGAGCCACCCAGGTGCCCGGATTCTCACAATTATATTAAAATTTCACTCTGAGAGAGATAGTGAGAGAAAGAGAGAGAGGAAAAGTAAATATAAACAACTTCTACAAATCAATAACAAAAGAGCAAACCACCAAAAATTTTTTTTAATGGTCAGAAAAAGTATAGCTATTTCACAAAGGGAGATATATGATTGAGCAAAAGCAAGTCATCAGGGAAATGCAAAGTAAAACCACAATGAGATACAACTTTATACCCGCTTCAATTGCTAAAACTAAAAACACTGACAGCACCAATGTCAGTGAGAATATGGAGCAACTGGAAATCTACATTTCTGGTTGAAGTGTAAGATGGAAACCACTTTGGAAAACAGTTTAGCAGTTTTCATGACACAATGGAAATGAAATTATGTGTCTACACAAAGTCTTACACAAGAATGTCATAATTGGGGGCACCTGGGTGGCTCAGTGGGTTAAGCCTCTGCCTTCGGCTCAGGTCATGATCTCAGGGTCCTGGGATCGAGCCCCGCATCGGGCTCTCTGCTCAGCAGGGGGCCTGCTTCCTCCTCTCTCTCTCTCTGCCTACTTGTGATCTCTCTCTGTCAAATAAATAAATAAAATCTTTAAAAAAAAAGAATGTCATAATTGCATCCTATATAAAGCAGAAACTTGACACAACCCAAATTTCCATCAAAAGAGGTACCTGGGTAGCTCAGTCAGTTAAGCGTCTGCCTTCAGCTCAGGTCAGGATCTCCGGGTCCTGGGATCGAGCCCCATATCAGGCTCCCTGCTCAGCGGGAAGCCTATTTCTCCCTCTCTCACTTCTCCTGCTTGTGTTCCCTCTCTCTCTATCTCTTTCTGTCAAATAAATAAATGAAATCTTTATTTTTTTAAAAAAGGTATGAACAGACAAGTTATGATATATTCACGTAATGCAATACTATTCAGCAATTAAAAAATGAACTAAAGGTACTTTCAAAACTATGGATGAATCTCAAAAATCTTATGTTAAGTGAAAGAAGGCAGAGAGAAAAGAGTACATACTGTATGATTCCTTTCAAAAGAATTTCAAGACTAAGTTACACCAATATATGGTGATAGAAATCAGAGCAATGATTGCCTAAGGGAATGGGTACAGGAAAACCTTCTGGAATGGTGAAAATGTTCTATGTATTGTGATTTGGCTTAGTGATTACATGGGTATATACATTAATCAAAACAGATTGAATCGTTTAGAATCTGTACATTTAACAGTATATAAACTTTTTTTAAATTAATGAACTTTTTTTTTAGAGCAATCTTTGTTTTGCAACAAAATTGAGCAGCAAGTACACAGCTCCCAGATGTTCTCTAACCCCGTACACACACAACATCCTCTCCATCAACATCCTGCAACGCAGTGGTACATTGTTACAGTCAGTGAACCCACGTTAACGCATCATAACCCCAATCCATTGTATACTAGAGTTCACTCTAGGTGTTCTACACTCTATGGGTTTTAACAAAGATATAATTTCATGAATCCACTATTGTAGTAACATACAGAATGGTTTCACTGCCCTAGAAATCCTCTGTGCTCTCGCTATTCTTCCTCCCCACCCAACCTCTAGCAACTACTGATGTGTTTATTGTCTCCATACTTTTGCCTTTTCCAGAATGTCTTGACCACAGTACCTAGTCTTTTCAAGTTGGATTCTTTCACTTAAGTTTCCTCCACGTCTTTTTATGGTTTGATAGCTCTTTTTTTTTTTTTTTTTTTTTTGCACCAAAAGATACTTCATGGTCTGCATGTACCACAGTATACTTACCAGTTTACCTACTGAAGGACATCTTGGTGGCTTCCGAGTTTTGGCGGTTATAAATAAAGGTGCTATAAATTATCTGCATGCAGGTTTTGTGTGAACAAGTTTTCAGTTCCTTTGAGTAAATACCAAAGGGCATGATTGCTGAGTCATATAGTAAGAGTATGTTTAGTTTTACCAAACTGTCTTCCAAAGTGGCTGCTGCTGTTGTTCCACATCCTCGCCAGTATTTAATGTTGTTAGTCTTTTGGATTTCGGACTTTCTAATAGGAGTGTAGTAATAGCCCATTGTTTCAATTTGCAGTTACCTAACAGGATGTGCTTAGAAATATGTTGTTTAATTGCCAAGTATTTGGGGGATTTTCCAGCTATCTTTCTGTTATGGATTTCTCATTTAATTCCATTGTGGTCTGAGAGCAGACATTGTATGATTTCTATTCTTTTAAACCTGTTGAGGTGTGGTTCATATTCCAGAATGTAGTCTATCTTGATGAATGTTTCATATGAAATTGAGAGGAATGTGCAATCTGCTGTTGTTAAATGAAGGAGTCTATAGATGTCAGTTATAACCAGTAAAGTGATGGTGTTTTGAGTTCAACTATGTCCTTATTGAGTTTCTGCCAGCTGGATCTGTCCACTTCTATTTCTTGCTTTTGATCCATTCTGATAGTCTGTCTCTTAATTGGTCTATTTAAACCATTGATGTTTAAAGTGATTATTGATATAGTTCTACTAATATCTACCATATTTACTACTCTTTTCTGTTTGTTGTTCTTTGCTCATTTCTCTTTCTGACACTTTTTCTGCCTTTTGGTTTTAATTGAGCACTTTATATGATTCCATTTTCTCTTCTTAGCATATCAATTATATTTATAATTGAAGTTTAATCAACAAACAATGGTACATTAGTTTCAGGTGTGAAACATAGTGATTTCACAGCTCTATACCTTATGCTTGCTTACCATCTGTCACCATACAATGCTATTACAATACCATGGACTATATACCCTATGCTGTAACTTTCATCCCCATGATTTCTTTATTCCATAACTGGAAGACTGTAACTCCCACTCCCCTTCACCCATTTTGCTCATCCCCCTACTTGTCTCCCCTCTGACAACCACTAATTTGTTCTTTATATTTATGGGTCTGTTTCTGTTCTGTTTGTTTGCTTTGTTTTTTTTGGATTCACCATAGAAATAAAATTACATGGTATTTATTTTCTTTGTCCAACTTATTTCACTTAGCATAATACCCTTTAGATCTATCCATGATGTAAAAAATGGCAAGATATCATTCTTTTTATGACTGAGTAATATTCCAACACACACACACACACACACACACACACAACACACAACACCCCCCCACGTCTTCTTTATCCATCCATCCATCAATGGACACTTAAGCTTTCCTCCATATTTTGAATATTATAAAGAATGCTGCAATGAACCTAAGGATGCCTATGTCTTTTCAAATTAATGTTTTTATTTTCTTTGGGTAAATACCCAGTAGTGGAATAGCTAGATTGCATGGTATTTCTCCTTTTAATTTTCTTGAGTAACTTCATACTGTTTTCCACAGTGATTGCACCAATTTACATTCCCATGAACACTACAAGCAGGTTCTTTTTACTCCACATCCTAGCCAATACTTGTTATTTCTTGTCTTTTGGATGCTAGCCATTCTGACTACTGTGAGGTGATAGCTCATTGTGGTTTTGATTTGCATTTCCCTGATGATTAGTGATGTATCTGTTGGCTATCTGTATGTCTTCTTTGGGAAAATGTCTATTCGGGTCCTCTGCCCATTTTTAATTGGATGTGTGTGTGTGTGTGTGTGTGTGTGTGTGTGTGTGTGTGTGTTGAGTTGTCTAAGTTCTTTATATATTTTGAATATTAAACCCTTAACAAAATCATCATTTGCAAGTATTATCTCCCATCCAGTAAGAATGTCTTTTCATTTTGTTGATGGTTTCCTTTGCTCTGCAAAAGCTTTTTATTTTGATGTAGTCAATTAGACTTTTTAAACTTTTTAAAGTGATTACTTTGCAATATACATTTATAACTAATCCAAATTTACCTTCAAATAACACTATACCAACTCACAGGTAGACAAATACCAAATAATAACAAAATATCCCTGACTCTCCCCTCTCATTGCTCATGTTACTACTGTCATTCATTTTACTTATACACGAGAATACATAAATACATACATATATATGTATGTACATACATATATATATTTATGTATATACATACATATATTTAATACACTGTTGCTATTATTTTAAATGAACTGTTGGGGCGCCTGGGTGGCTCAGTGGGTTAAAGCCTCTGCCTTCGGCTCAGGTCCTGATCCCAGGGCCCTGGGATCGAGCCCCGTGTCGGGCTTTCTGCTCCGCAGGGAGCCTACTTCCTCCCCTCCCTCTCTCTTCCTGCCTCTCTGCCTACTTGTGATCTCTCTCTCTCTCGGTCAAATAAATAAAATCTTAAAAAAAAATGAACTGTTAACTGTTAGATCAATTAAGAAAAAGAAAAATAAATTTTTTAGGGGCATCTGGCTGGCTCAGTTGAAAGAGCATGGGACTCTTGCTCTTGGGAGTTGTGGATTCAAGCCCCACATTGCATGCAGAGATTACTTAAATAAATAGTTTTTAAAGAAAGGAAGAAAAATAAATTTTTATTTATTTTTTTTTTTTTAAGATTTTTTATTTATTTGGCAGAGAGAAAGATCACAAGTAGGCAGAGAGGCAGCCAGAGAGAGAGGAAGGGAAGCAGGCTCCCTGCCGAGCAGACAGCCCGATGCGGGGCTCGATCCCAGGACTCCAGGACCATGACCCGAGCCGAAGGCAGAGGCTTTAACCACTGAGCCACCCAGGCGCCAATTTTTATTTTTTTAATTTTATTAAATTACTTTTTATTTTTTAAATTTTAATTTTGCCTTCATTTAATCATTCTCCAATGCTCCTTTATGCAGATATAAGAGTCCAACCTATATCATATCCTTTCTCTCTGAAAAACTTCTTTTAACATTTCTAGCAGTTCAGATCTACTGGCAACAAATAAAATTTTTGTTCAGCTGAGAAATCTATTTCTCTTTCACTTTTGAAGGATATTTTCACAGGCTATAGAATTCCTGGTTGGTGATTTTTTCCCCTCTACACTTTAAATATCTCATTCCACTCCTTTCTTGCTTGCATGGTTTTGAAGGAGAGGTCATATAATGCTCATCATCATTTCTTTTTTGGTAGGGTGTATTTTTCTTGTGACTTTTTTCAGGATCTTTTATCTTTGATTTTCTGCACTTTGAGTATGTATTTCAATTACATTTAAAAATTTTTAGAGATCACTTTGCACTGAGATTCAGATACTTTCTTCTGCCTTGGAACTTTGTTGTCCATTTGATCTGGTTTTTAACACTTAGAAGGACAGTACATTTCCAGTTATATGTTAACCTATCACATTCTCAACTTTGTGAGTCAATTACTTTATTTTGTCACCCAGCTATTTATTGTTCAACTCAATCAGGAACTTACAAGGTAGACAAAAGGCCACAATCATGCCTGAACTGGCTTGTTTTCATTAGTTTCTCTTGTCTTATTTCTGGGAATCAATACTTGGTATCTTTTTTCTCTCACAAATGAGAGCAGGAGTCCCATCATCTTCCTTTCATACCTGCATCCTCAAAGGAGCCTCTCCCATGGCTTCCCACTGAACTCAGACCAAATCCATGCCCATCCTCCTCTGCCTGGAGAAACTGGACCTGTTTCTCCCACAGAAATGAGTGCTCTCTGCTATGTGTGTTTATTCCAACAGAATTGCTTATTCCAACAGAAATGAGTGCTCTCTGCTATGCATGAGATGATAGCTGCCTTCCACAATGGGCTGCCTAGTCCATTCCTCACTTGGCAGGTATAGAACTAAGGAAACCAGGAGTCTTTGAATATGTAAGCAGAACCCACACGAGGACTAGCTTTCCAATGGCTGACACAAAAGTCCTAGTGTGAGGCTGGAATGAGCCTCTTCCAGAAAGGGCTGTTTTATATGCTGTTGTTAACAGTAATGTCATCTTTCAAACCAAGCCTTAGAAAGTAGAATAAACTCCATTCAAATCAAATCAACAAATACTTGCCAAGCCACAAGTTGAAAACAAGACTCCCAAATAAGACCTATCCAGCTGCCAGTGATCTCCCACCCACCTCCTGCTGTAGGGAGTATCTCTGTGGCAGAGTATCCTTTAGGGCTCTTGTTCCCTTCTGCTCTATTTGTTCACTGTCACTGAGAAATATTGTTAGTTCTACACAAGAGGATCCTCTCTATACAGGTTACAAATGCAACAAGAAATACGTGCTTGTGTCCATGCATGAGAGTTTTAAATCAACTTAATACATAGAGTCCTTCCTTCCACAGAGTAATCAAGAGAAGCAAGCTCAATATCTCATGTAAGAAGTTGTCTGAAGATAATATAAATCATCTTCTGTCATTTTTTCTTCTTCATACCTACCCAAGGATGGCTTATGTCATTTAGATTAAAAAATAATTACACTTGTAAAATGTGAAGAGTAGGGCTGCTATCAGCAGTGTGGCTCATAGACTTTCCTGCAAATGGCTTGCAGGTATGTCCTTCACAGTGAAGGGAAGAAGTGAGCACATGCCAACAACATGCTACTGAGCTGCATACCCACCTCTACCAAGACTTATTCTGTGCTCTTGATTCTTCTAAGTTCTATGCTTCAGAGTACCGTTCCCTGAAAAGCCCCACTTTCTCCTTAACCACTAAGGAAAATTAGGTAACTTCAGGCAATCCTTGACCCCAGTTTAGTGACAGGATGACTTTGTACAACCTGAAATCCTCATTTAAAGCCAGGTGTGGAAGAAATACCTTGAGTCCTTTGGCATTGTCCTTTTAATGCTCTATTCCATTGGTTCTCAACTCTGGCTGTTATAAGGTGGAGATCCACTACACATGGGAGTCACTACAGGCAAAATGCCTCCAGATAAATAAATAATTTATTTTATCTTTATTTTTCTTAAGAGTTTAATTATTTATTTATTTGACAGAGAAAGAGTGAGAGAGAGAGAGAGAGAGAGCACACAAGCAGGGAGAGCAGCAGGCAGAGGGAGAAGCAGGCTCCTGGCTGAGCACAGAGTCCAACGTGGGACTCCATCCCAGGACCCGGGGATCATGACCTGAGCCAAAGACAGATGCTTGACCAACTGAGCCACTCAGGCACCCAGAAATAAATAATTTAAATACAAAACCTGCAAACCTAAGTTTAATAAGTGACAATAGAAATAACCCAGAGATCTCCAACCAGAAGTATTGTAGTAGAAACCCTAATCTCCAACTTTCTTCTCCATTTACCTAACTTTCCCCCTTTGTCAAGAAAACAAATAAGTTGGTACATAATATGCCCCAGATTATTTCCTCACACTATTATCTTCATTACCACGCATCTCCAGTCTACTAATACTCTCACTACTATATACTTAGTCCTTTGATTGTTAAGATTTTTATTGTGGACATATCCCAGGCATATTATCAGCATTCTTAAAATTAGAGACATAAGTCTTCTCTCAACATCTACTTTAAGAAAACAAAAACGCTGTGATGTATGCTTGGTGTGATGTTCATGCTATCCATTATTTAACACACCAAGCCTTGCGGGAAACCCCCAAATTTTTAAATGTAACTATTAGATTCTAAGGTAATTCAGGGATCCCAAGAGTGATTCCTTTCTGTTAGCCTTAGTCAGGATTTGGGTGTAGTAGAGGGAAATTATGTCTGGTAACCCACCCTCCTTGGAGATGAGAACCAGGCAGTGATTCTAAACCCTGGAAAACTATCTGATCAAGCGCAGGTGGGGCTCAGGCATATTTTTCCAGAGTTTTGTAGGTGGTCCACATCCATAGCTGATGTTTAAAATCTTTATCTTAGGAAAAACTTCTATCTTAGGGCTTGCCAACTAGCTGCTTTCTCAACCTAGTCCCTGATCTGGTCGTAGACTTGACATACTACTACAATTCCAAGGAGGAGGGGCCCATGGAACGATGGGATGGTTTCAGTCCACCCTGGGGTGGGGCTATGGCAGGAGCAGAGTCAGTATTGCAGGAGGTAGACTCTTACATATAAGAGTTTCTCTGTGTTCTGACCCAAAATGAAATCCATGATTCAAGATTCTCTTCCCTCCAAAGTCTTGTCTTAAACAGATTCTGAGAAGAGTTGGCAGGAATTAGTTCATCAGTTGCATTGGTTGTGATAAGAATGACCAGGTAACATGATACTGCTAGAGGGTGAGGAGACTTTGGTGGCAGGAGGCCCCAGAAGAACACAGAAAAAGGCACTGGAAGTGGAAATAGACAAAGGACAAACTGGACCAAATTCTCGTTTCTGACATAGAGGTTGTGCTTTCTCTGAGCTGGATGGCTTTGATTTCTTTCTGAGATATCAGTGGAAGACTGTCCAAGGGGTGAGAGGAGCAAGTGAGTCTCCATAGCCATGTGATATCTCAAGGTCTCCTTTTCAAAAACCATGCTGGATGGTTACGCTTGAAACATTTAGGAGACCACATTTTTTTCCC
The DNA here is from genome assembly GCF_010015895.1 of Lontra canadensis. Taxonomy (NCBI): domain Eukaryota; kingdom Metazoa; phylum Chordata; class Mammalia; order Carnivora; family Mustelidae; genus Lontra; species Lontra canadensis. The sequence goes on along the minus strand of NW_022631094.1, from coordinate 5,855,120 downwards.
TTCTTTGAAGAATTAGGCTGAAAATACAACTCCACCCTGGGAGGGCTAACATAAGTTAAAGTCATAATTTTTAAAAAGGCCTGAGTTTTAAATCTAGGGCAGTGGTGGATAAAACTATAGTCTGTAGGTCAAATCCCACCTGTTGCCGGTTTTTGTGTAAGCCTCAGGCTAAGAGTGGTTTTTAAATTTCTAAATGATCAGAAGAGAAATCAGAAGACTAGTATCTTCTGATGTGAACATTATGAAATTATTTTCAGTGTCCGTAAATAAAGCTTTATTGAAACATGGCCATACCCATGTGTTCACACATTGTGTACTTCAATGACAGCTGAGTAGTTGTCACAAGCTGTATGTAGTACTCTGTTAATTTGCAAACTGCACAGCCCACCTCAAAACACAGTGACGGCTTTAATTCAACAGCATTTTGAGAGCTATGCTTATTGCCATAACATGACATTTTATAATGTGCATAGTGCATGCCCATCATGTCAAGACAAAAAAATGGAGAGAAAAGTAAACTTCAAATAGTACACTTGTAAGACAATGCAGTGTGGATTATTTTGTCATCAAATTGGATGACAAGAACTGTGTCTATTATATAGTGGTGCTATTTAGCTGTGCTAAAAATACAGTCCCTGTTGGCATTACCAGATAGACGAAGCAATCATAACAATTTTCCCAACTCACAGGAAAGCATGTCAGAAAAAGCAGGAAGTAGAAGAAGGAATATTTTATTATAGCAGAATTTTTTTCCACAAATTTTTTGGAAATGAAGCTGCAACCAAAGATTCCAAATAGCTCATTTGTTAGATAAAGCAAGTTATATACCAATGGTCATATTTGATTCCAAGCCAAAGAAATATGTCCAGAGAAAATAAACTGGTTTAAAACTATTAACTTTTGGGCAAAAAGTTACTCAAAGAGTTGAGGACATTGGAAGCAACATCAATAGTCAATTTTAAAAGAAGCCAAATGATTTCAAGTGGTCTTCCTTGGCTTTTGATAAGCCAACATACTGTTCAGTTGTTGTTATTCAAGGAGTCAATGCCAGATCTGAAGTCACTGAGCTTCATCTCTATGAATGGTCTCCATGAAACAATTACAACTGAGAATATTTTCAAAAACAGTAAGATAACACTAATCTAGTACAACCTGAAGTGGAATCTGCTAAGATGTCCTACCACAGATGGTGATAAAAATGTATGTGGAGAAAAACAGGGCTTAATTGGATGAATTTACAGTTTTTGAAAATGTAAGGTGTTTAAAGACTTCATTGTGTTCATTGTACTATTTATCAGCAGTTACTCCTGAGGAACATATTTGATACCATGTATTTTTGAATTGGTAGTGTCAACAGTAAACTTCCACTCTCATGGATGTAAAAATTTTCAATTCTATAAATTTTGTCATAAATGGAAGCAAATCTCTACTTGTTCTACCACACAGCCCCCCAGCAGTGTGATGTTTAGTGGTGACGAAATTTTACCGAGGTTATTTTCAGCTCAGGGTCAAGACTGAAATTTCTCTGAATGCGGACATTCTTCAATCACAGTGATTTAACTTTGAAACACTTTGGAAATTATTTTTCTAAAGATTTTTAAAAATTTGTTTATTTGACAGAAGGAGACACAGCGAGAGAGGGAACACAAGAAGAGGGAGTGGAACACAAGCAGTGGGAGAAGCAGGCTTCCTGCCAAGCAGGAAGCCCTATGTGGGGCTCGATCCCAGGACCCTGGGACCATGACCTACGCCAAAAGCAGATGCTTAATGACTGAGCCATCCAGGCACCCCTGACTTTGGAAATTAGTTTTTGCTGCAGATTTAATGTTTCTTAATGAATTGAGCTTAAAACCAGAAGGCAAAGCTGCGATTATGTAGAAAACTTGTACTGCTGTAAAGTCATTTTGATGACAGCTAATGTTGTTTGAATCACAAGTAATATCAAGCTGTGGTATTTACTTCCTATGTTGTCAAAAATTAAAAGAAGAAGTGAAGAGTCTCCATCCCACACAAATTTGCAGAGAACATATTTTCCAAGCTCAACCTATAGTTCCGGCAGTATTTTTTGGACCTCATTCCACATGCAAAGGAAAAGTCCCATATTTCAAAATCTATCTAATTGCGCAATTTTAGCTTCTGCTTGACTATCAGTTGAGCTGATTAATCTACAATAATATGCTAAAAGGCACATATCAAAGAAATAATATAATAGAATTCTATAAATGGCTCAAGTAGTTAATGTTCTCTATTAAATCACATGCTTCTGATTGATATCACTATTCAGCAGCACCTATTTGCGTGACAAGACATTTTCTTATCCTGTAAGTACCTACCTCAATTTTGCCTCTTAGCCTATAAAGCCTAAAGGATTTACTATCTGGCCTTTTACAGAAAAAAGAAAAGCCCCTGATCTAGAGGACAGTGAGTATATGAAAGATGGAGGAAGACCTCATTAAGTTCACTCGCTAGAAAGTTTGGTTAAGTACGAAGTGTAATTATTCTGATTTAGCAAACATGTTTAGCATGTCATGTTACTTGAATAAAAAATAGAATTGGACCTGAAGCTACATCTTTCTGCTATAAACTTACCACGTACTATTTAGTTTCAGCAAACAACAGCTGTCTTGCATTAAGATGCCAATTTGAATTTTTATTAGTTTTATAGTTTTGTGTTTCATCTGTACATCTTGCTTTAGCTTCAGATATCAGTAAGACCTATCCTCATAAGTAGTTTATATCTAATATTATATTTGTTCATATGTGTAGCATTATTTTAAAATGTAAGTTTAAGACACAGTTCTGAAGCTCACATTTTTTTCCTTCAAAAGAACCCATTAAATACTCGAGTTTGAGAAACGCTGTCTTAAATCAAACTTCTCCGATGCCAAATGCCAGGGCAACTGTCTGTCAGGTGTGAGATGTGAACATAGGTGAGAACCTCTCCAATCTTCCCAGATGTGTTTTCATTTACTAAAAAGGAACACTATGAATACACCTAAATCTGATTCTTCAGGAAGTGTTTAAAAAGTTGAATGAAGGGGCACCTGGGTGGCTCAGTGGGTTAAAGCCTCTGCCTTCAGCTCAGGTCATGATCCCAGGGTCCTGGGATCGAGCCCCACATCCCCACATCCCCACATCAGGCTCTCTGCTCAGCAGGGAGCCTGCTTCCTCCTCTCTCTCTGCCTGCCTCTCTGCCTACTTGTGCTGTCTGTCAAATAAATAAATAAAATCTTAAAAAAAAAAGTTGAATGAAATATTTCTCATCCAGAGATCACGGAAATGATAGAGCATCTGGAAGAGAATGTGTTGGGCAGAACTGACCTTAACAAGAGTCTGTTCTTAGCTCTTCAAATGCAGTGGTTCTCAACATTAACACGCACAAAACCACCTGATGGGCTTGTCTAGCGTGCACAGTAGCAAACTTTTCTCCCAAAGATTTTCACTCAGTAGTGCAAGGAGGAGGCCCAGGAATATTCTCTGATTGATGACACATGGACAGCCATATTTTGAGAAACATGCCTGTAGGTTCCTGATCTTCATGGTTTCATTCTGCTCTTTACTTTAGAACCCAGAGGATCTTTTGTAAAGCTCCCTGAACTCCCTACTGTAAGAGGTGAGGTAGGAAGAAGAGATTAACCCATTCCACCATGGTATCTCACTGATTGTTATTACAAATCCTAAACTACACTTGTTTGTGGAACATTCTAGAATACAGCAGGTGACTTGAGCTATTTGGTTTGTAATTAGCTAGAAGTAACTCAGGTTTTAAGATTCAAATACCAAATAAAGGAACTTACAGATAAAAAATAAAATGTGACCAGGACTCATTTTCTATCAATCTAGTTATTTTTTTAAAAAAAGCTTTAAACAACAATCTCGTTAGTCTCACATTTGTGATTTTCTGCAACTCCACTGAAGGTCAAACATACATGAAAGAACCCTTGCTTCATTGCCTAAAAAGACAGATGAATACCTTCATTTTAGATAAAAATCAGGAGTCCAGCACATTCTTACTGGTTAATATAAAATCTGGACTACTGAATGGAAGCCTCAGTGTAAGGCATCAACAACCCAGTGTCTCTAAATGAAACTTTAAACCTAAATTCAAGCCACTTCCTAAGCCAACATTGCCGAGGACTTTTACTGGGTATGTTTGTACAGGTTACCTGTCCCGACGACCCACTACCCGTTAAAACATAATACATTCATTAGACACAAAAGCTTGTCCTAGGAAAGAAGAGATTTTTAGCACTGGAAAATTACAGGATCAGGGCTCACCGGGGAGGTGAGCTCCAGGGCAGTGAGTTCCAGTCCCTGCTCAGCTTCTGATGTTGATATGACTGAAGGGGTTTGGGTTCGCTGCCCAGTTTCCTCACCCGTGAACCTGGAATAACAACGCACCCTCCTTTACAAAGGAACCATGCTGTGTAGCAAAGTGACAGATGCTTTCTCTCTGTTCAAGAGACCAAGGTGTAGCCTCATTGTTTGTGATATTCCCCACACATACTCTAACGACTCCTGACCTTTTAACTATGAATTCCTCGCTTAGTCTCCGTTTTGATACCTTCTATTCAGAGCCCTTTGGGTTCCTTAACCTTGCTTATCTCCCTGGCTTGGGTCTCTGTTGGTGAACCCTCACTGACATTCCTGACGAACATTACAACATTACGTTTGACTCCCACATCACCTATCCTTCCCAGTGACCTGCGGTCCGGATCCTCTCAGGTGTCTCCACACACAGTGCTCACCGCCATGCTTCTGTCCCGCTGCTTCTGGACAAGCCTGTCAGCCAGCCAGCTGTCCCCAGGGAGGCGGCAGAGACTCTTGCGGGGGCTGGAGCACACATCTCTCCCTGACTCTTACCCCTTCTTCCCACGTGCAGCCCCTCACCACACTGTAATAATGCCCCTTATGTGTCATAACTATGTCAGGACTCCCCTCCGGGCGTGTGTTACCTCCTGGCTTCTGACAGATTCCTGGCATTCTGTACAGGGGGCAGGTCAATGCATGCACCCAAGGTGGGAATTAACTGTTCGACTTGTCATTCTTCAACGGTCTGGTTTATACATTTGGGCTGGAGAAAGATGAGATGAGAAGAGAAAGGATGCCACCTGAGGAATCCCCTACTATCCCGAAAGCTCTAACATGAGCCCTCATATGAGCTCGAATATCCTAATATTCGATTCCCCAAGATTGTTCCCGGCTAAATGGATTCCCTTTTTCCTTAATCAATAAACATTTTTGCAATCCCACAGACACCATTAACTGAAAATGTTGTTTTAGTGTGCTATTTGTACTTAGTATGTCACAATTTATATTTGAAAAGGCATTCTGTATGATCCTTATAGACGGAAATAGTAACAAATAGTAAGATAGTAACAAATAGTAACAAATAGTAAGATGGCATTATCAGGAAGGGCTCCATTCCATGTAAGAGAAATTTCTGGATAAACGGAAATGTCCTCATTAAAGACCAATCTTCCGAAACATTTCACCATTTTTTCAGGCTTAAAAAAAAAAAAAAAAAAAGTGAAGAAACGACAAAAGGGGGCATCTGGGTGGCTCAGTCGGTTAAGCATCTGCATTCGGCTCAGGTCATGATCCTGGGGTGGGGAGCCTGCTTCTCCCTCTCCCTCTGCCTGCTGCTCTGCCTGCCTGTGCTCTCTTTCTCTGTCAAATGAATTTTTTTAATTTCACAATTTTTGATGGAACTCTTTAGTTTTTGAAATAATAGTAAAGTTAAATTCTTCAATATCTACATAATTAGATTATCAATGGATCTATTTCTAAAGTATATGTAGATGCCTGCCTCCTTATGCGATGGAAATCAGACATACTTTGCTTTTCATTTCCAGCTCCAGAGCATTGGTAAGAGTGTTCATTATTAAATGTTGTAATAATCCAGTACTAATTTTGTTTCTTAGACTTTTTGTCACTCAATATTAGACTGCCAGATGACACTTCCTGCTATTTTTTTACTTGCTGACTTCTTCTAATTCACTGCTTCTAATCTACTCCAGGGCAACAAACCAGTAACCAAACTTGAGTTAGAAACATGCTTGTGCACCATTGGTGGAAATGTATAATGGTGCAGTTGCTCTAGAAAATACTATTTCGGGGTGCCTGGGTGGCTCAGTGGGTTAAGCCTCTGCCTTCAGCTCAGGTCGTGATCTCAGGGTCCTGGGATCGAGCCCCGCATCGGGCTTTCTGCTCGGTGGGGAGCCTGCTTCCTCCTCTCTCTCTCTCTGCCTGCCTCTCAGCCTACTTGTGTTCTTTGTCAAATAAATAAATAAAATCTTTAAAAAAAAAAAGAAGAAAGAAAATACTATTTCACTCCTCCCCAATAGAAATAGAATTACCATATAATTCAGCAATTCCATTTCTTAATATATACCCAAAAGAATTGAAAGGAGGCCCTCAAAGAGATATTTGTACACCCACAGTCACAACAGAACTATTCAGGATAGCCAAAAGGTGGAAGCAACCTAAGGTCCATTGACAAATGAATGGATAGGATGCCTGGGTGACTCAGTTAGTTAAGCATCCGCCTTGGGCTCAGGTCATGATCCCAGGACCCTGGGATCAAGTCTCACACAGAGCTCCTTGCTTAGCGGGGAACATGCTTCTCCCTCTCCTTTTGCCTCTCCCTCCTTCTCCTGTGCACTCTTTCTCTCAAAGAAATGAAACCTTCAAAACAAACAAAAAAAGCACAAATGAATGGATAAACAAAATGAAATGTATCCATATGATAGAATAGTATTATAAGGATCCCCCCACCGTCCCCAGAGTCCTACATTGTCCTGGGCACAGTGATCATTCCCACCTAGGAACTCACCACTCTTCTACTCTGCCCCCCCCCCCCAGGTAAAGTCCTTTGAAATCCCATGTAATGGCTCTTTTCTGTTGCCTCCCTCTTTTAGGTCACAGGAGGGTCGAAAAAGGAGAGAAAGGAACTGAGTAAGGGGAGACGGAGTGAGGAAAAAAACCAGCTCAAGAGAAGGATCAGGGGAGAGGACGGTAGCCCCTCACTTCCTGCTTCGCATCAAGCATGAGGGCTAGATCAGTGCACATGCACGTGTGTCTATTATTATTCCATTTTACAGTTGAGAAAAATGGGGCTTATGGTGAGGTCCCCTTCAAAATGCTGAAAATGAGTGAAGTAAGAGAAACAAGGACACTGTTACGAGTTCATTATTTTCAGATTATATCCTTCCTACTTGGGGAGGTGTTGAGAAAGAGTTTAAAAAAGAAAAGGAAGGCAATCCTGTCACATGCATAGCCTGGATGAACCTTGAGGACACCATGTTAAGTGAAATAAGCCAGTCACAAAGACAAACACTATAGAGATAGCTTGGGGACTTGGGGAGAAGGGAAAACAAGGAGTTGTTCAATGAATCAGTTTGAGTTTTGCAAGATGAAAAGAGTTCTAGAAATTGGTTGCACAGCGATGTGAACAACTCCACACTATTCAACTCTATACTTGAAAATGGTTAAAATGGTGAATTTTATGTTATGTGTATTTTACCACAATTAAAAATAAAATTTATAAAAAGAGTTAGAAACACGCATTAATTCATTCAATAAGTATTTCTTTTGTGCCTACTGTATATCAGACCCTGCTCTTCATACCAGGGGAAAAATGCTGGTTTTGTCCTTCATGGAGCTCACATTCTATTGTGTGGTATATAATAGTATATATACCTTTGCAGTCTACCTAATAAAGCGTATGATTTTAGGACACTCGTTTTAGAACATAAATGATTTCTCTCTGAGATCTGCACCCTGACATATTTGAATGAAGAATATACCTGAAGTTAAAATATCTTAATTCCTAAAGAACATGATGATTAAAATGTAAAGACTGACCTATCACCAATACCTTTTGGGTATTTGCTTAGTTTTTCTTTCCATTATATAGAGTAAGGAATGGGATATGAGAGACTGAATAGACAAATGAGCAACGGTCAGACTATATGAAAATAAAACTTTGACCCACAACCTGCAGCAACGTGCCCAGGAAACCAACCTCTTATCTATAATAAACAATCCAGGAAGCCAGCCCACTTTAAATCAGATTTACAGGGAACAAGATCACTATCTCTAGTGACAATGCAGGAAGCTAAACAAAAACTTCTGTAACAATCAGCCTAAAATGGCCAGGACTTGATTAATGACTGACAGCTTCTCTAAATTTTGTCCTTGCTTCCAATTTAGGACCAACCAGAGAAAGCCAAGTAGACCCCCCCTCAACCAGTCACCTAGGATGCCCTGCTCACAGGCAGCTTTCCTCCTGCCTCCCCATGCCAACAGCCCCCAGTCGGGCATTCCCGAAGCCTCCCCTTTGTGCACTTTATAAAGCTTTCCCACTCCTCTACTTGCCTTTGAGTCCCCGCCAAAACACAAGGGACTGTGGCTGTCTCCCTTACTATAGCAAGTGTACAATAAACAGCTTTTGCTTTTCTCATTTTGTTGGTTTTTGTTTATTTCCACAGATGTTTACTATATACTTGCCAAACTGCGAGTCAATCTTTTAAAACAGTTACTAACTCCCAAGACATCATTGTTCCAGCTCCTGGGTTACTAGCAAGATGGTTGGCTAGTCCTGCCCGGCTCCTGGTGCCCAGATCTCAGCGAGGGGTCGCCCGACATTAACCAGTCATCCAGCAGATGGCACGATCACCACGCTCCTGCCCCCATCAAGAGTTCTTTCATTATTTCAGTGGCATAATTTTTTTAAGTTTATTTTATTTTATTTTGTTTTGTTTGAGAGAGAGAGAGAGAACATGAGTGGGAGGGGCAAAGAGAGGTGGTTTTTTTTTTAGATTTTATTTATTTGACAAAGCACAAGCAGGCAGAGCATCAGGCAGAGGGAGAGGGAGGAGCAGGCTCTCCATGTAGCAGCCAGCCCGACGCAGGACTGGATCCCGCAACCCTGGGACATTGACCTGAGCCAAAGGCAGCTGCCCAACCAACTGAGCCACCCAGGCACCCCTCAGTGCCATAATTTTTAACAATGAATGATCATTTGAAAAATTCTTTTAGAAAAATTATTTTTCCATCTAGATTCCTAGTTAATCTTCTACTATACTTCCTTCAGGCATGGAGAAATAGTTTCCATTTGTTTGTTCCAATGTTCGTGGAGGGTTGGATGACCTCCAAATAATGGGGACATTTGTACATCCTACCTTAGATTACATGTGCAAGAACGTAGGAACTATTCCTGCTCACTTGTATCTGAATAACTGCTGGGTAAACATCAGGTGTAAGAAATATTTGATAAAAGGGGCGCCTGGGTGGCTCAGTGGGTCAGGGCCTCTGCCTTCGGCTCAGGTCATGATCCCAGGGTCCTGGGATCGAGCCCCGAATCGGGCTCTCTGCTCCCCAGGGAGCCTGCTTCCTCCTGCCTCTCTGCCTAGCTGTGATTTCTCTCTGTCAAATAAATAAAATATTTTTTTAAAAAAGAAATATTTGATAAAATAAAGCTCGGTTTACTTTGGTGCTGAATAATCACTGTAATTGGTATTATTACCTTTCAAACACATGGTGTGCTTTTCTTCTTCTGCCTCCACGTATGACCTCCCTCTCGTCCGTTGGAAGCATCCATTTGCCTCAGGTCGGATTATTGTTCTTAGGGCAGAAAGGCAAAGAGAAAATATTACATGTTTTTTGCAGTCTAGGTCTTTGCTTTTGAGAGTTTTGAAGACCCAGGCTTGCAAAACACGTTTTCAAAGAGAAAGAGAAAATATTCCAAATACTCTCTCTTTATGTTTCAAAAGGCAAATCTGGCTGGCTCAGAGATTATTACAAGCACATAATTTTGAACAATTGATGATCAATGGATTGAACGATGGATTTGAAAATAGAACAATTTTACTTTAAACCAGAGTATAAGGGAATCCCTTAAAAAGGAACGGGAAAATCGAAAAATCCCTCCTCTTTTAGGTGTGGGGAGGAACAGCAAGACAGATGTGTGCTAAGATTTCCCCTCTAATGAGAGAGCTAATGGGGAGGATGACATCTCCTGGGCTGAGAGGAGAGATTTGGAAGATTTCCTGTGCTGTTTCAGACTCAATAAATCATCCCTCAGATTAGATTCCTATATAAAATGTTAAGTTAAATGCATTACGTAATCAATCTTAGACTTTGGAATTCATGTATTTCATGGGAGTCTGTGCTCTACTACCTGGTTCACCCGCGTCCTTCCCCCGGGGATAAATGGAAAAGGTATAACACAAAGGATACTTTTGTTGAAACCCATTTGTGTTTGTTACCTTTTAAAAACACTGAATGTGTTAATTATGTTAGTTTAAGAAAACAAAATATGTATACTTTTCAGAAGAATGATTAATTCTCACATAGGGCTCCTTTTGAATCTGTGCAGGAAGACTAATCAACCCAGGATATAGGGTGTCATTTCTGTTTCTTTATCAGTTTGGCTCCCTCTAGCTGTCAGTTTGAAAATTTTAGTAGGTTCTAAAATTACGCATTCTTGGTCCCCTTTTGTAACACAAAGCAGAGTGATTTTTTCATACGAATGTTTGGGAGGACAGTATTCTATTGTATATATATACCACATCTTCTTTATCCATTCATCTGTTGATGGACATCTAGGGATGCAGCCATTAAAAAACAAAACAAAACAAAATATGAAATCTTGACATTTGCAATGACATGGATGGAACTAGAGTGTATTACGCTAAGTGAAATGAGTAAATCAGAGAAAGAATTACCATATGATCTCTCTGATGTGAAGAATTTGAGAGGTAGGGTGGGGAGTCATAGTGGGTAGGGAGGGAAAAAACAAAACAAGATGGCATCGGGAGGGAGACAAACCATAAGAGACTCTTAATCTCACGAAACAAACAGGCTCGCCAGGGGTTGGGGGGGTAAGGAGAGGGTTGAGGATTATGGACACTGGTGAGTGCTGTGAATTGTGTAAGACTGATGACTCACAGACCTGTACCCCTGGGCCGAATAATACATTACATGTTAATTTAAAAAAAAGAAGAAGCTTTGGGAGGAAATGAGAGACTGATAGAATGTATTTCTTAACAAAGATCATATGCAGATATTTTTTGAAAAATTACTAAGGTTTGTATATAGGGTTGACAGATTTAGCAAATAAAAATATAGTGTACCTAGTAAAATATAGATTTGAGATTGAAAAATAAATAATTTTTTAGTATAAGTAAGTTCCAAGTATATTACTTTGGCAACTCTGTGTATTTTATGTCTTACATCTTGTTTGACAAATGAGGATTCTGAGGATCAAAACTTTCTACTCCAAACTCTATTTTTCCCATTTTCACATGGCTTATTCTTGCTTTTTCATTCTTAGTCTTCCTAAGTTGCCTCCAAAAATCAGCTCAGAGGTCTGATCGGAGGACACTTGATTTTAAGCTGTAAGAATCCTGAAATATCTTTATTTTAACATGACCAGTGGAAATGATCCAATAAGGATCCTTCTGTGTGCAAGTCCCCGGGAGACCTTTACCTCTTACTGAATCCTCCCCACTTGGACCCTAGTGTTGACATGCATATTTACAGAGAAGGAATTAAGGCTTAGAGGGACTTGTCCAAGGTGACATGACTACAAAGTAGGGAGCTGAGTTTTAACTCACATAGTCAGCCAGAACCAGATAGTAGATGCTCCAGGTTCATGGGCCGTGCAGTCTCTGTCACGACCACTCAACTCTGCCGTCGTCCAGCAAAAGCAGCTATGGGCAGCACACAGCTGGACAGGCGTGACCAAGCTCCAGTAAACTTTGTTTCTGGACACGGAAATTTGAATTTCCTAGAATTTTCACATATCCTGACTTATTATTCCTTTGACTTCTCTGAATTGTTTTAAAATGTAAACCACACTCTTAGCTCTGAATAGGGATTGGCAAAGTGAGCCCGTAGGTCAAGCCCTGTCCACTGCCTGTTTTTGTAAATCAGGTTTTTCATCTTTTCTCTCCTTGGTGTTCTTCTTGAAGGGCATTCCCATTAATTCTTCATGGTAGATTAATTCATGCAACAGGTATTGTGATTAATCAAGTCCAATGTTCTATCACCAATTCTGTGGTGCAATGTAGGGCTTTTACTTAAGTAATTGTCCTACAGTCTTCTGGAGCTCCTTTTAAAAACAAATTGGTAGCATTACAAGGTAGCTATGAATTAGCATAAAACTAGTGATTACTTTAATGAAATTGATCTTTAATCAGATAGTCCATTAGGCATTCTCTTCTTATTGGGCACCAATCTAGGCACAATCACTATAGAAAGAAATGCACTTACCCTTTTTGACAATTCATCAAGAAAACACTTGAATTTCTCTTTGGAATTATATTTGTGCTCATCCTTTGCGGAAGGACAAATACTTGTGATAGACATTGAGATCCTGGTGGCACCTCACTGAGTATTCTCACCTGTGCTGTTCCCAGAAGAAGGTGTGTGAAGGAAAAATAAAGACATTTGCTTGGGATTTGGGGTTTTTTTCCTAATACTTATTATTCACATATTATATATTTTCCTTTCAAGTAGTAACATTTTTTTCTCCTAAAAATAGGTTAAATCTTAAGCCCCCACCCTAAAATGCCACAAAAGATGAATTTGAAATTGTTAAAATTTAGATTTAAAAAAAATTTATTGTGTTATGTTCATCACCATACAAAACATTATTAGTTTTTGATGTGTGTTCCAAGATTTAAAATTTAGATTTTTAATTATTTTTATTGTGCCTTCTCAGTGTTCAAAAGAAATGGGTGAATTGGGACACCTGGGTGACTCAGTCAGTTAAGCATCTATCTTCCACTGGGTCATGATCTCAGGGCTCTGGGATCAAGTCCCACATCAGGTTCCTTGCTCAGTGGGGAGCCTGCCTCTCCCTCTGCCTGCTGCTCCCGCTGCTTGTGCTCTCTCTCACTCTCTCACTGACAAATAAATAAAATCCTTTTTAAAAAACTGGATGAATCATACTAGATTATGGGAAATAGTTAAGGTATTAGGTATTGTAGAGTGTCAGAACATACCACCCCAAAATATGCTACTTGCACAAAATGATTATTTTGAGCTAAAGGCAACTGAGAAGACAAAGATACAAGAAAAGCTATCTGCCCAACCCCCCCTCCCCCCGCCCGCCACACCAATTTGCCTAAAAGCAGTACATACATTTACAAAGTTGTCCTCCTCTCCTCACTACTGGTAAGGACCAAAATTAATCACTAGAGACAATTTTAGACTTTAATCAGGCTGGAAACAGCACCAGAGTAGTCTATATAACAATCTTTACCAGAAGCTTTTATTTACCATTAGTTTTCCATAATGTGCCTTCCCACAATTGGGAGCCCCCAGAGACTCAAAGTTCTTTTTCCTTTGTCTTGCTGCTTCTCTAACACTTTAGTGTTCCCTTGCTGAGATGCTTCATGAGCCTAAGTTCTAACCACCCCTTTGAGTTACTCATCTCTGAGTGGTCCAGGTGAAGGGTGGTGCATATGCTAATGAACTTCTGCTTGGTTTTCTCATGGTGACTTGTGTTTTGTCAGCCCGATTTATAGGGCCCCAGCCAGAGAACCAAAGAGAGTATAGGAAAAAGAATTTTTGTTCCTCTACAATATCTTGAAATTATGTTCTCTGCTTCACAAAGGGATTGTGTTCCTGTTTCAACGTAAATCCCTCTCCAAACACATGCCCTGAGGCCTGAGTCTCCAGTCATGTCAGGCAAGGAAGAAAAGAGCCTCTATAGATGCAGTTGTCACCCCTGGCTGGGTATCAAAATTATCTGGAGAGATTTTAAAACCACACTTTCCCTAGAGTGTTAGATTCAGTAGGCCTGGGCTTTTTCTTGCGGGGCTGAGTAGAAGTCTATATGAGTTCCCTCTGGCCACTGGAATAAATTACCACAGACTGGGTGGCTGAAAACAACACAGATTTATTATCTCAATGGTGGAGGTCCTAAGTCTGAAATTAAATGGCAGGGCTGTATTCCTTCTGGAGGCTCTAGGGGAGAATGTCTTTCCTTAACATTTCCAGCTTCTGAAGGTCATTTCATTTAAGGTCATTGGCTTGTGGCCTTTCCTCCATCTTCAAAGCCAGTGCTGTAGCATCTCTCTCTCTCTGACATTGACCCTCAGGCCTCCCTCTTATAAAGACCTTGCAATAACTTTGGATCCGCCCAGATGATCCAGAATAAACTCCCCATCTCAAAGTCCTTAGTCACATCTGCAAAATCCCATGTAAGATGACATACTCAGTTCCAGGGGTTAGGATGTGAACATGTTTGGGAGCTTTTATTCTGACTACTCCAGAGCCTAAAACAAGGCAAACACACAACTCCATCCCCAGCACTCTGCCACCTGCAGACATCACTAATTGCTCCACTATTCAACTAGTCTGTCCAAGGTTTTTCTTTTGCAAGAGCAGAGGAGCAAAGAGAGAGAGAAAGAGAGAGGACTAGGGTGCCAAAGAGATCTTCTTTGGCTTAAAAACCTTTGCCCTTCTTGATATCTGCATGACAAAAGTAGGGACTTTACCACAAGGACAGTATCTTATACATTGATAGATAAACAGGTAGATCTATATATATCTACAAGCCCATCCTCTTTGCAGCCAATGTAAAGATATACATTTCATACTCAGTGGGCCCCCAAAGCCACAATCTTGGATATTTTCCTACCAAGTCCTGTTGGTCATCACAACCCTAACCATGACTTAAAGCCCCACACTAAGAGAAGAAGTGGGGCATAGTCTTGATCATGGCCTTGGACTTGCTCCAAGGGCCTTCCTGCTCAGCAATGAGACATGCCTATCCTCACTCTCTAGAAGTTTGTGGTCAAGAATTTAGCATCCTGGGTTATGCCTGCTTCTACTCCACTGCCCATATCTGAGCACTCTACTACCAGGTCTTGGTTCTAGAGGACTCTCAATCCTGTTTCTTTCCTCTCCTCCTCTTGAATTTAGCTTCCTTAGCAGAATCAAGGCATCTCTCGTTTTCCTCAGTAGTGCTCTGCTTTCCTGGTAACTTGCTCTAACAGAGCCTGATTTCACAGACTGCTTCCAGTAGCTTCCCGTCTGCCCTGTGCTTGTAGCACAAGTCTCTCTGGTTTCACACATATGCAGAGGTCTTTCCTCCTCCTGTCAGTGTGTGTTTACAGATCTGACATATTATTCCTGACAACACTCTTTACTGCCGAGTTGCCATCTGAATGTTTCCAGGCATTCTGCCACAGGCACCAGTGGGTTGACAGCTCTAAATCTACTCAATCCACCACTGAAGGTGTTGACTCCATAAATTTTTTTCTTGAATCTCTGTGGCTTCTCTGTGGCTTCTCTGAGCCTCCTGTTGCTGCAACATTTTGTGGCAAGTTCTAAAGATGGACAAAAAGATCCCTCTCTAGTTCCTGTCCTGCATTCCCCAGTAACATACCTGGTTTCTGGAATCTTCTCACCTAGATAAGAGCTTCTGCACTTACTGGCAGCCAGGCTTATAGTCAACCTGATACTGCAGGGTCCAGGGGTTCCCATTTTATAGATAAAATAGAATTGGGTCTTCATCCAAATACGACTGCCACAGATCCTTCCCCCTCCTATGAAAGTTGCCAGTTTCTCTTTTTAAATTATGTGTCTATTCTAGACCTTGGGGGTAAAATGGACAGAGAGTTCAGAAAGATCATCTCTTGGACACCTGGGTGGCTCAGTGGGTTAAGCCTCTGTCTTTGGCTCAGGTTGTGATCCCAGAGTCCTGGGATTGAGCCCCACATTGGGCTCTCTGCTCAGCGGGGAGCCTGCTTCCTCCTCTCTCTCTGCCTGCCTCTCCATCTACTTCTGATCTCTGTCTGTCAAATAAATAAAGAAAATCTTTTTTAAAAATCCCCCCCAAAGCAGGATTTAAAAAAGAAAAAAAAAGAAAGATCATCTCTCCTCAAAATTAATGACCACAGGGGCCCCTGGGTGGCTCAGTCGGTTACGCAACTGCCTTCAGCTCAGGTCATGATCCTGGAGTCCCCGGATCAAGTCCCACATCAGGCTCCCTGCTCAGCGAGGAGTCTGCTTCTCCCTCTGACCCCTCCCTTCTCATTATCTCTCTCTCTCCCTCAAATATATAAGTAAAATCTTAAAAAAAAATTAATGACCACAAAAATGGAAGGATTAATGATGCAGTAGCAATTTTTAAAAAGGTGCATGTGTACAGGAGTTGGGGGGAGTTGTCTCATTCACATTATAATCTTTAAAAACTCACATCAACTTTTCTGCAGCGGGTTTGCCACCAGGACACGGGTGTTGTGAAAATCACCACTAAGCCTAAACCAAAATGCAAAAGGAAAAGACTCATATCAACATTGTCATCATTGGATGATTTTGGAAGTCTACCACTACTGGTTGTCTGATCTATAAATGTGGTGGGATTGACAAAAGAAGTATTCAAAAATTTGAGAAGAAGGCTGCTGAGAAGGGAAAGGGCTCCTTCAAGTATGCCTGGGTCTTGGATAAACTTAAAGCTGAACATGAATGTGGTATCACCATTGATATCTCTCTGTGGAAATATGAGATGAACAAAGTATTATGTGACCATTACTGATGTCCCAAGATGCAGAGACTTTGTCAAAAATATAATTACAAGCACATCTCGGGCTTTCTGTGCTGTCCTGATTGTTGCCACTGGTGTTGGTGAATTTGAAGCAGGTATCTCCAAGAACTGGCAGATTCGTGAGCATGCCTTCTGGCTTACACACTGGTTGTAAAACAATTAATTATCAGTGTTAACAAAATGGATGCCACTGAACCACCCTACAGCCAGAAGAGATATGAAGAAATCATTAAGGAAGTTGGCACTCACATTAGAAAATTGGCTACAACCCCAGCAGTAGCATTTATGCCAGTTTCTGGTTGGAATGGTGACAACTTGCTGGAATCAAACACTAATATGCCTTGGTTCTAGGATGGAAATTCACCCATAAAGATGGGAATGCCAGTGGAACCACAGTGCTTGAAGTTCTGGGGGTTGCATTCTGCCACCAACTTATCCAACTGACAAGCTCCTGTGTCCGCCTCTCCAGGACATGTACAAAGTTGGTGGTATTGGTACTGTCCCTGTGGGCCGAATGGAGTCTGGTGTTCTTAAACCTGTCATGGTGGTTATCTTTGCTCCAGTCAATGTTACAATTGAAGTAAAGCTTATTGAAATGCGCCATGAAGCTTTGAGTGAAGTTCTTTCTGGGGACATTGTGGGCTTCAGTGTCCAGAACATATCTGTCAAAGATGTTTGTTGTGGCATCACACCAATTTAGACCTACCAACCGAAGCATCTGGCTTCATGGCTCAGGAGATTAGCCTGAACCATCCAGGCCAGATCAGTGCTGGATATGCACCTGGGCTGGATTGTCACACAGTTCACATTGTTTGTAATTCTGCTGTGCTGAAAGAGAAGATTGATTGTTGTTCTAGAAAAAAAGCTGAAAGATGGTTCCAAGTTGTTGAAATCTGATGATGCTTCCATCATTGGTATGGTTCCTGGCAAGTCTATGTGTGTTGAAAGCTTCTTTGACTTTCCTTTTCTGGACTGTTTTGCTGTTGGTGACATGAGACAGATGGCTGTTGTGGGTGTCATCAAAGCAGTGGACAAGAAGGCAGCTGGAGCTGGCCAGGTCACCAAGTCGGCCCAGAAAGCTCAGGAGGCTAAATGAGTATTATACCCAATACCTGCTACCCCAGTCTTCAACAGTGGTAGAGGAACAGTCTCAGAACTGTTTTGTCAATTTGGCCATTTAAGATTAACAGTCTGCGACTGGTTAACGATAAATGCATTGTAAAACCTTCAGAGGGACAAAAAAAAAAAAAAATTAATGTCTTTTAGAACAGCAAAACTAAACTTAATCTCTGTGTAATCTATGTTTAGGATTTTATGTGTTTATATGTTAGTATTTATGTGTTTATAAAGTAAAATGAAATTTAAAAAAAAAACCTTCAGAGGGAAAGAGGAATGTTTTGTGGACCATTTGTTTTGTGTGTGTGTATGTGTGGCGGTTTTAAGTAATCAGTACTTTTTAATGGAAGCAACCTGACCAAAAATCTGTCACAGAATTTTGAGACCTATTAAAACAAAAGGTTTTCTTTCTTCAAGGTTTTATTTATTTATTTATTTGACAGAGATGCAGCAAGACAGGGAACACAAGCATGGGGAGTGGGAGAGAGAGAAGCAGGCTTCCCGCCAAACAGAGAGCCCGATGCTGAGCTCGATCCTAGGACTCCAGGATCATGATCTAAGCCGAAGGCAGACACTTAACGACTGAACTATCCGGGTGCCCCTAAAATAAAAGTTTAATGAGAAAAAAAACAAATCCCATCAAAGAGAGAGAGAGAGAGGCAGAAGATTCCCACTATCCTCTTGATTGAGCAGGGTCCTAGATGCTTCTAGTTCACACCAGTTACGACCACCATAAACAGTATAAGAAGAAGGAAGGTGAGTGGGGGAAAAATCAGTAAAAATCACCATAATACACCCAACAAAAAAGAGGCAGGTGAAAAAGATACATAGGAGGAACCCAGGTGTACATTTTCTACGCTTCTTCTAGTCACCATCTTGTTTGCTGAGCAATGGAAATCCCAGCAATAAACAGCGATTGGGGAAAATAGAAGACGAAGTGAAAATAATAAACAATTTTATGAGGGAAAAGGGGTCAAAGGAAGAACCAGCGTGAGTGCCTGGTCAATTTCATCTATTGTTTTCCTTTATTGATCCATTGTCTTCAGCATCAAATATGATGTTAACTGGTACTTTGACATACACATATTTGCAATCATATGTAAAAGGGAAAATTTTTAATGCTTCTACTATAGTTTTAAAATTTGAAATGGGTGCTGAAAGTAGTAAAATTTTTTGGCATCAAGGGAGATAATATGATTTTTTTTCTGTTTAACTAATACATATATGAATTATATCCTTAGATTTCTTAATATTGAATTATTTTTGCATTCCTGAGATGCTTTGCTGATCTATATTATTCTTTAAAAGTACTGTTAAATTGGGCGCCTGGGTGGCTCAGTGGGTTGAGCCTCTGCCTTCGGCTCAGGTCATGATCTCGGGGTCCTGGGATCAAGTCCCGCATCGGGCTCTCTGCTCTGCAGGGAGTCTGCTTCCTCCTCTCTCTCTCTGCCTGCCTCTCTGCCTACTTGTGATCTGTCAAATAAATTAAAAAAAAATTTTTTGAAAAAAATAAAAAATAAAAAAAAAAAGTACTGTTAAATTAGGGGCACCTGGGTAGCTCAGTCAGTTAAACGTCTGACTCTTGATTTCAGCTCAGGTAATGATATCAGGAGTGTGGGATGGAGCCCAATCATGGCTCTGCACTCAGCAGGGAGCCTGCTTGGGATTCTCTCTCTCCCTTTCCTTCAGCCCCTCCCCCCTGTTTTCCTGCTTGCTCTCTCTCTCTCTCTCTCAAATAAATAAATTGATCTCTTTAAAAAGTACTGTTAAGGGGTGCCTGGGTGGCTCAGTGGGTTAAAGCCTCTGCCTTCGACTCAGGTCATGATCCCAGGGTTCTAGGATCGAACCCTGCATCAGGCTCTCTGCTCAAGCAGGGAGCCTGCTTCCCCCTCTGTCTCTCGGCCTGCCTTTCTGCCTACTTGTGATCTCTGTCTGTCAAATAAATAAATAAAATCTTAAAAAAAAAAGTACTGTTAAATTATATTTGCAAATAGTTTATTCAAGATTTTGGCTTCCATATTAAAAGTCTAGATTGGTTTACAATTCTTTCCCAGTCTCTGGCACCAAGGCAGGTTGGTTTGACAACCACCACGATGAGGAACTTCTGATTACATTTTAGAGTAGATTATTTCTAGCCACAGCCACTGTCAGAGGATAACAAGAAGAACCCCAAAATGTGAGCAAGACATCAACTGCATTCCCTTGTTTCTGTAACTGTTCATGCTGTCTCTATTTGCCTCAAATGTATACTACCATAGAGTCATAGAGTTATACACACGCACATACGCACATAAAGGTGAGCAATGTTTATGAGTTAGGAAGATATAGGATCCTGGGGAAGCCTTTATCACACATGAATGCTTCCCATCCTCTAACCCCCAAGCCCTGCAAAACTGAACCCTGGACCTGCAAAATTCTCCCCTCTGTAATGCACAGTAATTTGCACCTTTTTCAAACCTGGAGCTGGCTCTTGTTGAAAT
Organism: Lontra canadensis; assembly: GCF_010015895.1. Taxonomy (NCBI): domain Eukaryota; kingdom Metazoa; phylum Chordata; class Mammalia; order Carnivora; family Mustelidae; genus Lontra; species Lontra canadensis. The sequence continues at coordinate 5,834,957 of NW_022631094.1, read as the reverse complement.
CAAGAGACTTGATTCAGCTTCTACCAAAGAACATAAATGTATTTTCCCAAGAGAAATAGTTATTTCTCTCAAAAGAATTATGGTGCCAGCTGTAAAGATAAAACAAATTTTCTATCTTAAAATAGAGGCTACAAAATAGATATGTTTTTAACAATCTTTTGAGCAGGAGACCTTATTTGGGGATATTTTGTCTACAGAAGTTATTATATTCCATATTTTTTTACTTAACAATTTTTTACCTAACAATTAAAAATTATAGATAAAATACAAAATGCATACTTTATTATTGCATGGTACTGAGTGGAGTCTGCAATCTGTAGGCTTGTGAATAAACATCACCAACTAAAATTCAAATTAATGACAGAGTGCCTGGCCAGCTTAGTCAGTAGAGCATGAGACTCTTGATCTTGGGGTCATGAATTCAAACCCCACCTTGGCCATAGACTTTACTTAAAAAATACATACATACAATTAAAATGAATGGGATCAAAAGTAAATTGAATCACTAAAATCACTGTAATGTTCTGCTTAGGCCACAGCAAAGAACATGATGGCTCTATCAGTTAGGAATTGCATTCCTTCCCTGAGGGTAATAGAAATCTCAAGACAGTGGCCTAAGCACAAAAGCTTATTCGCTCATATAAAATCCCAGGGCCGACATGGTAGCTGCACATAGAAGGAGCCAGTCTCAAGTCCTTGACTATGTTTCTGTCTCTCCATCTTCAGAATATGACCCATCAATAAGGTCACCTCATGGTCCAAGTCTGGATCCCAGCAGGGTGTCTGCAATTCAGGGAGCAGCAGTGGGGCTAAAAGGAGGTTCCTCTCTATTGAACTGGCTTCTGTTACAGAGCTTCCATTGAGTCCCACACATACTTCCACATACATTTCCTTACCTGGAACTTAGTCACCCAGCCATGTCTCTGAACATATGGGACATGAGGAAATGTGGTCTTCTTTCTAAGAGGCATCTATTACTAAGAACAAAGGGGAATGGCATTCATTTGGTAAATGGATGGCCATTTCTGCTATAATAATTCAATTATAGTTGATGTGGTATGTAAAAACAAAGTTCTAAATTATGATATATTTCAAATAGAAAATATCATATCTGTGTACCTAATACTCAGAAAAAACATTTGTTTCAAAAATGTATAAGACATAGATCGTTGTAGGCACACCCTAGGCTCATTGTTCTCCAGATGTCACCACTGTGTTCATGCTCAGTCATATCCTCCCCGTGCCTGTGTTGTCTTTGTCAGCTTATATATGCACTCTTAACTATATAGAGTGATTTTGTGTGTGTAAAATTTATACAAATGTTGTCATAATGCTTCAAATCATTTCTAGTTTTCCTTTTTGGGAGACATGTTGTCAGCATTGATCCTTTCAGGACATGTAGATATAATTCATGCATAATCTAGCACCACTTACCAAAGAGTCTATTCTTTTCCTCACTGGTTTGTAATACCAAGTACACCAAGTGTTCTAAGTACTCAAGGATGGTTTATAGCTCTTTTCTGTTTCATTGCTATCTTAGTCCATCTCTGTATCAGTTCCACATGGTTTTAATCCTAATAGTTTTATCTAAAGTCTTGATACCTAAAAGACAAATCTCCCTCCTTTATCTTCTTCAAAATTGTTTGGACTGTTTTTTTACTGTATCAGTTTCCTGTTGTTCTTATAACAAATTACCACAAATTTAGTGGCTGAAAAACAACACAAATTGATTCTCTTACAGTTCTGGAAATCAGAAGTATAAAATCAAAGTGTCAACAGGCTATGTTCCTTCTGGAGTCTTTCCATCTCTCTCTCTGTGATCACATGGCTTTCTTTTCACTCTGACTTTTCCACTTCCTTCTTATAAGGATCCTTGTGTTTGGGCCTACCCAGATGATCCAGGATAATTTCTCCATCTCAAGATCTCTAACTTAAAAAAAAATCCCTAACTTAATCATATCTGCAAAGTTTTTTGCTGTGTAAGGTAACATATTCATGGGTTTTATGCATTAATACCTGGACATTTTGGGAAAAGTGATTATTCATCAACCACTTTGAAAATTTATAACATAATCTTAGTTTTAGATCAATTTGCCAGTTTCTATGGAAGAAGACACTCTGTTAGGATGTTTACTGCATAGCATTACATTTATAGATTAATGTGAGAATTGGTATCTTTTAGAATACTGAGATTGTCCATTCATAAACATGGTTTATCTCTTTATTTAGCCCTTCTTTTGTAGTCTTTAGTAAAGATACATAATTTTTTCTGCAAAATTGTACAACTTTTAGTTGTATTTATTTTTAGGTACTGTATATACATTTGTGCTATTGTAAAAAGGATTTTTTATTATCACAGTTTCCACTTATTTTGTAGGTATGTACAAATACTATTGGATTTTAATTTATTTACCTTGTACTTAGCAAGTACTGAATTTTCTTTCATTTCTAAAACTTTATCTGAAGATTCTCTTGAATTTTGTACATAGACATTCTTTTCTGTAAATAATTTTTTTCCCTATTCTTTTCTTTTTTTTTTTTAAAGATTTTATTTATTTGTCAGAGAAAGAGAGTACACACAAGCAGGCAGAGAGGCAGGCAGAGAGAGAGGAAGAAGCAGGCTCCCTGCCGAGCAAGGAGCCCGATGCGGGACTCGATCCCAGGACCCCAGGATCATGACCTGAGCCGAAGGCAGCAGCTCAACCAACTGAGCCACCCAGGCATCCCCCTATTCTTTTCTTATACTATTTTTTTCTTGTCTTATTGCATTAGCTAGGTACTTCACTGCAAAGCTGAATAATCCTTCTGACTTTTTACTTATATGCTGGTTGCTCTTAGTACTTTGTCAAGTTTCAGGAGTTCCTCTCTATTCCTGGTTTGCCCAGAGAATTTTTTTTTGAAGTTTTTTATTTATTTTTTTAAGTATTCTATACCCAATGTGGACCTTGAACTCAGAACTTCAAGATCAAGATTTGCATGCTGTACTAACTAAGCGAGACAGGTGCCCCTATTTTCTTTTTAAGAAAAGGCATTGAATCTTATCTGATGATTTTCTTCATCTAGTGAAATATGCTTTTCTTGTTTAATATGTTAATGGAATCTATTAGTATGTATTCCTAGGATAAACCTTACTTGGCCAAACTATCATCTTTTTAATATATTACTGATTTAGTTTACCAATATTTTATTTAGGTCTTTTGTATAATAGTTTATCCGCTAGATTAGCCTATACATTTTCTTCATTGTACTTGACTTTCCTCACTTTAATGCCAATGTTAGACTAATCTTGTACAGTTACTTAGAAATATAAGAGTTATTTATATATTTTGATATTACACTCAAGTACCCATATTACAAAAATTAGCACCCCATTTGTGTTTTTGATTTCCCTTAAAATAGAAATTCTTGGGGTGCCTGCATAACTCAGTGAGTCAAGTATTTGACTCCTGATCTCAGCTCAGGTCTTGATCTCTGAGACAGGAGTTCAACCCCCACGTGGAGCCTACTTTAAAAAAAAAGAAAAGAAATTTTTTTTTTAAGATTTTTATTTATTTATTTGACAGACAGAGATCACAAGTAGGCAGAGAGGCAGGCAGACAGAGAGAGGGAAGCAGGCTCCCTGCTGAGCAGAGACCCTGAGGCGGGGCTCGATCCCAGGACCCTGAGATCATGACCTGAGCCGAAGGCAGAGGATTTAACCCACTGAGCCACCCAGGCGCCCAAGAAAAGAAATTCTTAATTTTAATGTCAAATAAGTCAATCTTCTCTTCTCTGATTAGTCTGTTTGTGTCTTGCTTAAGGCAGCATTCACTATTCCAAGGTCAAGGAGCTATGTTTTTCCAATAGTTCCGCTTCTCACACTCAAGTCTTGGTACACCAGGAATTAACCTGCAGATATGCTGTGAGGTAGATATTGTTTTTCCCCATGTGAATAACCAACTACCCAGCACCATTTGTGAAGTGTGTCTCCTTTCCTTGCTGATCAATAACCCATCCCTGCAGCCCCAGAGATGTGAATGTTGCTGCTGCCCTTGCAGTGGCTTGTCTTTTCCTATGTTTTGGTCAGCTTTGTGGGATCACTGATCCTTGAGCCCCCCCAGGTCTAAATTAGGAAAGCTTTCCTCTAGAGATGGTTTCCTTCCCTATAATGCCTGTCTGGCTCCAGAACCCAAGCCCAGCTTCCCCCACCCTACCCCAGCCCACACAAAATGTCCCAGAAACAGTACTGCTGTACACCTCCACCAACCCAAGGCAAGCCCGCCCCTTCCGGATGCCACCTGCTCCAATCCAACTTGCATTTTTTTCCAGGGGGTGGCCCTTGGAGAGTGTGGGGTAGATATTTACAGAACCTAGTTGAAATGCAGTGGGGGGCTTTCAGAGAACCTTAAATAAGTAAAGTCCAGACCAATCTCTAAAAATTTACATACAGTGTGTGTGTGTGTGTGTGTGTGTGTGTGTGTGTGTAATTTTTGTAAACCAACTGAGATCATACTTTTGTGCTGTAATCTTCACTTTTCTGATGTCTTGGAAAGCATTCCTTGTTGATATGTAACATTCATATGTAATTTTAATATTGTAATAGTATTTAATAGTCTTGATTGTGCCATGCATTATTTAACCACTTGTGTGCTATGTCCAAAGACCAGCGGGTCTGCAGCATTTTACAAGTCTCTAGGAGAAATAGGCAGGGTGTGATTTTCAATTTAGAAACAGAAAATGAGAAAAATAATTGTCCCATGTTTAACAATCAGATGTAAGTATACTGTCACTGGAAGTGACTGTTGTGTCACTTGAGGCATGTTAGCAAATGTCTAGGGGGGCTAGGGAAGGGTGGCACATCTGTTTTTTTCTCCTGTTCCAGATATTTCACATCAAAGACAGCTTCTCAGGCTGCAGAGGTCAGAGGTTGACTTAAGGGGACCCTTTAAATTCAGGTTAATTGTATGTGAATTAGGAGTGCACACACACACACACACAGACACACACAGTTTTCCTTTTGGACGATCCTTTTCCCAAATAGGGCAGAGCCAATGGAGATGGATGCCTCTCACTGCTCAGAAACCACCTTGGAAACCCAGAGGGATTTCTGGGTGCACAAAGATCTAGGTTGCCCATTCTATACCATTTCAGAGGACATCAGAAGTGCATAAGCAGAGAATCCACAGATACATAATCAGGCCTCCTATAGATAAGACTGCCTGTCAAGTGTTGTAACTGGAATGTGGGGTTCTTCTTGTATCCACTGGTAAAACACAAAGCCCAATGACAAATCCTTGGTTGGTGAACACACAGTGTGTCTCAGTTACTGCCCCGCCAGGTGAGTTTGAAGGTTTCTTCTTAGATCAATACAGCTAGGCATAAGTAATGTAGGTACCTCTCTAGGCACTTGTCCTATATCCAAAGGAGTCACTACCAGTTCTGAGAGTCTCAGATTTACATCATTTTACTGCTCTTAACACACATAATTTCTAGTGTAGAATGGAATGTATAGAATAGGATAAAGAGCTTGATGTGGACTATCAACAATTACAGTCTTTTTCATGAAACCTAGGACAACCATATGCTGTCATATTCTCCCACATTATTCTAAATTGTCATCATCAAAAATAAGAATTAAGTGCCAGGATTAGCAACTATTCAAACAGGTGCAAAACATCTCCATAAAAATATTTATATAATTTCAGCAGTTAAGCTTTTGCCCTAAGTACCAATATCTATTCCATTTCTTCTTTTTAAAAATTTTTTATATATTTTCATTATGTTCAATTATAGTACATCATTAGTTTTTGATATAGAATTCAATGATTCATTAGTTGCATATAACACCCAGTGCTCATCACCACACATGCTCTCCTTAATACCCATCATCTGGTCACCACATCCCTCTACCCTCCTACCCTCTGTAACCCTCAGTTTGTTTCCCAGTGTCCAGAGTCACTCATGGTTTGTCTCCCTCTCTGATTTCTTCCCATTCAGTTCTCCCTCCCTTCCCCTGTGGTCCTCCACACTATTCCTTATGTTCCACATATAAGTGAAACCATACGATAATTATCTTTTCTGCTTGACTTATTTCACTTAACACAATCCCCTCCAGTCCCATCCATGTTGATGCAAATGGTGGGTATTTATCCTTTCTGACGTGTTAAGGTATTTCAGACCCCATTGTGGGGTGAGAGTCATGGTGCGGGAGCAAGATTGGGTGATGGATTTTTATTTTTTTTTAATTTTTTGTTAAAGATTTTATTTATTTATTTGACAGAAAGAGATACAGTGTGAGAGGAAACAAGCAGGGGGAGTGGGAGAGGGAGAAGCAGGCTTCCCGCTGAGCAGGGAGCCCAATGCGGGGCTCGATCCCAGGACGCTGGGATCATGTCCCGAGTGGAAGGCAGACGCTTAAGGCAGACGCTTAACGACTAAGCCACCCAAGCGCCCCGGTGATGGATTTTTAGTTTAATGTTCTATTGATAGAAACCAAGACTCTCAGGACCAGATCAACAGAATTGACAAATAAGCTTTGCAGAAACGGAGGCGATGTTTACCACCTCTGATCTCCATCATCTCCGATAGGTGGAAGGTCCTTTGATTTAGATAAGCCTCAATTAGAAGCAAATCCTTGAGTAGCAACTATGATATCAGTAAAATCATAACACTTTTTAAAAATGTATGTTTAATCCCATCATAGGCTTAATAACAATGGATCTTTTCATTTCCGAGTATTGTTTTCATTCGTAAGTAACTGATAGTGTGAAATATGCTCAGCCCAAGATGTAAACTCTTTTTTGATTATTTAAATTGAAGTTAGTTAACATAACAGTTTTACGAGTAGAATTTAGTGAGTCATCACTTACATATAAGTGCTCATCCCAACAAGTGTCCTCCTTAATGCCCATCACTCACCTAGCCCGTCTCCACCTCCCCTCCCCTCCTGTTCATTCTCTATAGTTGAGTCTCTTATTGTTTGCCTCCGTTTTTATCCTATTTGTCCTTCCCTTTCTCTATATTCATCTGTTCTGTTTCTTAAATTTCATATGAGTGAAATCAAATGGTATTTTTCTTTCTCTGACCTATTTCACTTAGCATAATACACTCAAGTTCCATCAATGGCAAGATTTCATTCTTTTTGATTGAGATACACACACACACACACACACACACACACACACACCCCACATCTTCTTTATCCTTTCATCAATTGATGGACGTTTGGGCTTTTTCCATAATTTGGCTATTGTTGAGAATGTTGTAAACATTGGGGTGCATGGGCCCTTCAAACCGGCATTTTTGTGTCCTTTGGATAAATACCTAGTAGTGCAATTGCTCAGTTATAGGCTAGTTCTGTTTTCAACTTTTTGAGGAATCTCCATACTGTTCTCCAGATTGGCTGCACCAGTTTGCATTCCCACCAATGGTGCAAAAGTGCTCCCTTTACTCCGCATTCTCACCAACATCTGTTGTTTCTTGAGTTGTCAATTTTAGACATTCTGACAGGTGTGAGGTGGTATCTCATTATGGTTTTGATTTGTCTTTCCCTTACAATGAGTAATATTGAGCATCTTTTCATGTACCCATTAGCCATCTGGATGTCTTCTTTAGAAAAGTGTCTATTCATGTTTTCTGCCCATTTCTTGACTGGATTTTTTGTTTTTTTGCCTGTGGAGTTTGATAAGTTCTTTATAGATTCTGGATATTAACCTGTTATCAGATGTCATTTGCAACTATTTTCTCGCATTATGTCACTGACTTAGTTTTGTTGATTTTTCCTTTCCTATGCTGAAACTTTTTATCTTGATGAAGTCCCAACTGTTCATTTTTGCTTTTGTTTGTTTCCTTGCCTCCAGAGACAAGTTCAGTAAGAAGTGGCTGCAGTCAAGGTCAAAGAGATTGCTGCCTGCATTCTCCTCTAGGATTTGATGGTTTCAAATGTCTTACATTTAGGTCTTTCATCCATTTTGAGTTTATTTTTGTGTGTGGTGTAAGAAAATGGTCCAGTTTCATTCTTCTGCATGTTGCTGTCCAGTTTTTCCAATACCATTTGTTGAGGAGACTGTCATTTGTCCATTGGATATTCTTTTCTGCTTTGTCAAAGATTAGTTGACCATGCAGTTGTGGGTCCATTTCTGGATTCTCTATTCTGTTCTATTGACAATTTTTGGTCTGGTACCATATCATCTTGATAATCAGAGCTTTGTAATACAGCTTGACATCCAGAATTGTGATGCCTCTTGATTTGGTTTTTTTTTTTAACATTACTGTGCTTATTTGGAGTCTTTTGTGGTTTCATACAAATTTTAGAATTGTTTGTTCTAACTCTGTGAAAAATCCTGGTGTTATTTTGATAGGGATTGCACTGAATGTGTAGATTGCTTTGAGCAGTATAAACATTTCAACAATATTTATTCTTCCAATCCATGAGCAAGGAATATTTTTCCATTTCTTTGTGTCCTCTTCAATTTCTTTCACAAGTGTTCTATAGTTTTCAGTGTATAGATCTTTTATCATTATGGTTAGGTTTATTCCTAGGTATCTTGTGATTTTTGGTTCAATTGTAAGTGGGATCAATCCTTGATTTCTCTTTCTGCTGCTTCATTATTGGGTATAGAAATGCAACAGAGTTCTGTACATTGATTTTATATCCTGCAACTTTCCTGAGGTCATTAATCAGTTCCAGCAATTTTCTGGTGGAGTCTTTCAGGTTTTCTACATAGAGTATCATGTTGTCTGTGAATAGTGAAAGTTTGACTTCTCCCCTGCCTATTTGGATGGCTTTTCTTTTTGTTGTCTGATTGCTGAGGCTAGGACTTCCAATACTATGTTGAACAAGAGTGGTGAGAGTGGACATCCCTGTCATGTTCCTGACCTTAGGGGAAAGGCTTTCAGTTTTTCCCATTGAGGATGATATTAACTATGGTCAAAAATGTAATAGTTTTTTTTTTTTTTTCTAAGTGTGTCTCATAAAGCCCAGATACTTTCTAAAGAAATATAAAAATCAAAAACTTCAAGAATAGAATTCTTTTCTAGTTATTATGAAATTTCCAAGCACTTTGAGGTACAAAACATGCTTAACCATTTTTCTGTTTTCAGAGCAAACAAAATAAAATCAAATTAGTTGACTATAAACAGGCATAAACAATCTTAACAATCTTGAGTGTGAAAATGTTCTAAAACTGGATCATGGTGAGGACTACACAACTAGGAAAACTTGCTAAAAATCATTGAATTGTATACTTAAAACAGGTGAGTTTTATGATATGTAAATTATACCTCAATAAAGTTACACACAACAAATTAGTTGCAATGCTTCCTATGACCACAGAATGTCAGCAAAGTCAGCTACGAAGGATTTTTCTATAAACCTAAATTTCCAAGGAGAATGCCAGCAACCACTAGATGTAGCTGTCTTTCACTACAGAAATGCCTTTGTTCTGGCTCTCAAGTGCCTGAAGTTATCACGCACCAGAGTAAGGCATCAGGAATAGGGAAACATTTTCAAATATTGGTTTATGCAGACCTACAATGATTCAAGCAACCATCTTATCCATGGTATATACAATAAATAAAACTAATCTCACGCTACAGTAGTTTTCAAAAAGCAACTAGAAATTCATTCTTACTGAAAATATTAAAATCATTTAAAACTAGTTTTAAACTACGTATGTGTTCTAGTAAACATATTATGTAAACTTTAATTATGACAATTTTATTTTATATTTTTTAAACGTACAGTTTAAAGTATGATTTTTTTTAAAAGATTTTATTTATTTATTTGACAGACAGAGCTCACAAGCAGGCAGAGAGACAGGCGGGGGGTGGGAGGGAGGGGGAAAGCAGGCTCCCCACTGAGCAGAGAGCCCAATGCAGAGCTCTGTCCAGGACCCCGAGATCATGACCTGAGCTGAAGGCAGAGGCTCAACCCACTGGGCCACCCAGGCACCCCTTCAAGTATGATTTTTAAAATTTTGATCTGTGGGACACCTGGGTGGCTCAGTGGGTTGAGCATCTGACTCTTGCTCAGGTCATGATCTCAGGGTCATGAGATCGAGTCCCTCATTAGGCTCTGAACTCAGCAGAGGGTCTGCTTGAGCTTCTCCCTCCCTCTCCTTTTGTCCCTCTCGCTGCTTGCACAAGCTCTCTCAAATAAATAAATCTAAAAAAAGCTTTTTTTATCTAAGTCCCCTTAAGTTCGACAAATTAACCAGTGAACTTTTCACTGGTTAATTTCTGGTTTTCACTGGTTAATTTCACTTTTTTCAAGTAACTAGGTAACATGAAAAAACCTTTTAAAAGGAAGACAGTCTCTCTTATTACCTCTTTAGTTCTTTTGAGAACATAAAATGCACTGGATTATAGGAAGGCAAACCCTCTAATACACACTGAAAACCACAAACATTTCTGGGCTGGTGATACTTCCTCTTACGCAGTGCAGCCCTGTTAGAATTAAGAAGGGTGGAGGAAACTTGTGAGCTGGAAATTTTCTCAGTCACATTTGGGGCATACTTACAAGTAAGTGAAATAATATTTGTTCAAATAAAGTCTTCATGTGTCAAAATCTTAACCTAGGTTTCCCAAATCAAAATGGATGCCATGTCTTCATTATGAGGTCAGTTTTAGGCTAAGAGCTTTTTGCTTTTGAATTCTGGTTAATATTTGAAACAGTCAGAATGACAATTTCTTAGACTAATGATTTGAGTACCAGGAATCTAGAAACTGCTCACAGGAATAAGAAAAAATAGGACTTGATGAAATGTTACTTACATTAATTTTTCTAAGAAATTTGAGGGTCAACTGTGTTCTTTGCAGTATCACCAAATGTCAAGGTCAAAGTAGACGAAACCGAGGTTAAGTGATGTGGCCAAAGTGACACAGGTAGTTAATGAAAGAATGAGGTCTAGGACCAAGTCTTGTGGCTTACCGCCTAGGTCCTCGTTTAAAACACGCATCCATTATTCATTCTATGCTTTATATTATCTGTAACATCGGGGGTTTTCTGTTGTTTCTGTAGTTCTTTTTGCCTAGTATGGATTTGAAAAAGACAGATAATGATTGCTTATTCAAGAGCTATAAAATACATCATGAGACAGTGATGTTTGGGTTGCGAAATGCTTTGGAAGAAATATTCAAGTAATTAGTTATGGTGAAAATGTCTTGGGACTGAGAACGACATGTGGAATCCTACTGTGCTTTAGTGAATAAAGTCTACGCCAGCTGTGGAAGAGCTCCCTTAGCTATTTGGCAAAGCCCCCATGGCAACCCAGTCTTCTTTACTCTCTGCCACTACACTGGGAGCTCCTGTTACTAAGCACTGGTCTGCCAACTCCCCCCGCCCCCCTGCCAAACTGCATGATCCTATAAGTATTTCTGGAGCAAGAGCAACCAGGCATTTAATGACGTAAGTCATGTCTCTTGACGAGAAAGATTAATGAGTCAGGCATGTTATGTACCCTTGATAAAAGAGATTTGTGTTCTGCCCTTCAGGGTGTAAGCTCCAACCAAATCCAGCTGGGTAGTATTAATTCAGACATCTGAATAAAAGGATAAATGTAAGTAATACAGAGATCTGTATACACATGCCTGCAAATACAAAACTACATTGCCTAAAAGCCTCAACCTTTGTGGCATCAGATGTATTTTCATTTTAACACTGAGTGGTTAGGTAATTTAAAAGATAGTAAGAATTCTAACTGACCAAAGTAGCAGATATGCGTGGGTATTTTAAAAAACTTTTTGTATGTATATCTATTTTCAAACAAATTCATATTGAAATGGATTAATGTTCTAAAATTTGGAATTTCTAACATTCTGTTATTATTCATAAGTTCATGTATCACACCAAAAGTCCCTGAATTTAAATTGTTCAAAGGCATATCATTACTGTCACTAATCTAACCTCTAAGTAATTGCCAAATATCACCACTGCCTTAATCTTCAATTATATTTTTTTGATCTTTCAAACTAAGGTAACAAAACAAATGCTGATCTTGGCATCTACTAAGCAACAGGATATGCTATATATATATATTTTTTTTTTAAGCTTAGAAATATCACTGTTCTCCCACAGTGAATGAAAGACACACTTTTCTCAGTATTGTCAATAACTTCTAGTTATATGATCGTGTCTCTCTGATCCTTCTGAGCCCCACAGTCTGATAACATGTTAAGATATGAGTTAAAATGCTATCCATGGCCATGACGGAATGACACCCCAGGTAGTATGGGGAGGCAAAAACCCTTTGACATTAGTCTCATTTTCCATTGTGTTCTAACCACTTAGAGTAACTAATTATAAACAATTAAAGCAAAATCAGCAATTTTACTACAAAGTGATTCATTTTAAAATTACTTGTTTACTAAAAATATGACCTGAAAGCAATTTATAAGATTCCCATATCCAATAGTTCATTCCTTTTGCAAGGAATGAACTGTGTACCTGTATCGTCAGGGGCAAATATATAGTCATACGACTTCTTGTCAAATTATTGTTCCTCCTTCCATAATAATCTACCCAAGACTTCCCAGAGTGCTATGAAAATAATTCACTAAACTAAATGGGAGAAAACTTTTACCCTCTACCCTCAGGGGACTTTGACATACACTTGGCAGAAAATATTACCCATCAGTTTTGAAATTTTCATAGTCCAAGAATGTTTAAAAGAAGGAGTTACAGAAATGGCCCATACATCGTGTCAGGCGATGGCTTGACACCAAAAAGTCTTGTAGGCTCAGTAAATATTGGATGGGTGCAGCCATGCATGACTTTGGGGAACACTGGTCAAGGCCTGACCCCAGACAGTGTTCTCCAGCATCAGCATGCTTCAGAAAAAGGAATGGAATGGGTTAAAAATAGAAATACTCACACCTACTAAATCAAAATTCCAGATACATGGAATGCCAAACAGAATCAACATATGGTACAGTCACATTATCCTCTATCTAAAAAGCCCATTTTCATGAAGTATTTCCTTATTTAGGCTATTTACTTCCTCAAGAGTTTACCAATAATCACTAGGTTTTAAAAGGTAAGAATTTAAAAGTCTAAGGCAAGCCTGACACTGGCCTGCCATGAGTCAGAGCTTTCCAGAACTCACCAAACACTAAGAGCAAGGCTTGTGTATTTGTTCTAGAGACTATTACACCACATGTCAAATATCCTCACAGTAGTAGTCCACGACAGATCTGGCAGGGTCCCTGTGTCCTCCCACTGTTTCAAGGAGACCAGCTGGAGTTTTCTTTGGTGAGCTTTGGGGCTTCATCTATTCAGACCTCAAGGGCAAATGCTTTCTTGGAAGCTGTGTTTACACCAGAGCTGGCTGAAAACCCAGTCTAAAGCAAAATGGAAGCCTCATGGTAACAGACTACTACACTAGTTGAGAGGTCTGAGTTATTTCTAGTGTTTTTTTTTTTTTTTTAAGATTTTATTTATTTATTTGACAGAGATAGAGATGGCAAGGGAGGGAACACAAGCAGGGGGAGTGGGAGAGGGAGAAGCGGGCTCCCTGCTGAGCAAGGAGCCTGAAGGGGGGGCTCAAGCCCTGGACCCTGGGATCATGGCCTGAGCCAAAGGCAGCTGCTTAATAACAGAGCCACCCAGATGTCCCAATCCTAGTCTCTTCATTGCCAATAGCCAATACTTAAGTCAACCTGAAATTTGGTTTTCTTGTCTCTAAAATTAAAGGAAAACTTACAGTTGATCCTTCAACAACAGAAGGGCTGGGGTGCTGACAACCCCCTCCCCATGGTCAAAAACCCACATAGAACTAAATCCACATCCACTAAATCCACTAAATACACATATAACTCCCCCCCAAAACTTTAATAGCTTACTGTTGACCAAAAGCCTTAATGATAATAAAGTCAATTAATACATATTTTATATACTGTATACTGTATTCTTATAATAAACTAAGCTAGAGAAAAGAAAATGTTAAGAAAATCATAAAAGAGAACACACTTAAAGTTTCATACCATAAAAAATCCGCGTATAAGTGGACCCATGCAGTTCAAACCTGTGTTTGTTCAAGGGTCAGCTGTATACTTTCAGGACTTCTTTTACCTTGAAGATTCTACTTCAATGTGTACAACTCTAGCTTTGATATGCCAACAGCTAGTCATTAAACCAGGGTCATTTTCTCCTGAACAGCACCAGGGATTTTAGAAACCAGAGAGAAACTAATACATGCTTCTGCTCATGAGAAAAGGACAGGTTTGGATATTTGTAGATCTAACAACTTGGAGCCACAGAACTCTCTTTCAGCAGGCCACCAGCTGCTTGGCCAGCATGCACTTCTCTTGGTCCCTTTTGGGCCTTTGGTGGGGTTTAGGTCAGAGCCCCAGGACAGAGGCATCGTGCCACTTGCTGCGTTCTGTTCTTGGTCTTGAGCTCTACCAGCTATGTGACCTCAGGCAAGTTACTTAACCTTGTCTCTAAACCTGTTTCATCTGCCAACTGGGGATGATAATAAAAGCACCAAGACTTGTTGGGGAATAAGAATTAAATGTGATAAGCCTATAAGGCACATTGGTGCTGGCAGACTAAGCACTCGGTACATGGAACAATGAGTTTTGATTACAGATGCATGGTTATAGCAGCCATAGAACTCAGCATGAACCTGGAGAAAGTCCATGAAGTCATGATGCTGCCACAGCTGTCAGTCCTCTCCTCTTCCAGACTTATTCTTACTAATGCAACCTCACTTATTGACTTGAAGGAATGAATGAACATGCTGACTCCCTATATCTCTTTCCAGAAAGTCCAGATCACACAGCTCTGAAGATGGGACAGTAACGAAAGGAAGCATGTGACATGATCAATGCATTAAAGGGATCTTCTGCATGAAAAATAAACTGGTAGTCGTGGCTGCCCTCCCAGGACGTAGCTTCAAGTCAGGGACAGGAAACTGACTTTTCACTATATGCCTTTGTATCTTCTGAATTTCGAACCTCAAATATGTGTTACCTATATTAAAAAATATTTTTAACATGTCAATTTTTGAAAATTAAGAATACACCTTGTAACTTAAAATCAAGTTTACACCTTCCCCTCATGAGAGCTGGGGAGCTGAAATCCCAGCCTCATTCGCCCTTCAAAGCATCTGAGCGCCGGTCGCTGCTGTCTTGCCTACGCATGCCCGGAACTGGAGGGGTATGTGCAGAAGCCATGGGAGCTGGAAGAGAGGGAAGGTTCAGCATTATTTCACGTTTTGACTGGTTTCTGCACAAAGGAACCAAAGGAATTTCTACTGTAGATTTAGAGCAGGTCTTTTGCTGTGATTCTGTTCTCCTGCCCCAGGAAGGCAAAGACCAGAATTAAAAGAAAGAACAGAGAGCGAAGAAAATGCACGGGTGCGCACGCGCGTGCGTGCGTGTGCGTGTGTGTGTGTGTGTGTAGTCCAAAAACCCCATGCTGGCTCAGCTTTTCCACATTGTTTTCCCAAATATTTTTCTAATAAATAAATCTGAAAAAACTTAGCATACTTTTGAAAATTAAGACTGGCTTGGAAATAACTAAGGGTTGCATTTTATTTGAGCAAGTACAACAAAGGTATAGTAAGGTTAATTTTCCCTTTTACTCATCATTTCCCATCCCTGATGGAATTATGTGTGAATGTGTAAAGAGGATAGACCTGAAAAGAATTTTTTTTTTTTAAAGATTTTATTTATCTACGTGAGACAGAGCTAGAGCATGAACAGCGGAAGGGGCAGAGGGAGAGGGAGTAGCAGACTGCCGTCTGAGCAGGAAGCCTGTTGGTGGGGGTGGGGGTGGGGAGGTGGGGGTGCGGGGGGTGGGTGCTGATTCTTGGACTCCGAGATCATGACCTGAGCTGAAGACACCCAGGCGCCCCCCTGAAAAGAAATATCTTAAAGCTCATTATAAAAGTAAGGTATCACATAGTAGCACATGACAAAATGCATCTTTGAAGAACATACAATACTGTGTTAAAAACGCTTTGCGCTAAAAATATACTTGGAATTCTAAAATGTATAAATGTGAAGTGTAGCTATGAGAAGATGGATGTATACAGAAATAAGCTGTACACAAGGCAGAAATACGGAAATATGCCATGCTCGAGTAGGTCAGAATCAGGCCTGTGACTTTAGGATGACCCCAGAAGAGATGAGCCACATTTAAGTTCCTGAAGCCCGTGGCACAGGCGATAGAACAGAACAAAGTAGCGCATCACCGCGAAGCCAGTTGGCAGCCGCTTGGCTTGTCCCACACAGGGCCGAACTGCTTCATTATTTTTGGTTCTAGACTAGAAAAACAGTGTGTTGGTTTCACAAGTCCTCATTAAAAAAGAAAAAAAAAGTGTAGTTTAGGCACTCGGGAAACAGACTATTAGAAGGCATTGGAAGACACTCTGACGAGAACTGAGAAGTGGAGCCGCTGACGCGAAACGCTGTGCTTCCGGCAGGCCTGGCGCTCACGCACGTTTGCACACACGGCAGGAGTCGCTCTGCTTCATTTTCCCTATCAGATGACTGAGCATCGGAAGCCCTAGTCACAGCTGACAAGGGGGTGTAATCCCACGATTCAGGGCGGGTGGTTTCTACATCCGCTAAATCCAGATTCTGGAGATCATAGGAGAAACGAGCGCGCACGCAGGCACGGCCCGGGACTCTGCACGACACTGTCCTGCAGGACGGACGACGTGCGTGGCGGCCCGCTTGCGCCCGTGGCAGCCGTACAGTGTAAGGCTGAGTGGAGAGCCGGCGAACCGTGCTACGTTTAGCAGCGAAAGTTTGGGTTTCAGGGACACAGTGAAGGAGCAAGAATCCAGAGTTCCCACGTGCATCAGGGAGCGGAGAGCGTGAGCCCCCCCCCCCCCCCCCTCCAAGCTCTCCCTCACGCCCTGCACAGCCCAGGCACGCATCAGCCATCAGGCGCCCGCCGTCAGCCGCCGGCACACCCTGTCTGATCCCACACTGATGCCATATGTCTCACACAGGCCTGAACCCCTCTCAGCCCCGGGCGGGGGGTGGGGGGGGCAGAATCTTCACTAGGAACCCGGAGCAAAACGCGCAGCCAGAATCTGATCGTCATGCCACTGTGAAGTCACTAAATGAAGTGACCCTGGGATGCCCTATGTCTGGGCTTCTTGTTTTGTGATGGAACGAAATCTCCTTACTGTTTAAACCACTAGGGAGTGGGGAGACATCTGCATTTTGTGACCCCAAGTAATGAGATGCAATCCTGTTCCTCCAAAATAACCTATTTTCTAGAGCAGTGCACACACACGAAAGGATGCACACTCCCTCTTATAAACTAAACTCTGATGTAAGTACTAACATTCTCCTAAATTCATCTCCTGAAGTCAAGCTCCTCGGAGAAGAGTGATTGCTCTTATTCCCTGTCCAGAATACCCTCCTCCCCAGCACTATCCGTTACTTCAAGGCCCAGTTCAAAATCTGCCTCCTCCATGAACAGTTTCTTATTTAATCCCTGCCTACATCTGTCTCTAATTCCAACATATGGCATTTACTGTCTCTAACTTTTTTACAGCTTGCCTGCTGATCCTTGTGTCTCCCCTCAATGTCTACCACACTGAGCACACATTTGATTTACAGTGACTGAGTATAAAGCACCATCTGCCTTCACCTGAAACATGGGATTTTCCTTTCCTCTTTTCTTCCTTGTCTTCTTTCCTTATCTTACTTCTCTGTAGAAGAAAAGACAAAAATTTAGGTAAAAGAAATTCAGAGCTCAGACCCTGAAGGAAGGTAAGTCTTTCTAAAGAAAGCCAAAAATGGAATGGCCTACCTTCTGGGAGTTACAGATAAGGGAAAGAATTATGACATGGGGGAACAGCAGTTAGACACCACACCAATGACCTTCTGTTTTTGTACCTCCCTAACACTCTGACCAGGTCTCACTACTGAAAGTAGGGGAGGGAGCATCCTTAACAAATCAGAAGGTACAAGAAAAGATGCAGCAGAGTCCAGCTCATGGTAGGCGTTCAACAAATGTCTCAGGAGTGCATGAGAGAGGACAGATCATCTTATGACTAGAGTTTCGGGCTTATACCTTAAAGATTTTTATTATAAAAACAGAATGAAGTGTAAATACCACTAAGAACACTGCCATCTCAATGTAATGGACTTCATGTGAATGTGTTGACATAAAAATCTTTAATCTGATATAGACTTCAAGCTGTTTTGAAATGGAAAATAAAATCTTGGGTTGTTTTTGTTTTTACTTTAAAACTACTATGGCCGTTAGCTAAAACTCAAAGTAAGGGCCTATCTGCAGAAAGGCTTTGTCCATTATCACATGACCTGAGTCTCTGTAGCTGCTCTTCTATGAAACAGCTCTGGGGCCATCATTCCCACAAGATGGCGGAAAGAGCATCTGCAGAGAGCAAAACCTGGTGTAGAAATTGTCTTGCGTATCCTTGAGGGTTTGCAAATACAATATTAACTTTTACTTTTAACACATTCCAGATATATTAAAAATTTGTTGTAACTTTCATGAGGTTCAGTCATTCAAACAGACACTAAGAACTTCTGCAAGATCTTTTATATTACACAATAGAGTAAAAACTGTAGTAAAAGTTCAGATAGTTAAATGAGCACCAAACACTACAAAGTGTAACCAACATGGTTCTATTAAAAACGCTCTTCAGCTATGCCATTCAAGGACAGCAATACAATACTTTCTTTACAAAGCAACTAATATAAAAATCTGCAAATGCCATAAATTCATTTATAGGCTCTTATTTTCATATAGGCATGTCATTAGATTCTTTTGATTCTTTCTTTCCTTCAATTCTTTCCTGAGGTATTTTTTTGTGGTTTGCTTTTATTGTACTGCTGGATGCATTATCTTTGATCATCCTTTCCTAAAATGATTTTTAAAGACCTGCAAAAAATTTTATTGCATAGGACACTATTCATGACAGAGGTTGGGAACTGCAAATATGTGGCATTGGAATAAGTCTTACAAATATTGCATTTTAAGAATCTGTTACATACATTTTTTTTTTTTTTACAGCTTGTCTCTTTAAAAAAAAAAAATTGAAGTTACAGCTAAGAGTTAACTACGTACAGTGAAGCATTTTAGGAATGTCAGAGGTTAGAGAATACGATGAATGATACAAAGGAAAAAAGCCATAATTCTTGCTGGCTATATATTGTATTGCCTTCAAAAGCAACTGTACATGTTGTAATCAGTTCATAGTTAAATATTTCTACTAATCTGTTTTAGGAGAGCAAATGTCTTTCAAAGTTTCAAGTTCCTCTATGAGCTTCTTGTTCTGAACTTCCAGCACTGCAACTCGACTCTCCAGACATTTTACATATTCTTTCTTTCGACGTCGACATTCTTTAGCAGCTTCCCTGAAAGAAAGTAGAAGCAAAAGGGCAAACAAAACATTTTTTTTTTTTTTTTTTTGCATGCTATGGACAAGCAGACTGAAGTAAGCTTGGTAAATGTGATCATGGCTGCATTCCAAATCTTGGAACAGCGTTCCCAATTCAATGTCAAACACTAAGCCAAACTGGATTTTTAAGGGTCACAAGTGTCCCTTCCACAAGTCCACATGGCAATTAGTAGAATTGCTGCATCTCCTGCCTTGATTAGAGTTCATAATAAACAAGGTCCAAGTCAAAGACAGTTACTCTGCTTTATGGCAATAAAGATCTTTGAGGGCCTTGAGTTCCTCAATGAGAGTCTTGTTTTGGTTTTCAAGCACAGCCACACGATTTTCAAGACATTTGACATATTCTTTCTTCTTCCTGCGACACTCCCGGGCAGCTTCCCTGGAACCAACACAAAGCAAATGACTACAGGAACAACCTCCCAGCACGATCCAGACTGGTTCAAATGAACTTCTGTCCCCCAAACTCAAAGACCAATCAATCCTAGGCAAGGTTTGTACAAAGCCACACAACGAATGTAACCAAGCACATGCCTTTTGTAAGAATACTTTCAAACAACAGGAACGACTTGAGAGCACGATCAATGTGTCCATCATTCATTGTAAATGCTGTTTTCTTAGGGCACACATTCCATGATAACAGTGACCAGAATGATTTTCAGTAACCTAAAACAATAGGACCACATCCCCAAGTGGAATTTCTACAAAAACATTTACAGATCTTTTCAATTCTCTTGAGTATTTTTGTCCACCAAAAGCCACATATTCCAACACAATGAGTTAACTTTATTTTGGTCAGAAATATTGGAAAAATTAATCCTCAGAAATTTGAAATGTCAATATTGGAGATTTTGTTTCTTCAAGACTGAATCTCATCAGTAAAACAAATAAGCTTGACCATGACTGCAAGAAGCAGTTTATTGGCTAGAAAACAACATGGATAAAGACAATGGTAAGCAAGTCACATACATTTTCATAAACCATAATGAAATGGACTCCGCTTCTGAAAATTAAGGAAGGGAAGAAGGGATAGCACAGAATCCAGCACTCAATAATTCAGACACTTTAAACCCATGAAGTGACAGCACCAATATTAAAACCTCGGAAAGGAAGCTACTATAACCCAAAACTCTATGTCAAGACTGTTTTTGAATCACATGCATTTACTACCCAATCTGCAGATCTTTAAAGCGCTGTAGGCATGCCCAAAAGAAGGAACAGACCAGCCAAAGCAACAAACACAAATACACAGATGAGTTAGTCATTCTCATGCATAACCCCACCAAAAAATAATAAATAGAGCCAACATTTTTCTCTTTTTCCTTTTTGTCAGGGTGGGAAGGGGTGGCAACTATATCCTTTAACTCCTCTGTAGAATATACCCTCTGGTAACAGTGTTCTTTTGAAGGAGTCAACTGAAAATAACTGCTTTGGGGTACACTTCAAATCAAAAAAGCCTATGTTGAAAGAGATAACTCAAACATATATTAACAGGAATTGTGTTGGATGTCTAAACACCAGTTACTATAATGCTAGCTAGCACTGCTGCAATTTTGAACCAGGAGGGATGTGTACAACAGATTTGGCCAATTCTGTTTTATTTTTAGGATAGTTGACTCACTAACAACTGGTTATCTGTTTTTTCTCCGTGGGGCCAAGTGTCAGCAGAAAAAAGACCTTGAAATCCCAGTGAACTGCAGGAAAAAAACCAACCCCGACTTCCTAGCCAAGAACAATGCACTCACCCTGTGAACTCACCAAGTTCTCAAGCTTCTCAACTAGTTAATGAGAAAATTAAAAAAATGTAAGAAGTAAACTGAATCTGACAAATACAGATTGATTTAATCTCAATGATGCATAGGGAAAAACTGAGAACAAATCCAACCACACATAAAATTTGCAACTCTTCTTTCTACAAAGGAACTAAAATACATTTATGAATACCAACGTTTTCATGGATTGAATCATTATATTAAATTCTAGATCTGGAAGGAAGATAATCACTCTACAAAACATGTTATCATTAAATGAAATTTTATATATAGCAGTGCTTGATATTTATTTTTTAATTTCTTTACCAAGGTGTACTATCTATTGTAAATATAATTCATATCTCATGTGGGAATGGTGCAGGTTACCAGTCAAAATGTTCCAAGCACCAAGCTTTAAATGATCGTACCAGTAGATGGTACATTCCCAAGTACTTCCCAGCTATGGAAAACACCTGTTTCTTCTATTAATAGCTAGCTCAGTTTTTAGGCCTTGCGTTTGTCTGGATATATCCTCAGCATGGAGAGGAAGTACATGGCAAAGAGGAAATGCTGACAAGGCTGTAAAGAAATATAAACTGTGGCTGGACTGGGAGAAATATCTATCAGATCTGTCATAAATGCCAGCCAAAGAATAAAAAGAGAATGCATGAGAGGTCTTTCACGTTAATAAGTAAAACATACATACTCTCCATGAAGTGAAATCTGCAGCTTACTCTGAGGTCTCTTTGAGGTGACTCTGGAATAGTGCAGCAGGCAGGCTCTGGAAGAAAGACTGCCTGATTGCACATCCAGGTTCTGTCCAGTGTGGGCTGTATGATCTTAACCAGTTCACTATTTAACCACTCTGAGCCTCAGTCCCTCATCTGGAAAGTAAGGATAATAACCAGACCTGGTTTCATGTGCAAGTTATGTGAGAGTTAAAGAAATGGTAGAAACAAAGCACTTACAACCTGCATATGGTACTTGCTCTGCTGAGCCTCCTGTTAGCCATTTATCATCGGCTCTTCCCTTGTCCTGCTCTTAGACTGAGATCTGGAAAGCTAAGATAGACCCTTCGCAGAATTCCTTGCAGCTAGGGATTCTATTAGCTATTTCTAGCCAAGAAAACGCGGGTGAAAGATGCTGTGAGGACCTCCCAGAAGTTTTCGGAAGATCCAGAAGCTCTGGACCTTCTCCCTTCTTCCTGCCTGTTGTGATCCTAAGAACAAATGTCACCTGCTGAAGCTGACAAGACAGGGAGGAGAAGCCTGGATCCTTGATGACACTGCTGAGCCTTTGTTCTGGCTGCACGTACCTCTGGGCCAGTCACATAAGATCAAAATAACACCTGTGAGGTGAAGGCTCCATTTCCCTGGGTTATTTACAGCTCGAACACAAACACTACCCAATAGCTGTTATTAGTGAATTATTTTTTTAAAATGTAAAATTTCATGACTGTTTTCCTCAGGGAAATTTCTTATTTATGTGTAGGTAGCTGTGGGGCACTTTTAGAGGAACCCACTTGCCCAGTATTTCACTATTTCATTGATAGTTCTACTGACATTTTTTTTTTAAATCTAAAAAAACAAAAGGGAAATAAGAATGCTACTTTCTAGGTCTTTTTCTTTTCTTTAGGAAAATAAGACATCAATGAACAATTTTACAGTTTGCATTATTACTATACTTTATATTTCTAAACTGAATTCTGTGACCATAGAAGCAAATGTTTTCATAGCTCCCTAAGATCTCAGAAAGGACAGTTTTAAAATATCCATATTCCTCCACCAGATCTAAGTTAGAGATCTTTGATAGTAAGACTTCCATAGAACAACTATGTGTGAGACTATGTGAGCTCACCCATTCAGCCCCTTCAGGATTTCTGAAGAAAATGCTGACAATGAAAAATAGGAACCCAGCATGACTTAGTCAATCTGGAACAATCACTGATAAAGACGTGCGTGTCTTAAATGATCTTAGTTTGGGTAATCTGTTGTATTTTCTAGGGTACAAAACTCCATCTAGTGATCTGTGATAACTACGATGTTTGGGAACTAAAGCCAACTTAAGGAGTCCTGTATTGTATAAAAATGTGACCTTTATTTACTTAATATTTTACTTATTTGATGGAGAGAGCAAACAAACAGGGGGAGGGTCAAAGGGAAAAGCAGACTCCCTGCTGAGCAGAAAGCCTGATCAGGACCCGATCCCTGGATCCTGGGATGATGACCTGAGCGGAAGGCAGATGCTTAACTGACTGAGCTACCCAGATGCCCTCAAAATATGACATTTAAAGGGATGTTAGTAAGCTGAATATAGATGCTACTGATTCACATTCAGTTACAAAGGGCTGTTACAAAGTCAGTACTCATTTCTGAATTGTAGTGGCTCGAAAGTCACAATTTCTAGACTAACTAGCTTGCTAATGCCTACTAACAAACCACCACCACATGGTCCCAGTCAGAGGTGAGCACATGATGTCATCTGAAATGTATTGTTTTCTTACAATGAGGATATGATTTAACACTTAGGAATAAGGTGACCAAATGACTTGGAGAACTCTTAGACTATTCTGTTCATTTTGAAAATCAGATTTGTACCATTTTCCACCATAAAAACTAACCCAAGAAATAATATACAAGTCAAATTAAAGAATTCTGGAAAACAGCATTTTTATGACATACTCCTATTTAAAAAATAAAATTACAGCAACATGGTACAAGAGTAAGTGAGAAAATGAGAGTGTGACCTGAAAGTACATATGCTATAATATTAGTAGGTATCTCTAAGTGATGGGGCTTTGAGTAATTTTGTTTCTTTCTTTGCTTTGTATTTGCACTTAACCAAAATTTATCAGACTTAATATGTATTTCAGTATTATAGAAAAAAACAAAGTTACAAAATAGATAATAGATACAAAATAGATAAAAGGAAACTACATACAAAAGGCTTAGAAAATTCTATTTATTTATTTATGTGAACTCTACCCCCAAAACTGGGATTGAACCCATAACCTCAAGATCAAGAGTTGCATGTTCTACTGACTAAGTAGAACCAGGTGCCCCTAAGAGGCTTAGCAATTCTTTACTCACACTTAATTTTGCTCATAAAGAAGCAAAGAAATTACACTTATCACCTATTTCACAAAGTAAATACCAAGTAAAAAATAAATCTTTATTTGTAATAAAGCCCTTGTATCATCATTAAGAAAATTAATGTATCTTTTAGACATTACCGTTACCACACGTAGGGATGTGCCACCTGCTGATGAAATGGCACTCTGATGACAAGACAATCTAATTATGGTCACATGCAGAGCACAAACCCCAAAATGCCACAGAACATGTAACTTGGGAGAAATGACTCAGGAAAAGCAATTTTTTTAAAAGCCCCACAGCAATAAGTTGTGTGTCCAATAGGTGGTTACTGGTTTCCGGTAAAACATCCTACCTGTTTTTCATTAGCCTCAGCTCTCGTTTGCGTGTTGCTTCTTCAGCTAGCTGCTGGGGACTGTGCAAGCTTCCTGGTGAGGCAGCCATCACTACTCCCTGTGGCAAAGCAGTAGTAGGAGCTCGGATCTGGTAAGTCGGCATGTCACCAGTGGCGGCTGCAATGAAACAAAATATGACAAGTTTATATAAACAATTTACAACTTGATCTTTTATATAAAACTGACCTGGAAATAACATACTTCTTTCTAAATGTCATAAGAAGTGAACTTGCTAACATTTAAGATGATTATTTTGAGCATTAAAGTCTTAGGTATCAAGGATCTTCAGCATTTGGAACAATAATATTCAGCATGCTCTATACAGTTAAGGTAGAAAAATGCCCCCCACACATTTTAGAAAGGTTTTTACCAAAGGCTAAATTAGGGAGACTTTTCAACTGCTCTCTGGGGAAAAAAGCCCTGATGTGTTTATCAATTCACATGATATAAATACTTTCACGGTGGCCAATTTCAAGCTACCAGTGTGACCTCTTGGAAGGTGGAGATGAGAAGACATACACAGTAAGTAGGACACCATACAGATAAAAGAGATGTAAATAACCTCAAGAGCATAGATAAAATTATGAGAAGTGATGAGTTTTGAGTATTTATAGTTTTTAACATAATCTATTTGTTAAATATATTATGTATTTCTTTATATATATTTATTTAATTTTTAACAATGGCTCTTTTTACAACCAGCTCACAAAACCCCTGAAAATTTAATAATCACTCTAGCATACCAGTGGGAGCTGGCTCTAGCATACCACTGCAAAAATGTTAATTAAGCAGAACATCTCCATTCTCTGAATATTCCAGGTAAGAGATTTTCCTGTCCCCTATACCGTGCCTGAGACAGTTACTGGATATCTTTAAATATAAGTCCTACTACCAGAAGATGACTGAGGCTCGCTGTCTTTTCAGTTTAAAAACCAAAACAAAATAAAGAACAAAACAGCAAAGCTCTACTTAAATCTAATTTCTCTGGGGGATGATCATTTTTGTCTTAAGTAGGTTTCTTGAGATAATGATACATTTCTAAGTATTCATTTAAAAAACTTTTCTAATTATAGTGCAATCATAGTTAAACGACAGACTTAATATTCACTTAGTATTCAAACTGAATACTAAAAGTCCTCCAAGTTTCCTAATTTATACTCAACATTTGCCTTTCTACTCTAATGAACATATCTTCCTAGAAGAGACAAATGGATTTAAGTGATGAAATGTTTCTACCACCACTGTTTCAACTTTGAGAATGTATGGTCCAGAGTTAATCTGACACTCTAAGAGATTACAAAATTCATGCTGTCTCAAAGCTAACTACAAGATAAAGGTTTTAAAAAAGTTACCAAATCCTACAAAAATCGGTCTGAACCAATGCCAATCAAAATAGAAAACACATCACTTCCATATTTCATTAAAATGCATTATAACCATTGAGTAAGAACTGAAATTTTACCCAAAAGGGACACAAAGACATTTTTTTTTTTTTTTTTACAAATGAAAATACCTACGCAGTTTAAAAGATCAATCAAAAACTGATCTAGGTGCTCCTTTTTGGGTAAATGCCAGGGTTTTTTTTCCCCCTAGAGCTTAAGAATTAGGTGAAAATATTTTTTAGACTTTCAAAAAAGAGCTTTGAGGGAAGATCACTTAAAGGTCTTCATAACATTAACAAAAATACCACTTACAAGGATGCACTTCTCCTTCCTTCTACATATAATCTTAAAAACAATGGTGACAAATAGTAACTGATAAGTACAAAGATCACCAGCAAAATCTCTATCAATAATAAAATTGGGGAAAATCCTAAATTTTTGTGACTATTTAAAATTCTGTATACACAGTTATCTCATTGTATATCATAGAGTATCTCAGCTTTGAAATATTTAAGAAGATAATTTTAAAAACAGTTTTAACTGTTAACTGACTCAAGATTTTTCTATTTTAATCATATTGTCAGAGGAGGTAGACTGGAACACGGAATAACATAGTTCTCTCCTCTCTCCTCTTTACCCACATCCAGGGAAGAAGGTTATGGGACAATAAAGATTGACACAATGGAACAGCTAGAGGCTACACAGGCTTTCTAAAACTGGAACAATAGCCAGTGACGAATGAAAAGTTTACGAGATGTTTATGTGTCATTGTGTTGACATTCGCAGGGGGCATGGGTACAGACCTTGGTCTAGGGCTTTTCTTTTGCAAACTCTGGTTACAGAGAAGTGCAATAAAATTAATAGAGGGGTTCATTATACTTTCTCTCTCCCTCTTTGTATGCATCTGCTATTTTCTGTCTATAAAGTTAGAGCAGAATTCTCATATGATATGTAAAAGTTAGTTTAAGAGTATTCATTCTTTTTTTAAAGAGGAAAAAAAGGGGGGTAGGTATACTTCATAGATGAAAACTAAAGTTCATTCATTGGTCTTATAAGCAGAAATGGTTCTAAACTTTTGCCTGTTTCCAAAAGCTGAAACCACCTTCAAAGGACCAAATTTGGCAATTCAATAGAAGCAATTCAAAAGAAGTATTCTTAAAACATTCTGAGTAACAGCTCAGGAAAAAGATATCACTTTAAAATGATAACTTGGAAGGGGATGATATATTTAGATATATTAGTTCTGGGACGTTAGCTAATAAATAGGGTTTTATTGCAATGTTTCAGATATACTACATATTTATCTCCAACAAAAATCAGGTTGCAGGTCATTAGTTCAGGTCAGAAATATGAATTGGCATTAATTAGTAGGAGTTAATACACATTTCTGTAATATCCTGAGGAATCTATATGATGGTACACTTTAAGTGGTCACAGAGTAAATGTCAATGGATAAATTCCATATACTCAAATAGGATCTTATCAGTAAATACACTAAAAAGATATGGGCAAAGACAATCTCTTGTTTTGAGAAAATCCAAATGTCAAAAAGTTTTGTTGCTGAAAGAAGTGATAAAAAAATTTTTTATCTTGGTTAGCTTCAGTTTCCAATGTTACCAATTCAGTGGCAATTAAATGCAGATTCAATACCTAGAATCACAGTTCAAAGAACCACCTTACAGTCTTTGATGACCTATTCTTATCTCTGTACATCTATAAAGGCCAGTTCCTATTCTGTCTAACTACTAAATGTGTGTCCACGTTATTTATTCTAGAATTTCACTGTATACATTATTTCTGACAATAAATGAGTCACCAGTGGGGCCATCATTTTGTGACTGAAGAAAGATAATACATAAAAGATACTTCTATACTAATTTTATTCTAAGGCAGCAAAAACTTTAAAGACAAGCCAGGGGTGTCTTTTTTAGCTGGTATTCCCTATAACCTAGCACAGTGTCTGGCATATCATGGGTGCTCAGTGGGTTTACACGCACACCACGAAGGAAATTTTGAACTTCCCAGGGTTTTGTCATTTGAATGTTTAAAATAAGCAGTATTATTATTGTAAGACTATTGTTAGCTATTGTTATAGCTAAGTCTTTAAGTCTTTAATACTAAGGCATGAGAAGCCCTTATAAGATGCTATGTATTTATTCAAACTGGCATTATTTCCTAATCTTCCTTTACATAGGAGTCATTTCACCTGGCATTTGAGAAGCAGATGAGTTCTAATTAGTGTTTCCCACTATCTACCTACTGACAGGAAAATTTTTTTCGGTTTAGCATCAAATATTTCATGGAAAAAGAAAATTCCTAGAACTCTCAATTCTGGTCATTAGGCTTCATACCTCTCTTCGCAAGCTTTAAACACGGTACAGTAGAAAAAGCATGGGATCTGGAGTCTGGATTCTAGTCCAGCTCTGCCACTTACCAGCCATGTGACTTGGGGCAAGTTCAGTTTCCTCATCTGTAAAATGGGGATACATTATCTCATTTAATACTCACAATAAACCCTGTAATGTATGTCAAAGTGTCTAGCACAGTGCCTGGCACATGGTAGGCATTCAGCAAATGTTAGTTCCCTTCCTCTTCCCTTCCTTAAGTTCTGAAAGACAATGTTCCAAATTATGCTTATACTGTATATTAGTTAAAAGGCATATAACATCCATAAAAATATTTTCCCCTGGAGTTTCCCTTCTAACAAACCTGGGTAAGAGAATGATTGAAACGTATGTCTCTTATTCCTTATTTTGTTTAAAAATACGCCTATTAAAAATGTCTAAAATTTATACAATATTTTATTATATTCCTTTAGAGAATAAATTATTAGAAGATAATAAAAGTCCTTTTCAATGTTTATAATCATTTAGAATAGAACCTCAAAGGTGGAGAATCACAAGTAACCATATTATAGTCTCATCAGACTGCTAATAAGAAAACTAACTGAAAAGCCTCACAAGTCAAAGACGTATTTGTTTCTTCCTAACAAAGAAAGAAATAAGAAACTCAGCCAAATGCCTATCTTGAAAGTTTTCAAAGTGGAACAACTTATCCACATCTCAAATAATGGTGATTTTGTTTGTTTATTCATCTACTGATTGATATCCCTATAGTACTGAGCACATTAACTGAATAAAAACATTCTTATAAATGGAGCTCCTACCTTCATATGTCATTTCGCTACGTGTCCCTTAGTAACAAGCAACAGAGCTAACTTTGAAGTTGTATTGATAAGCAGGGGACTTCTTTTCCCTAGCTCCAAGAAGCTATGGACATCTTTACTTTTCTTTTTTCCTTCTCTCCCTCCCATCCACCGTGCCAGGGCACACAATGCCTAAATCAGCCTTGTCCTTGCCTGGTGTCTCACAGTGTCAAAACCTTTCCCTTCTCCACTGCTCTATTTTTTCCAGGAAAACTAAATCCTGATTAACTGACTATTTAAGCACTGAACAGTTTCAAATTTGTTACAATAATTATAATACTCAGACCACAAATAATTAAATCATTAACTATTTTTACTTTAAGTTACATAGAAGGGAACTTCCTGAGTTGTTTAGTGAAAATCTTAGGAGTAAAAAAAAAAAAAATCTATGTAAAAGATAATAAATTATAAGTATTGACATGAAAACTTCTGTATATTATCAAATATATACTCTATTGTCCTGTGAGAGTAATAATATTCTAGAAAAAATCCATTTTTACTATTTAAAATGATGCTAGCTTTATTTTGTATGTTTTCTGAGTAGTGTGTAGTATGCTGTGGTAACTCACCTAAAATTAGCATGAATTTATCAGGTGAATTTTGAGGAGCAATGTAATATGGTGTGAACAGAACCAGACAAGGTCTGGTCTTAAAGTCTGAAGGTCCAAACTGGTTCACCACTTGTTAGCTTTGTGAGCTTGGAAGAGTTATTTACCACTCTGATCCATGTTATTATATGAAAATATAATATCTGCTCTGAGCACATCAGTAAAAATACATGGAAACCGCTTCTCCTCATGGGTATTTAAATAGTTTCCTCAGGGAGGCCTACCCAGATCCTTTAACCTATATTACCTGTTTCCTGTAGGTCTCTCACCACCTGATTGTTTGATAGCACTGAACACATTTGTATTTGTATTTATATTGTAACACTGCAATTTTTTAAAAGCTTACATAAATTCAAAGTATCATAATTATTTTATTAGGCAATATATTCATATAGGCAAATAAAACTGGGCAGAGTGAAATAATCATCCCAAAAAATATTTCATTGAAATTTTTTCAAAAATATTGGGAATGTAGAACAATGGAAATTTCAGTAAAACTTCCATACAGATTCGGAGTTTTATTAAAACTTAAGGTAGATAAATGACTTTTTTCACTTCTACCATAATTATAACTTGCTTTGCTGGCAAGTTTAAGAAACTGTTATACCTGATCCAAACCTTTCTTTTATGTGAAAATTCCCCAAAAATAAGCTTTTCAAGTGCCCTTCTTTCACAAGATAAAATGTATCCTTATCCTCATGCATCAAATATTAACTAAGACACTATTTTCCAAATTTGAATGAGCTGGAATATTTATTTTTAATAATTCAGAAATTCAGGTTAAATACAATATATTAGAGTTTTTAAGACTCAGAGACTAAAAGATATGGAGTGAGGCTCTTAATATAATCAGCTTATGAATAAAGAAAGCAAAAAACTACTTCTAATGAAAATTTAAACTATACCCACAAGTCTCAATAATACAATTTTATAAACTATAGCTATTCACTTTCCACATTTTATTCCATGATCCTATAAATAAATACCTAAAAACTTTTCCCATACCAGTCATTGTTAGCCTGATTTTGGTCTAGGCAAGTTTTTCAAACTGTAAGTTTTAGACCATTAGTGGGTCATAAAATCAATCTCATTAGCAACAGAAAAAATAGAAAAGCACATTATATCTCTACTATATTTAAAGATAAGCACTTTAAAAAAAAGCAAACAAAGCAACTAAAAACACTGCAGGGCTTAAACTCATGACCCTTAGATCAAGACCTGAGCTGTGATCAAGAGTCAGAATTAACCGACTGAGCTACCCAGGCACCCGAAGATAAGCATTAGAGACAAACCAGAAGAGACTCCTAATCATAGGAAACAAAATGAGGGTTGCTGAAGGGGAGGGGAGTGAGGGGAAGAGGTAGCAGGGTGCTGGACATTAAGGAGGGTATGTGATGAGCACTGAGTATTACGTAAGACTTATGAATCAAGGATCTCTCCCTCTGAAACCAATAATAAGATATTTTATATGTTAATTGAATTTAAATAAAAATTAGAAAAGAAAACTTGTTTATGTACACACACACACACACACACACACACAGAGGTATACAACATCATGATGTAAAACGTGGGTCATGATAAAAAATATGTGTAAGCCAAAGATCTACATCAGCCCATGTGGTTCACCAATCCATACAGCAGGTCCTCTACTATTACTTAAAAAAAAATTTCTTAAACACTGTGCTCTTCCAGCTCCTCAAAACAAACAAAAGTTTTTCATTTTTAAACAGCATTTCAAAATAGAATTGGTTATTTCTGAAAACTGATCAGATTTCTAAAAATAATGATTTCCAAAGCACAATGAGGTCTTGTGAAAAAAGTTTGATATTTTTAAATTTTAGCATTTCAAAAATTTTAAATTGGAAGCAACTCATGTATGGGTAAAACTGTGAAACAAAGCTCTTCAAGGACAGTGTATGTTCATTCCATACACATAAATGTATAAGAATGTTCACTTACAAGCAATGACTAAAAATATATACAAAGTTTTACTTTAAACTTTCATCTTTAAATATATTGTGAATTTTCAAATCTTTTATTTTTAATTTTCTCTCATGGTTAGACCTAAGAATTGGAATTAAAGTCTTAGTAAAGAAAGATATAAGCCAACTAACGATTTTTAGCAAACAAATACATGCACAAAATGCCTTTTGCTTCTAGAATCATATTGCAGTATTTAAGATTATTTTAAGGCCATCTGTATCTTACAATAAACTTGTCATTTGAGAAAAATAATAGTGCATCAAGATAATTTTCAAAACGCTTTAATACAGGTTTTAGTTGCTCAGATCAGTGGAGTGTTTCCATCTAGGAAGAGGGTTTAGACCCACTAACTCTGAAAAGCTAAACTGTGGTAAAGCTGTTGACAATCATCTTCGTGATTTCAACTGCAAATTCAGAACTTGGTTAGAAATGAGACACCACCGAAAAAAACAACAATGCAACCCTAATACAGAACATTAGCAACTAGGTCACGATCATTCTGTAATTAAGAAAACCAAACAACAGGATTACTGGAAGGTGGAGGGGGTGGAGTAGGGTGGGACAACTTTCAGACAAGCACTTCCCAGACTGAGCGCTAGAGGGCACTCCGAGGCGCCAGTGGCCGAGAGCGAGCGAGGGTGCGGAAACCCTCCAGCTCCAGAGCCCACCTCTCCCCCGCCCCCGCACGTGCGCGGCGGCCTCAGCGGGAGGCTCAGCCTGCCCACGTAGGCGGAGGCGGGACGGACGGCCTCGGAGTTCTGCTCACCCAAGCATTACAGGTTTCACAAAGCGTTCCCCCTCGTCAAGCAGATACTTACCTCAAGAGAAACGCTAAAGTAAGGCTTACGAGAAAAGCTATTCAGTGTTAAGAGTGATCTTGGAGATAGAGGCAGTGGCGAGCTAGTTAACAGCTCTAAATCTGTCAGCAGCCCTTGACAAAGCAGAAAGGAACTGACTAAATCACAGCATGACTCGGAGCTGACGTCAATGTGCAGCTCGCTTGGAGTTTAACTTTTCCACTTCCCTGCTGAACACGATTCCAGGAAATGTAGTGACGTCAGCCCTTTGAACTCGATTAGCTGAGGTACAGACCATTTTAAACACAGGAGGAAAGAACCAAGTAGGCACGCAAACACCGCCGACACGCTGCGTTTTCCTAGTCTGTTTTGGAGCAACATTTGTACACAACAACGAAATCGGAAGCTTAATTTTTTACAAGTTGAACGGTATGTTTAACGGTATGTTTAACTTGAAGCTGCACTGAATTTGCAACAGGTTGCAACGAAGTAACAGCTTATTTTAGTAAAGCACAACGGAGAGAGAAAGGATTACTGCCTTGGTCAAAAAAGCAATCCGCTGAGCAAAAAAGCATTTACACTAAGATGCCTTCACAGAGTGTGCTCAGTACATACAGATATATATTAAAAGAAATTTCTTACTCCTCAGCCACTGGAAAATTACTACTTTTTGAAACACTCAGAGGTCCCTAAATTTTTCTAAACTTCAAAATAAAAATTTCAGAATTAATTTAAATCTCTCTTAAAATTCTTACCTGTTTCATCTCCAGTTACAGCCATGATGGGCTTCTGCATACAGAACTGTCTTGTCTCCCCTATCACAGGTTGACATACAGTGTTCCAAACTAGCAAGCATGTGAAGGATAAGTAGGAGTAACTTACATCACAATGACATCACTAGCCTATCACTACCATCAATTTGCTTTGTCACAGAGGAGCTCAATGAAACCAAAGCCCTATAAAAATCCTTCCTGTAATAAACCATATTAATGTTGTTGTTTCTCATTGTACATAGAAATCTGTTGAGATGGGCTCTGGCAAAAAAAAAAAAAAAGTCTCATTAGCATTAAGTTACAAGATTGTTTCTTATGGAGTAACTAACTTCTTTATTATTGTTCTGTCCAAGGTTTCTAGATAAACAAAGGGGGCGTAAACACTGTATCTTTTATAACTCCTAGGAGGAAAACAAAACAAAACACATGGAGATTAAAGCAATAACAAAGGGGCCCCTAGGTGGCTCAGTCATTAAGTTTCTGCCTTCTGCTCAAGTCAGGATCCCAGAGCCCTTGGGATGGAGCCCTTCCATTGGGCTCTCTGCTCTTGGGAAGCCTGCTTTCCCTTTCCCACTCCCTCTGCTTGTGTTCCCTTTCTTGCTGTCTCTCTGTCTCTGTCAAATAAACAAAATATTTTAAAATAAGTAAATCAGACAAAAACCCTGACAATCAGCCCAGAAAAACATTGTGAAATACTCAGAAATGTATTTCTTAAACACTTCTAAATTCGTCAAGGAAGAAATAACCAGCCACCTTCTTACACTTAACAGTTTTATTTGCTTAACTATTTGCTACAGCACCATAAAATCCAGCTGTTCCCAAGGTGAAACAGAATTTGCTAATTTCACTTGAATAAATACTGACATTAAAAAAATTCACTGTGCCAAATGTAGCAAGAACTACATAGCATTCTTCCATAAATATTAGTTTGAATCATAGGAATTTGATATTTGACCTTTTTGGCTCATAAAAAACAGCAATTTCATGAGGCTGTCTAATACATTATTTTACTAAATTAAAAACCCTTGAAAAGAATTTGGGGATTTAAAAAAATTCATAAATAAATCACAATTACTACTAGTAAATTTTTAAAATGTCAAATGGTATTTGGATCACTTAATGAAGAGTGCATGAAGAGCTAGATCACTATATGAAATTTAACAATGGTAAGGTTAGTTAAAAAAAATTAGCTCATGTTCAACAATATAAAAGACCACAGTCTGGAAAAAGAAATGATTTGCACATCTATCTAGTGTACAATAATAAGTCACATGGCACTGAGACCTTTTATTGTTACCAGTGGGCTGAATAAAGCCCATTCCCTTATATGATTAGAATTCCACCTAACCTTAATATTAATGATGTTGATGTGCTTTTCCAGAGCACATGAATTGAAGACATCTGGCTATGTAAGAAAGTGTGGAGAGCAACTTAGACATCAGTCCCAAACAGAGGCTCCATGACAGACTCTCTTCCATCTCAGCTATACCTAAGGGCTTCATTTAATAAATGGTTTTATTAAACATTTATCATGTACCAGGGACTGTGCCAGATACTAAGGATCTCTACCCAAACAGAAGTTATCTAGGCATGTCACACATACCCTAAAGAGGTACAGTAGGAACTGACAGGAAGTTATCTAAACCAGATCTGCAGTATCAGGGAAGGCTTCCTGGAGGAAGTACTAAGATGAAGCCTAAATAATGTAAATGACTGACATAAGTGTTCCTGTCAGGGCAAATGGCTAAGTGTGAGGCCCTAGAAAGGAAAAGAGGGTGCGGCATAGCACAGGAAATGAAGAAATCTTGCACAGAGCTGCATTACAAAAGAGGGAGAAGTTGAGAGGGAAAAGTCTAGTAAAGGTGGCAAGGCCTAGATCAAGCAAAGATTTGGGCCATGTTAAAGATTTTGGACTAAGGGACATGTGGGTGGCTCAGTTGATTAAAAGTGTCTGCTTTCAGCTCAGGTCATGACCCCAGGGTCCTAGTCTCCTTGCCCAGCAGGGAGCCTGCTTCTACCTCTGCCTGCAGCTCCCTTTACTTGTGCTCTTTCTCACTGCTCTCTCTGAAAAATGAATAAGTAAAATCTTAAAAAAATTTTTTTTTTGGATTTTGCATAACAAGTAACAAGACTTCACTGAGTAAGAGGCTGACACGGTTAGATGTGAATTTTAGAGATACCACTCTGAACTGCAGAATTAAGTATAACAGAAAAAAAGAAAATGTTGGAGGTAGAGACATTTGTTTTTAAGAAATATTAGTAGCTCCCAGGATTACTGGGAGGGATGAAAAAAAGGGAGCCTGAGCTTTCAGGAACAATTCTCAAAAAACCAGACCAAGAAGAGATCTGCCACCTCTGGCATGATTAGGAAGATCAGGGAACTTCTCCACCACTACCAGCTCCAGGGCAGCCACCCAGCAGAAGGGATGACAGGTCGGAGGGCATGGCAGTAAGTAGGACTGGACAGCAGGAGTGGAGAGGAGTGGAAGGATGAGTGGTTTAGCTGGGAGGAAGGAGAGATGATACACAGGTTCTTAGCCTGAAGCAACAGGTTGGACAGGAGTCCATTACCGAAATAGGGTAAACAAAAAGAGAACTAGGGTGGGGAAAATGGACGTGACTTTGGACTGAAAGAGTCAAGAGATGTGTGTGGGACTTCTAAGCAGCTAGATGGGAGTCAGGGGCATGGTCAGAGTGCACTGACAACCAATGGGCAGGGATGAAGTCAGCCAGGGAGAGTGTGCCAGTTAGATGGAAGAGGGCCCAGAATGCCATCTTGACAAACACCAACTAACAGTAAAGAGATGAGCAGAGGAAGATTAGACCAAACAAGGAGACTGAAAGACATGTAGGAGAGAGAAAAGAAAAAACTAGTAAGAACACAGTATCGTGATGGGAAGTGAAGGAAGCAGAAGTCAGTAGTGTTTAAATACTGCTGAGGGATCAATCAAGAGAAGGACTGAGAACTGGCAAAGAAATCCCGAGACCTGTGAATGGAATGACAGGAGGGAACGTGACCGAGTAAGTGACACAAGAATGCCCATTGACCCTGTATTTAACATAGAAGTAGAACTCCTACCCACCATTATTTTAAGAAGAGGAGAAAAGGAAAAGAAAAGAAAAGGCAAGGAAAGAAAAATTAAAAGAAAACACAGGGAATCAAGATTGGAAGGGAAAAAACAAACACCTTACTTGTGTTTGATAAAACATCCATATACCAACACAGATAGATTTTCAAAGAATGTCACATTATTAGAAGTAAATTCAGTTTAGCAAGACTAATAAATAAAATACGTTTTAACAAGTCAGTAATATTTCTCTACAACAGCAACAACTAGAAAATGTATTGCTCATAATAGCAACAAAAACCTTCAAGCATTTAGGAACTTAACAAAGAATATGAAGTACTTTCACAGGAAAAATTTTAAACTACTAAAAAGTTAAAATAAGATCCAAATAAATGAGACATTCTACAGTTTGGAACAGGTCAATTTAACATTATAAAGACCTCAGTTCTTCCTCACCCTTATACACGGTTCGTAGGAATGTAAATTGGTGCAGCCACAATGGCAAACAACATGGAGGTTCCTCAATAAATTAAAAATAGAGCTACCCAGAGTGCCAGGTGGCTCAGTGGGTTAAGCCTCTGCCTACAGCTCAGGTCATGATCTCAGGGTCCTGGGATTGAGCCCTGCATCGGGCTCTCTGCTCAGCGGGGAGCCTGCTTCCCCCTCTCTCTGCCTGCCTCTCTACTTGTGATCTCTCTGTCAAATAAATAAATAAAATCTTAAAAAAAAAAAATAACTACCCTATGATTCAGCAATCACATTACTGTGTATTTATAAAACAAATAAACAAACAAAAACAAATACTAACTGAAAAGATAAATGCATCCCCATATTCACAGCAGCATTATCTACAACAGCCAAGATATGGAATCAACTGGAGTGTCCACTGATAGGTGAATAGGTAAAGAAAATGCAGTGTGTACACAAACACAAACACACAAATACACCTATTATTAGACTATAAAAAAAAAGGAAATCATGCCATTTGTGACAACATGGGTGGAACTTGAGGGCATTATGCTAAGTGAAGTGAGTCAGAGAAAAGACAAATACCATATGATTGTACTTACAAGTGAAATCTTCAACAACCACCACCCCAGGACCTGAGTGTGATACAGAGAACAGAGGAGTGGCTGCCAGAGATGGGGAGGCTGTGCTGGCAGGGAGGGAATGTACAAAATGGGTGGTTATCAAAAGGAACAAACTTCCAGTTACAAACT
Source organism: Lontra canadensis (assembly GCF_010015895.1). Classification (NCBI taxonomy): domain Eukaryota; kingdom Metazoa; phylum Chordata; class Mammalia; order Carnivora; family Mustelidae; genus Lontra; species Lontra canadensis. Next base: position 5,797,313 of record NW_022631094.1, on the reverse strand, counting down.
AAGTCCTGGGGATGTGATGAGATACAGCACAGTGCCTGTAGTTAATACTGTGCTCTCTGTTTGAAAGTTGCGAAGAGAGTAAGTCTTAAAAGATCTCTCATAAGAAAAAATCAATCATAATAATGTGGTGGATGTTAACAAGACTTATTGATTTATTGTGGTAATTACTTAGTGTATAAATGAATATCAAATCATTATGTTGTACACGTGAAACTAATATAATTGCCATATGCCAGTTATATCTCAATTTTAAAAAGGACTTCAGTTTCCCCTAAATTAATCTATACATTAAAAGCAACCTCATTATTGGTTTTATTATTATATTGTTATTATTTAGAAACTCAAATTTATTCTAAATGCATACTGACGAATAATGGTTCACCAAGCTATATCAGCACTGAAAGAATTTTTTTTTTTTAATAAAAAAGGGAAACTCATCCTGTGAGATAACAAACCTGAATGGTACTACTGGCATATAGAAAAGGAGACCAATATGGGGGCACTTGGATGGTACAGTCAGTTAAGTGTCCCTCTCTTGGTTTCAGCTCAGATCATGATCTCAGGGTCATGCGACTGAGCTCTGCGAGGGCTTCTGTGCTCAGCACAGAGTCTACTTAAAACTCTCTCTCCCTCTGCCCCTCCCTCCGGCTCTCTTTTTCTCTCTAAAATAAATAAATCTTAAAAAAAGAAGAAAAAAGGAGACCAATAGTACGGAATAGAGAGTTTTGAGACAGATCCAAGTATATACGAGAACCCACTGTATAATTAAGATTTTTAGCCCCATAAATTAATGGGGAAAAGACAAACAATGAGTAGGGGAAAACTGTCTCCATATGTGAAGAAAAATGAATTCCACCTAATACTATGTATCAAGGTGAAACTCTGGTGGACTAAGGACAAAAATGTGAAAGGTAAAACTATAAAGCTAATATAATTATTATAGGAAAATATCTTTGTGACTTACAGAAGAAAAAAGAGTTCCTAAATAAAATCCCACAAGCACAGAACTCATTAGTCTATTATCTATGCAAAATAGAAAAAAAATTTTTAAAGCTCTTCTGGTGAAAGTACCAGGTTTACAGTGGATTTCCATATAAAAAAAGATAAAATTAGAAGAAATAAGGATTCTTTACGGTGATTTATTTAGACATAGAGGGTTCATGAGAATCAGGGTAAATAAAGCAGGTGGCTTTGATTTTACAATTAAAAGAAAAAGTATTAGGGATGTACTATGAATTTGTTTTACTCCATAAATGGAGTGGAACTACCACTCAGTTCTTCATACATTTTTATTATAGTCCACATTAACCCCCAAAATACCTAAGAGTAAAGCTAGTATCAAGAGAATCATCATTCAGAATCTGCTTTTTTCCAAACTTGCAAGACTTTCAAACCAAAAAAAAAAAAAACAAATATTATTCTCTTTAAAATTAGTGCTACATCAAACATCCTAAGCAAATGCTAAGAGGAATAGAGTTAAATGAAAACATAGGATTTTTGCAAGTTGTATTAAACACATTATAGTTACTATGAGCAAAACTGAATGAAATTAAAATAACGTATAACTTGAATTGTACTGAAATCCTAGGTTACCCTAAAAGCTTAGGGTTACATCCCAAATGTTTCATTTTACTATTTCCACCTGACATTTAAATATACTAGAATGGTCTAGAGAGGGGGGGAAAAAAAAAAAAAGCATTTGTTTTGAAATGAAATGTCTAGAAATTAGATTTGAAGGAAAAACCCCCAATTCAGTGCACCACACACTGGATATTTAAATCTTCATAGACCAGGTAATAAAAAATATGTATTAGGTACAACATTTATAACCCCCAAATGAAGATTATTTACTTAATTAAAAAGTTCATTCACACGTCCCAAGTCTTTTTCCCATCATGCTATTCGGAACAGAACCTTTCTTTACAGCCAATAAAACCTGCTAAAAAGTGAAAATCATGTAATTTAACGTGTTGTTGAATGTACTAAAGTAAGTGCCTCCCCCCAAA